>NW_028278402.1:353223-706446 GCF_059751315.1 Micrasema longulum
AAGGAATGTGTATTTGACTACACATTTTTATCGATTGTTGCGCGATCGATAATTCTAAGATTATGATGAGCGTTGGTTTGTATTTTCCCGATAATCCCAAGACACAACGTCAGCATCGATTGTTTCATATTCCAATTTACAGGATCAACCTGCCGGTGGTTATGCCTGATGGAGGCTACCGCTGTGCTGAATAACATCGCTCTGGATGTTGATCTGTTCCATGTATCCGAAGGGGTTTTCTGGAGCAAGATTTTTCTACTTATTTAACAAGAGCCTATTTGTGTTCTTATTTGATTTTATAATAAATACACATTGAATTTTAATTTGTAATATATACGTTATTGAAATAGTTTTTTTTTTAATAAATGAATTTAATTGAAATTACTATTGTCAGACATAAAAAATAAAAACCGGACTGTTTTTTTGATTTGTTGAATATAGTTTGTACTTCTAAGATCTTTTATTTTTTTAATAAGAACATATCACAAATACCGATAAAATTACATGAAATGGATTTAAAAAAATTAATTGTATTTTTTAAATCAATATAGATATCGTGAAAAAATTTTTTCAAACAAAACTTTAAAAAATATGTCCCTTCAAAAACGTGACATGTTTAACTTTGATAGTTGTCACATCAAGATTCGTGACATGTTCTATTTAAATTCAAACGGTCACAAAAAAATTCAAAATTTACACAAATCGTGACATATTGTGTCCAATGCAATAAACCGTTTTTGTGGGAATTCAAATTTATAAACTTAAAAATATTTTTTATGTTACTTAATAAAAAAATATATTACTCGACAGTATTTCATAGACCCTTATTAATTTTGAATTGTAAAAAAAGTAATATTTTTCAAATTCACTAATTAAATTTCTGCCTTTTATTTTATTGTGTATTTCATCTGATACTTATTTTAATGAATTTGTAAGGTTCAACAATGAAAACGCCTAATTTTGAGCGTTTTTAAATGACTTTTAACTCATTTAAACAAGTATCGGTTTTGGCTAAAAATCTTGTTATTATATTAACTATTACACTTCCCCTGCGCATACCTGTCTGCGCATGTAAGGGAGCAATGTAGGGAATGTGTGACCACAAACACTAGGTACTAGAAAATGCGCAATCCATAATTGCACAAGAACTTCCATTAGTCTAATGTAATGACAGTAGTTTCATAGTTCTTTGGTAAACAATTTTGACAGCTCTGCTGGAGCGACGCGCGACGTATTATGTTGCATGTGACTAAAGTTAAATACAACAGTCTGTGAGGAAAATTGAATTTTTTTCCTGGTAAATTTTATTTTTTTTCATTTCATTAATTGATTTATTTTCATAAAAACTATTTTTTACACTATTTAGGCTTTTAAAACCATTGCACGTGTTAAGCCTAAACGTTACACAGTAAATTCAATAAGTTTTTTAAAAAAACAGACCGATGCAGATATTAGATGGTGCAATTTAAAGTTTTAAAGTATAATCATTATTTTATTGTCAAATATCGAAGAATTTTTCCTAATTATCAGCAATAAATCAACAAACATTTACGAACAAATTTTTAGAGCGGCATCATTTTATTTATCATTTACACTACAGAGAATAACCTTAGTAAAAATCCAAAAAAAATCTCGCAATTTTTTCTTAGAAACGGAAAAAAGTAGACTTCCTTCCAGTATGATCTTTGAAAATCAGTCTGCTAACAATGAACATGACATAGTTGCCCTCCACTTTGCGTCCGTATACTCTTCTAATTGTCCACTAAATTATGTCAAAACATTTGACAACTATAGTAAAGTTGACCTAGTTGCTGCCATATATCGAACAACGATGTATTTATTGCTCTCCAATCTCTCAAAGGTAAAATCAATACTGGCCCTGATTGTACTCCCAAAATATTAATTAAGAATTATTGTAGATTTGTTATTTCACTACCCCTATTTATCATGTTCAGTCCATCTCTTCAATCTGGTGAGTTTCCAGTAGCTTGAAAACCATCTTTTATAACACTTATCGATAAATCTGGAAATAAATCGGACGTCACTAACTATAGACCAACCTCAATTCTATCCCACATACCTAAATTATTCGAAGCAATATTAACGCATAAAATAACTCATACTTTCAAAAATATCTTGGTTGATCAGCAACATGGTTTTCGGTCTGGTAAATCAACCACGACCAATCTCTTGTCTTTTAATGATACCATATTTAGAGGTTTGGAAAAAAATAAACAATTTGATGTGATTTATAACGATTTTTTTTTGCTTTCGTTTGGAATTCGTAATCGTAAAACACAGTGTGCAAATTGGCCACTTAAACTAGCCAATAATAGGTCATAAGCCCAGTAAATGCATAGACTTTCATATTTCCCTTTCGAAAATATTTTTCCTCTCTGTTGTATAAATTAGTTATATTTTGCGCCTGTTAACTAAATAATTGAGTTCTATTAAAGTTTAAATAATGTATCAACTAAGTACTTTATAAATTGATTAATAAAAACACAGGAGGGGCATATAATTAAGGTTTCTTTTTAACATTAAATTGAAAAATAGCAAATTGGTCCATCCTCCATTTTCCGACACAAATACGTTATTTATTACTTGGATAGTTCAGTCGCCCACGCACATTGTTTTAATTAACTCATTTATTTGAATTAATAAATAAATAATAACTTACTTAATTATTCTTTAACAAATCTAACTTACTTCTATATACTTAAGAAACAAGTTATAAGTTCTAACGAAATGATTACGAGAAAAGTTTAACTTGTGAAAAAGGTACAATAAAGGATCGATTTATTTGATTAAATTCTTTTATGTTAGAAAAGTTTCGTATTAGAAATACATAAGAAATGAATCGTTCATTAAATCTCATACCATAGTATTTAATTATTTGAGTTCTTCACAAATATGTTTTTAAAATTATTTCGTAATGTATTACAGAATAAAAAAAATATAAATTATATCTTAATCTACATAGCTTTTTCAATTAAATCAAAATCCGTTTTTTAATAATATGGTGCAAAATTTAAGTAAAAAAGATATCTAACATTGGATAGCGCTAATCTTGTTTTGTTCTTAAATTGATCAAACGAAGCATAACATTATTATAAATAGATTTTAAAAAATGACGGTAAAATTTAGGCTTCAGTGCACAATGATAAACCATATAATATGTAGGTATACTCGTATACATATTTAAATCTGTTGCAACAAAGGGAAAACATTTTTGAGAGGGGAATATGGAAGTCTAGGTATTTACAGAGCTTATGACGGTTAAAGTGGCCAATTTACACTCATCATATTTCTTACATCCATATTTCTTTTACTCTTTCATCTGTTGGCGTTTGTGATGGTCAATGACGGGTCACTAGCCCTGTTAATGCTTAGGCATGGATATGTGTATGCTGTCATAAACTGCCCTTATGTAATGGAAGTTAACATGCATAGTAATGCTTACTACAATAGTTGAAACATACATAATTAATAATTGCAAAATTAATTAAAACGATTTCTACTAAAAAAATATTCACCACAATACCATATATTTCTAGAAGTTCTCAAGAGTACTTAGAGCACCGTTTGAAATTATTAAAACGTAACCAAAAAGGCAGCCTTTCAAAATTTGGAATTGGTTCCTGGAAAATTTTATATCCGGAGCGCATAATGTATCAAAAGGTGGTGTACTACTCTTCAAAAGGCTCTGAGGTCATTAAGGGTAGTATAGAATAGGAGAGGATGAAGCCAGGAGGATTATTTTTAGATTAAAACGTGGCTGACGAAGTATTAAATGAAATTTTATAACGAGTGCACTTCACACATCCTTTGAGAAATACTTGGTTTGAATTTGGCAAATAATAAATGATAAAATCATTCAAGGAAGGTTTTACTATAAAATATTTTGCAAATTGTACTTTGCTTTTACAACATTCTAGAAATTTTATTTTACATTCATGAGTTTTAGATTTTAGATTCTACTTTTACAATGTTTTGAAAATGAATATAAATCGTTTGTATTTATTTATTTAACACATTATATACATACACAATTTACATATATATAAGGGCGGGCATATTGCCTTAAGGCAATTTCTTCTTACCTACCCAAACCGCTCAATTTGAGAAAATTACAAATACTTGGAAAAATGGAATCATACGATTTTATACAAAATTAAAAACAAAGATTATCAAAATAAAAATAATAACATTATACTATGAAGAGAGGAGAGGGGATGGGAAGGAAAAAAGAAGGATAAAGGAACAGCTCCATTATTTAGATAGTGACATTTCAATCTTGACTTAAATGTAAATAAAGAAGCGTCTCTAACATTAGCAGGTAGATTTTTCCACAATTGATCAGCTACTACTGTGAAAAAGGAGGCAAAAGGATTTTCTCGTTACTATAAAAAAGAGATAGCCCGTGTTGTAAAAGAGGTTGGAAGAGCTCTCTCAGATAAACAGGCGAAGTGGGATTATTTAAAATATTGTGAAAAAGTGATAGAATGTGAATGTTTTTTTATGGCTGATCAGTGTAGTTGCGTGGGGTATAAGGTTATGTGGTCGAATTTGCGAAAATCAAATACATAACGTATACAAACATTCTGCAATCGTTCCAACTTATCAAGTAATTTCAAGTTAGCACCTGGAAAACATACATGCGCATAGTCAAGGAGTGGAAGAAGTAAGCTCTGGACTAATGTTTGCTTAACATTAATTGGCAAGAAATTTTGTAATCTTTTAAGTGAGTGCAAACTGCTTTAAAGTTTACGACTAACTTCGTTAACCTGATTGTGCCACCCTAAATGCTTATGAATGATAATACCTAAGTCTTTGACTGATGTCATGAATGGAATTTCTGTATCAACACATGATCTTCCTGGTCTAAATCCGGTTTGCTCATCTATTGTATTTTGATCTATAAAGTATGACATTCGATTAAGGATAAGTCGTTCAAATACCTTACTCAGTTGGCATGTAAGAAAGACCGGTCGAAAGTTTTTCGGGTCAGCAGGACCCTTTCCAGGTTTTAGAAGTGTCACAACTCATGCCTTTCTAGATAGTTTAGGGATTTTTTGTACCTCAATGCATGTATTCATCATTTTTAAGAGCCATTTTACAGTTTTATCCCCAAAATGCTTAACCTGCTCAGTTCGCATATCATTTAGTCCAGCCGCTTTGTTTAGTTTCTGTTTTTTTAAGGTTGCTATCATTTCAATCAGAGTGATTTTTTTCCCCAGGAAGTTATTTCTATCTGTTTTTGCTCTGCTAGTCTGTTCCCTTGGAATTCTTCTTTCTGATTTTCATTCATCATACATGGTAAAAATAGTAAAGGTCATTGTTTAAATAAATAAAAATAGGACGCAAAATGCCGAACGCTCTCAAAGTGGAAAGTTAGGTCTGTTGATGACTGTCAATAGTCTGGCTTCTGCTGAATGAGTTTTCTGTGGTTTTGTCTTCTTAAAGCAAACATGGAGAAGTTCCTTAACTAGACCACAGCCAATTATTCCACCGGATCCTCACACGGTAGTCAGAGCAGAGTAGAATAAGCAAAGCGTATATAAAAATATAGAAAAAGACGTATGTTAGATTTACATTTATTGGCAAGAAGTTATGCAATCTTTTAAGTGGTGTAAACTGCTATAAAATTTACGACTAACTTCCTTAACCTGATATTGCCACCCTACATGCTTACGTATGATCACACCTAAGTTTTTGACCTAAGTCATGAATGGAATTTCTGTGGAAGTCACGAAGTAGAAATATATTCATATTTTAACAGATTTAATCAATTGAAACTGATTTTAGCGTCCATTAAAATTATTATAAACAAATATTGAAAACAGAAAATGCAATTCGGATTCACTAGAAGAGGATATTCAATGACAAATTCTTTACAAACATTCGTAAAGGATTCTGCTCAGCAAAATATTCCATTGTTGCTTTTGCTTCTACTTGAGTTCAAAATAGTTTGAATAGGTTGCTTGTAGAGCACAATCTTAGAATGCGCTGACTGGAAAATCTGCAGTTATTGAAGTAAGCAGAAAAACGAAGAATTTAAAGTAAATAATTGAGTAATGGGTTAGAAAGAAGAACTTCCCTTTTCTAAGATATGAAAGCTTTCCATTTCAATAACGGAAATATTTTTTTTGCCCTATAAACAATATTTCAATACTTACCTATTTCAATCATTTTTAAGACGTTTATTATGAAAAAGTTCCTAATTACCTTTTTATTTTTCACGTGTATTTTACAATTTAAATACCCGCTTAACATTGACCCCGAGACATTTTTTGTTACTAAGATTATATTTACTTACGAACGCATTTATGCAATCCAAAAAAATGTATTAGTAGTTTTATTATGCATACACAATATGTACTTAAAAACGTAACTTATACACAAAGTATTTCAGTACTAGACGACCAAACTTTAGAGCAGTGATTCCCAAAAGGGTCTTTATCGACCCCCAGGGGTCTGTGACAACCTGCCAGGGGTCTACGTCAACGAAAAAAATTTTGGAGGTCTATGAGATGAAAATGGGGGTCCACGATAGTGGATCTCAACATACACTGATAGTACTTCTGTACTTCTGGCTGCAAAAAAACATACCCGTTACTTATCCTGTATTATGGAATATAGCGAGCCAATTTTTTATTAACTTTCCATCGTCATACCTAGTGGAAAGGGGGTTCAGCGCTGTTACCAATCTCCTAACGAAAAAAAGAAACAGACTGGACATCATTGGCCGAGGAGATTTAAGATTAAATCTGACAAAATTGACGCCAAATGTTGATAATTTATTATTAAAGCATCAGGTTCATCCTTCCCACTAAAAACATTTACTTATTGCTTAGTTTATTTTATGTTACGTTTATTTTATATAACAGATACAAATTTTTATTTTGAGTAGTTTTAATATAAATTCAATTAATAAATGTATAAAACTTAACATTCGTTATAACTTTAAGTTTTTAACACTAAACTTTACAACAGTTAGAAATTTATGAAAAATCAATATCAGGTAAGTAGGTGGTCTACCAAAAATCGAAAAACATGGCAAGGGGTCTACGACACAAAAAAAGTTTGGGAACCTCTGCTTAAGAGGAACATTCCTCACTAAAAACATACAAATAAAATCCTAATACATTTTCCAAATGCTCAGTTTTCAAAAGTTTTTTATTTTATTTTTGAAATTCGAAAATGAAATTAATCTTTCATTTCTCGGGAGAGCATCGTTTTTACAAACTCTTACACCTTCTTTGCAAAAAAAATATGTTAAAAACGCATTTAACCACTGAAACGTATTTGAAGCTATGCACCGGACGCGGACAAGTAAAATGGCTGGGTAGGAGAAGGGTTGGGGTTTGTGGAAGGGATGGTAGCCCGAGAAGTTAAAAAATTACTCCATTTTCAAATTTTAAAAATAAAATCATAGATTAAGGAAAAATAATTATTAAGATTAAAAGTGGTCATGTGAAAAGTCGGAATAATCGACGTGCGTGCATGAGAAGATGTATGAATGTGAAGGAAGCAAAGGAAGTGTGCCAGGACAGAGTGGTGTGGCGTTCTATCCTCTCTGCCTACCCCTCTGGGGAAATGGCGTGATGGTTAGTTAGTTAGTTAGTTAAGATTTAAAAAAAACTTGAGCGTTTTGAATACTCCTCTGAAGTTTTGTTTCTGGCCCCGAAATACTGTACTACTGCCGTTAGACGCGTTTATGGCAAAATGTTGTAGATATATCAAATCCTATTTCTTTTGCATCTTATTTTCAAATTTGTATGAAACAAAAATTACCCACCTCGGCCATCGGATTATCCTAAAATTTGAAATGGGGACATTTGCCGCTCAGAAAATTTAAATAAAAACTAATTCGAAATACTCTCACAGAGAATAAGATTAGGCGAGGCTTATGCAAATCGAAAAACCTCTTTATATTAAAATGGCTGCTTTAGATTCAAGGAAATGGCACGAACGGATTGAATGAAAACATCGCTAATTTTGTAATAACACTAATTTTTGGAGGGTCATTTTCCGAAAATCGAAATTTCATTCGCAAATCAAGAAATACATAAATTACCGAAAGAGCAGGATGATATTTATTCAGGATCAAAACAGAATAAAAAAAATTGGTTTTTAATTCAGTAAATATCTTAACTCTTTCAGACCTGAATTATTTTCTTTAGATTCAATAATATTTTGTATTCTAAAGGAATTGTTTGAAAACGTTTGGTATTGATTTTTTTTTTAATCTTTCGTAGTTGAGATTATTTATCGTTTGTTTATAACCCATTGCGACATAATAACGAGTCTCACACGTTGTGTCAATCCGATCCGAATCTGTAGACAACGAGTCACACTCGTAGCAACTTAATTCGGTTGTAAAATGAAAATGAAAAACTTTTTTTGCATTTTTCCATATTTACTATTGATTTTATTCTATACTTCAAAAACGATAAAAATGTTGGAATTATCTTACTTTAATAAATACTAAAATATATTTCAATTGGAAGTTTATTTTTTTTCCTTCTTAAAAAAGGCAAAAATAAATGCCGCGCTATGTTTTGAATATTTAAAAAAATCTCACCGTACTCATTGAGGTATATAACTAGAGTAAACATGAACGTTCGAAATATGGTCCCTTAACCTGCGGCCAATTGGAATACGTTTGATAGAACGGACTTCAGTCTGTTGCGAGCAGTCCACGGCTACTTTTGAGCTATTGTCTCCTCGCAATTACTAAAATGCTTATATTTACGCTAAGATACTGCACAAATAAATCTAGAAAAGCGATGATTTTACCAAAAGTAATGTTTTTATTGGTGTAATAACTTATATTTACATATATTCATTTAAATAAAAGTTATTAATTTAAAAATACTTGGTGAACTTTCACTTATTTATTTGACCAATTAGCGTTTTCACCCTCTAATGGGCATTTTCAGACTGGATTGTACCAAGTATTTTTAAATTAATAACTTATACGTGAATATAATATGTTATTACCTCATTACAATGGAATTTCATCAAGAATTGTCAATAAATAATTTAAATAAAATAATGTTTTTATCTTAATCAATACTTGTTTAAACTAGCTATTTCAAAGTTAAAAACGTTTTATTAATCTGTTACCAGCTATCTCCTGTCTCTGTTCTGCTTAGTTAGTCGGGCGTATAGTGAAACGAAGGTGACGCGTATGCGGAAAGGAGTGACATACTGAATAGAACATTCAGTAGACCGATGTAAACAGTTGCTTTTTACGTGCTTTTTACGTGCTTTTTACGTGCTTTTTACCGTGCTTGTTTCTTTTACTGCTTATTTTGCTTATCAATGTCGACGTGACATGACGTGACGATACTTGCTCCCTTCGCTGGTCATTCTTTTCCTTTGTGGACGACTTTTTAGCTCGGATTTGTATGGAGTGTTATCTCTATATATTATATCTCAATGATCGTAATTGGTAAATTATCACCGAGTCTCAAACTAATATAAAAAATATTTAAAAATACATTAAACGTGTCGTCAGTCGGCGTGCGTTGCCGCCAACCTACAATTTTTCAAAAATGATACTTCCATATAGGGGGATTCTAAACTCTTATTGAAAGTTCTCCAATCATACGATTCGCGTGGTACCAATAGTAGGCAAGCTTTCTGAAGAATATCAGTACCGCGAATTGGAGTAAATAATTTGTTGGATATGATTTTAAAAACAGTTTTTCCAAAATATGCATTTTATCAATAATCCTCACGATACCAGTATCTGTGCAACTGTGAATTGTGAAGTCTTTTATAAAAGAAACATAAGCAGAATAATTGAAAAGTGGGTATAAAATACAGTCCACAACATTCCTTTTATTATCAGTGTAAAAAACCTTCAAAGTAATCAGCTGAACAAACATTATTTTTGGTATATCTTATGTATTAATATATTATGTTTATACAATCAAATAAGTGAAATTTAAGAAAATATATTTAATATTTGCTCCAAATATCATTTAAGACTAGTGAGATTTGTTCAAAAATAAACAAACCAGCCAAAAACCAGACGTCAAAATAAAAACGGACTTTTCTGTACAGTTCCGATTACCAATATAAGCAGAAAAAAATAGGGACGTACTTAAGAATATCAGTTTTTCGCCGTATTTTAATTTCGGCAGGCGCGTGAGTAAATAAATCGGAAATTTTGTGTATATTTTCATGAACTCCTGGGATGAAAGGATTAACGGCAAAATTGTTCTGACTTTTTCGTAAACGTAAAGTTATATTTGGGTTACGTTATTTTAACATTTGTTTGTCTTTAATTGTTCAAGTATATTGAAATATTGACCTTTAATTTAATTTAGGGTACCTAAAATGGACATGTTTTTTGCTAAGTATATTCTATAATTGATTTAAATGAAATAATTGGCAAAACGATTTCTGTATAATTGAACGATAAATGGTTGGTTCAAAAAGTATTCTTAAATAAATCTTTATGGATTTCAGGAAGTAATCTCCTCTTGTAGAAAACTTTTTCCGCTATAATATCAATTACTAATGTTTTCTAGAACAAGACAAATCTACGTATTCTTATTTTAGATATCGACAATTGTGACGTAGTACTTAAGGATCTTAAATTGAAATTATTTTTTAAATATTTTCTCTTGAATCTTGAAATATGTTCCCTTTGCGACCTCCCTCACCCCACTTACTCACTTAGACCCGCGTCTGTTAACACTCTCTTAGCCGAGTGATGTCTTCCCACATATTAAATCTTATGCTTAATTATTGTAACTTTCACTTATGTGCTGAATTTTAAGAAATAAATTCTACTTAAAGTCCTTTTTCTTTTTGATCATGTTTTCATATCTGTACTTTAGATAACTATCCATATATTTGCTAACACCTTGGATAAGGGGAAAAAAACCCCCCTGCTTTAAGTTTCACTGATATTTTTTTTTGTTTAAATTCAATGACATTGTGTACAATATTATGCGTTTACCATATTAGTTTTATATCACCCTTTGATGAGAGGAGAGCTCTCCCGAAACTGTAGTAGTGTTCTTGTAAAATACTAAAAATTGTGTAACACTAATAAAAAAGTTTTATTTTCATAATAATTTACATATAATCCGTATAAAACTCATTACTTAACTTTCTGTTTAAATTCAATTTTTTATTGTCTTCATAAATGTTTTTTCCCATACCATAATATTGTTTTACTGCCTTATGTAAAATTTAATTTTATGACTTTGCCTTTTTTCTGAAAAGGAGTGATTTTACCTTTTCTTTGGTATTGTGATTATGTTTACTTGGCTTCGATATTTTTTTTCTCCAAAATTCTGTGTATTAAAATAAAAGAATATTATAAATAGATATCACCGTATTGTAAAATATTCTTTGCTTCTATGTTACTACTTTTAATTCATTTGACATAAAATTCAAACTCGTGTAACGGCTTTTTTATATAAAATAACTGTTAAGGCATTGTTTTGAAATATGATAAGCTTGTTTAAATTTTTTTGGTTTGATGAAAATAGCATCTTGCTGTATTTTATTCTCACACGTAGAAAATTTTCTGAGAATAAAAACAATTTCAATCAAAATCAGTTCATAGTTGAAAGTATTTAATAAAAAAAAAAAACAATATTATTATTTTGAATATAACAATATTATTCTTACCACTGCGCAATAAGTGCAACGGATTTTGAGAAATTATACTTTCTTAAGAAAATGACAACTTAATTGATAATTTAATTAAACAATTTTTACGACAAATACAATGTATGGTTATTATAAAAGTACATTTTTTTAAAAATAAAATAAATATAAAAGATACACACAATTAAGTAGACATGATCTTGATTTTTCAAATATATATGCCATAAAATTTAGCATTGAATTCATTTCCGCATATCTAGGCATAATTATATACCATTTGTTTGGTAAGAAATACAACCAACCATGATTTTACTGGACATTTTTATAAAATATTTTCGTTTCAGGATTTCTCAATATGATTCATATTATAATTATGTGCATTAAACGAACTAGAATAATGAAATACATTGTTCATAAAACATATTTGAACTATACCTGTCAATGTAGTGTTTGAGAGCTGACGCTTTTCTAGCAATGCAAAATAACCGACACCAGAGTGAAGTTGTATCATCTAAACAAAAACAGTTAAAAGTTCTGATCTACGATATTTGTATCTGTGTACTTCGCTGTGACGCCGGCTTTACTAGAAGTTGTTTACCCAACTGAACAATGTTACTAAAAGTGCTTACCTTAATGTTAAAGTCAAACACATAGACATACAGGTACTGGAGAAATTAATACGAATTTAACTTACAAATTGACAAGATGCTAAACGGAGCGAACGGCGGAACCATTTTGGATATTCAGCGAATATTAATTTAATTGTATACCTTAGATATCTACATAATATTTTACTATTTATTTTACCAAAACTTACATTGAATTATCAAACTGTCGTTGCCAACTGCTGATTTTTTTTTTATAAAATGAATATTTGACGCACTAACTTTTTGGTTATTCATTATATTATATTTATTGGTTTTTCTTTTTAAAAGAAAAATACTTGAGTTTAAATTATTTAAATTTTCAGACTATTTCCTGAGAGTCGTCCATTACTTGTGGTGGAAAAATGGACACCGAGTTGTGATAGAGAGGGATTTGAACCTCGGACCTTTGGTCCGTTAGTCTAGTCCACAATACTACTACGGGATCATGACCCGGTTCTAAAAATACATGTAAAACAACTTTGTTTTTAAACATACATTTTTTGTTTCAAAGCTACACAAGATTATTTTCAAGAACAACACGACAAAAAGACTTGACTTGTTAGCTTTATATGTGTCGATGTGATGATGATGATAAATATTTAGTGATTACTGTTGAAATAAAGAAAGACAAAATTCATTAGCTAGGTAAATCTTGATCTATAAGCTTTGTTGCTTTGAAACCGGTCGGTGGAAAAAAAAATAAATTTTTTTTTATTAATATTTTTTTAGCTCAAGGAATTCTTCAGAACTTACTGAGTGAACTCATAGAATCGTAAATACTTACATATTCTAGATGAAAATAAAATGTTATTTGAATTGGAGTAGAACAAAACATCACTCTATAAAATAAGATGTTAAAAAAAAAAAAAAAAAATAGCTCGGGGCTTGATAGTTCGAACGACCTGAAGATGACTTACCGTTCAGCCTTTTTCGAAGCAGAGACTGTTCAGAAGTAGAAAATCACAATATCTTGATACACAATAATGATGTTGTCTATCGGAAGCCGTTAACTGACAAAGACATGGTAAGAAAAGAGCAAGACAGTGAAAACGAAAAACAATAATTGGAGGCATCAGATCGGGTGAAGTTTATATCTCGATTCCAGCAAAAATACTTTTACTTACAGCTTTTCTATGTCGCTAAATACAACTCGTCAAAGCGCTGTATTAGAATTCTTAAAAAAGTGTGATTACATTGTTTATATAACATTTCGCACTATCAAAACATACTTCCAGTTACAAAAAACTTTGTTTTATTTCGAAAAGTGCCTTTCAAAAGACCTATTTACAAAATATCCGATCGCTTTGTACATCCGAACATAATATATGTAAACTTTGTGTGTTCGGACCAGCGAAACCCTGCTGTATACTATCTTTGACTGTACTTTAGATGATTAACTGCCTATATTTATACAGCACTTAACCTATCGGAAAGAACATCAAGCATGTATGTCCATATTTTGATAAGAATAATAATCTATGTGTTTATTTTGCGTTTATAACAATAGTTAAATATATTTCTTTTTGTAGAAAATGCTACAAATATGTCTGGTTGCGAATTATGTGGGTATGCATTGTTAACAATGTTTATTGTCACAACTCTACATCCTTTAACCGACAACATCTGTTAACTTTCCACCGCCAGTATCCTTTGATCACCCGCCACATTGAGACCTCGTGTAGTGAATCGCGCGTTTAGTTGTTGAACGTGTGCCGCATCATAGACTTTATTTCCACCAACCACCAGTGTTCAGCTAAGGGCCTGTCTTGGTGCTGGTGCCACTAGCACGTGATCGTCAGACCCAAGCAATTTCATCAAGAACAAAACAGTGACTTCCATTCCTGATTCATTTTATTTGTTGGGGTTGTGACTGATTGACAATGCACACCGCATAGAAGGATATTCATTTATTTATATTGAATTTAAAATACAGTCTACTTTAATGTAGAAGCCCTAGGGCCTTGCCAGAACGAACCAGGTTAGTGGCTTCCATTCCTGATTAATTTCATTTGTTGGGGTTGTGACTGATTAAAACTGCATACCGCATATAAGGATATTAATTTATTTATGTTGAATTTAAAATACAGTCTACAATAATGTAGAAGCCTTAAGGCTTTTCCTCTACTATTTCTCGCCCCGTATCTGCAAAGGAATTTGTTTTCCACCAATATCATATTTCAAAGGATAATTAATTTTATTATTTTTACCTGCTAGTTCACGTAATGTCTCGTAGTACGGCTTTAATGCGATATAATTTTCAAAGCATTTCCCTTCTAATCACAGATTTGAATATATTTGACGGCCCCTGTGGTGAAATGGCAAAGACGTTGGCCTCACACTCGAAGGGTTTCAGGTTCGATTCCCGGTGAGTAAAAGTTCTCAAGCCTGGATGTTCTGTGTTGTAATTCACCACTGTGATTGAATCATCTGTTGTGGTGCAAACAGAAATACAAAACAAAAATAAGTCAAATATCACACGAAATCCCACAAAGTGTAGTCAAATAAAATATCGTAACTAAACGCTTTGCTTTGTAGCGGGATTCCCATTGAGGTAAGAGATTTGTAAGAAAATCTTTACAATTTTATCGCCATTTGTACAAAATAGAGAATCCTTACGAGCCGATTGTTTGACACCATTTTGTGGCAACACCAAGCTAAATAAAAATACTTCTAAAATACTAAATTCTTTGTTATTTTTTCTGTTGTCCTGAAGTGTTTACCGTTTTAAGTTGTTTTTCGCCATTTTGAGTGTGGCTTCGTCGGAAATTACTTGTGTACCAACATCAGAAACAAAAAAATATAAGCATGGAAAAACATATTTTTTAAACGAAATATACGCCTTAAATATTATTTTTGAGATATTTTGATGCGTTATTTTGATATTTATAAGAATATAGTGATTGGGAGACAAATGATTTAAAGGCGTATGTAAATACGTCATGTGGAATGGTCTACCTTTTTTATACTTAATGTTTATAAAAATTCCAAAGTAATTTTCATTTTGTGAATATATTTATTCAACACTTTATATACATGTGTATTTGATATAGATGTGAGGGCCTGTAAGGAATATATTGCATTAAAGCAGTTTCTTTCTACTAACCCAAACCGTTCAGTTTGAGAAAAATGGAAGTATATAGACATGTTCTAGGCATTAATACGAAATCTTATATTTTTGTACTAAATTCAAAACAAAAATAAACTTAAAATCCACACTGTACTATGAAAAAAGGAGAGAGTGTAAGAAAAAAGGACGAAGAAAAAAGGAGAAACTCAAATATTAGATAATGACGTTTCAATCTTGATTTAAATGTAGGTAAAGAAGGGGCTGACATTGACGGGTAGATTATTAAACTAGGTATAACTATGCAATAATAATATTATAAATATTTGAAGTAATTTTTATGGTCTAATATTTTAACTGATCCCTTAATGTGCCAAAAACATTCGCTCGTTACAGTGCTGTGTAGTCATTACACTCGCAAAAAATAAGAGATATAAAATTGAAAAAATGGAATATTCATAGACAATTGCTTAAATTATTTATAGTTTAAGTCAAAAGTGATAAAAGTTTTAATCTGAAAGCTTAAAATAAAAAAAAACGTACGCTTTGCTTGAAGTGTGGGCGAAATAATCGTTTGACGAAAGTCGGAGAGCTACTAACTGGCGTCTGGGGGTACTAGAAACTTTGCTGATCGCTCTCGCTGCCGAATATACCTGTATTATCGAGAGTGAGGCGTAAAAAGTATGTGGGACAATTGTATATTAGGTTACTTTTTTACTTCGTACTCCGTAACATGCAACTCGCAACAACTTTCTGTTGCAATAAGCATTAATTATTTGATTTCAAAAATGTTTCAATACATACGTAAATGTATAATTTGTTTATTTTTATTTATTTATTTATATATACGCCCAATGGGCATTTTTATGGACACATTTATACATATAAAATTATTATAACAAAATTAGAAAGACTCAATGGTTTATTGTAGACTTTGTGGGAGTGGAAGCGGGAGAGAGGTGTTTATAATTGAATTTGATTTGTTTGAAAGAAGACCACTTGTTATCAAAGAAATCAAATTTGGTATGTTTGTTGGCAGACCTAAGAATTGTGGGCATAAGGAAATGAAAATCATAGTTAGTTCTATGGTTATCGGTATGAAAGAGTGAGTTTTGTCTGAGGTTTCTAGTTGGGACATTTAATTTTATTGAGCTCAGTAGTTCAGGCGCATCAAAGAGTGAGTTGAGAATTTTAAATAGGACTATAAGGTCAGATTTATTTCGACGGCCTTGAAGAAAATATATATTCAAGGTAGTTTCTAACTCATTATACGTATATAGGTCTCTGGATAGGCCCAACCTTCAGCCTATCTTTCTTAAAAATCGATGTTGAACTGATTCAATATTGTTGATGTGAACATCATAATATGGAGACCAGATAACAAAGTAATATTCTAGGTGCGGGCGAACTAGGGAACAGAAGAGAATTTTAAAGGTTTTGATATTTTTGAAGTCAGTTGTGCTTCTGTTAATAAATCCAAGAAGTTTTAAGGATTTAATGATAATTTGTTAATATGAATTGTAAAAGAAAGTTTAGTGTCAGGTATAATACCCAAATCTCGTATACTATCATCTGAATAACGGAATAATACCGAAAATCTTAAGCTATATTTTTAAAATATTTATGGAGATATAAAAGTTATAAGATGCAATGCGTACTAGATACACATCACTGGGTAGGGGAAGTTAATAAATGTCAGGAAATATTTCTAAAGAGTGCCTTTTTTCAAAAGTTCGAGTTGCTTATTTTTTGCCTTGCTTATTATGGGCAAGGTCATTTACTGCAGAAGGTATGTTCCTCTTAAGTACTCTAACTATGGCGTGAGGATCGATTGGGATAATCGACTGTGGCCTTGTTAAGGAACTTTGCCGCATTTGCTTTAAGATGAGGAAACCACAGAAAACTCATTCAGGAGAAGACTGACTATTGACAGACAACAACAGACCTTTCGATTCATTTTGACAGTGATCGGCATTTTGTATTTTACTTTAATTTATTTCAACAATTATCTTTACTATTTTAACCATGTATGATATATTATTATGTCACATGATAAGTCCTGTAAGTGGTTATAATATAATATGAATAAATATTTAATTACATTTAATAAAACCGTAATTTTATAGCCATGATTCAGAAAATAATACATCGAATTATTTTTTGTTGATATATCCCGTAAAAAACAATATATGTTTCAATATTTTAAAATAAACTTAAGTTTATCACAATCATCATTCCTCTTTACGCACACAGTAGTTCATAGGGCACTGAATTGGTATACCAAACACAGAGTATTTTGATCCTCTGTTAATGAAAGGTAAGCTTATATTGCAGTTTAAACAACCTGAAAATTCAATATTTTATGTCAACCCTGTTAAGAATTGAGCCCAGGACTTCGAAAATGATAGGCGCCCTCGCCAACCGTTACACATCGAGGCGGATCTATCTCCTCTCAATGTTTTTATTCAGGATTTTTACTAAAAGATGCCATTGAATTAAAAACACTCGTCCAGGATTCTGATTATATTCACACATCTGTTGTGTTTTTCAACCGCCCGCCCGAACACGGACATTTAAATTAAATATAATAAATCATAATATATTGCCATAATTATATTTTTCATCAGCATGGACACTAAAATTAAATTAAATTTTATTTTGAACTGGAGCCTATAGTAAATTAGCACTAATTTCCAGTATTACTTTGGACTAAAAAAAACAGAATTCGAATAAAAAAATAATAACATCATGTTTCGTAATACGTTTCCAACAGAAAGTCATCTAAGAAGCTCAAATACATAAATGCTCTCGGATTTTCCATTCGTGAAAGTCAAAGCTTTGTTATATGATCAAAACACGTAAGGGACGACTATCCCAAATCCACAACACACAATACAAGAATTATTTTTCCACCGTAAGGTGACTCTTCTTAATAGAGATTTAGCCATAGCAAGGATCAAGCAAACGTGACAAAGAAAACAGTATTTGCTTAAATGATCACAGTCCTGACAAAGAATAGCTTTGAAAGACAGAAATAACAAATATGTAGCGGCAGAAGAAACATTAAAAGTAAATGCTTTTTCATTGTAAAGTTGGGAAGATAAATGAAAAACCAAAATCACATTCTAGTTTCTGTTACGCTAAAAAATAATAAAAATTCGCTCTTAGAAGGAATCGTTTAAATGCAAAGTACGTTCATTTTAGTATTTTAATAATCATATTCTTTACTTAATCCATTTTTAAATTCAATTCATTTATTTAAAATAACATATACATAACATACTAAAATTTAAGACGTACATATTAAAAAAGAAAAAAAAATACATATGGACTCTTCTAAAAATAGTAGGAGAACCCTGCCCCGGAAAACCCTTTCGGATACATGGAACAGATCAGCATCCAGAATGATGTTGTCCAGCATAGCGGTAGCCACGAGACCACAACCCGATTTATTTTTTTAAAAATTATTCAAGATAAATATTGGAGCCGGACGGACGTCGCGTTGCTTGAGGTACTGTTGATGCATCTACCTACTTACTATTAACTTACGCGTATTCACTGGCATACTGCTACTACTTTATTTATTGCACTGAATTAATGTCAAGAACCGGTTATATAATACAAAATTGCAGTTATATTAGTTTATAAATTCCGATCCATCTGCCTCTATTGATTTTTCTTTTCCCAACGACCACGAGAGTACTTACGTAGTGAAAGGTTAGCTGGGTACGTATTCTGATAGGAAGTTCAAATTTGTCTTCAATTTTATCTACAAAGTAAAATTGAGTTTTCTTTATGAAAAGTAGAATATGTTTACATTTTTTTTTTTACAATTATACACACTTTTGTTCATAAATATATATATTAGTTTATACCGTCTGAGTATATACCGATGAAAATAGCCGTTCATAATCGCGGCCCAGGATTTGATCCCCGTTCAGCCTCTAGGCTGATAAGATGCTAATCTTGCACTTTATTGTAACAACTATTTGATCTTTAAGTTTGATAAACTGGCAGTTTATTTATCTTTTTAAACTAATTTAAGTATGGTAAAAATAACTTTTTAACAATACTTTAATTATGTATATGTACATAAAAATGTTCAAATCTTCTAATTTGACCATTTTATATCTGTGTGTAGAGCACACGGTTACCACAAGTCGTCTTTATTCAACCTTGTCTTCCGACAATTCTTTTGCTTTATCCCAGGACAATCCAACTTCCCGTTCTGCTGAATACAGTCGGTGGGCTGTCGTCGACAGTCTGCCGTCTTATTCTATTTAATTAATAATAATATCCCACAAATAAGGTTATTTTTCTTTATGTATTGTAAAATCTTATATTATTTAATTATTCATATCTTCCAGTATCTACCTGTATTAGCTTGCATCTGTTTATTCGGGGCGCATTGCTATCTTCGTAATTTAACTCCGTTGCGCTAGAGTCTAACCGTCTGCTAATATCATACAAGTAGTTATCTTCTCATATGTCGCAGTAGTGAGCGAGTACATTTTTATCGCCAATCAAGCTGGTAACTCGAATATCGTGACATTCGAATGTACAACGTGCAAACGATAAATAAAGGCAATTTTATAAAACGACTAAATAATTATTATTCGCTGCAGAAATTAAGTACATTCTTATCTCAAATCTCTTTTCTATTTTTGTGCAAATAATATCGAGATACTTAAATTGTTGCGCCTGCAATATCTGTAGGCCGATTTTTATTTTTCAAAAGTATTTTAGATATTTTTTCAACGAAATATACTTACATATTGTTTTGAATTAACTTACTTATTTTTCGTTTTGTGATCAATAGAAAAATAAGTATAAAAAATCATCATCAAAAGGCACATTATTTAAATTATCTCCTTTATTAAAAAAAAAGTTACTTAACAGACATTACCAGTGCAATATCATGGATAACTAATAAAGGGCCATTTTTTTAACACAATCCTTCAAGGGCGCTTTACAAATACTCAAGGCAATTGACTTTTGGTTTGTATTATGGATAAATGACGCATCCAAGATCCTAATCAAATAAGGCCAGAAAAGTCAAAGAACTAAGGCCCGTAGGGCTGATTTAATAAGGCCAAGAGGACAAATTCATTAAGGTCTGAAGGGCCGAATTCATGCGTAAATAATAGTCGCCAACAGCTGACTGTAGTCATTTTAAATTAGAGAATAATTTTCCTAGATATTTAATAAATTTATTTGGTTTAGGTAGCATTTTTTTGAGTGGCACATTATTCTTTATTACCGACATTTATATAACATAATTGTGTAGCCTAAAGAGTTGATATTTCTAGATGCCTAAGATCCTCAACAACTGAGACCCGAAGGGCCGATTGACTGAGCCCCGTAAGACCTATAAATCAAGGCTCGTAGGGTCGATAAAATAAAGCCCAAAATACTGAATTTTCTAGTATGTATGTTGTCTGCTAATTAATTATTATTGGTCAATGAACCCGTTTTTGCCGTTTATCCTTCAAATGACAGATTATATAAAATCATTGTAAATGTTTCGGCTTCCATTTTCTTTTCTCAGGGGTTTTTAGTTAAAACATGTTTGTTTGCCCATATCATAACTTTCTATTTTTAGGAATGTATGGTTGAATTTTCCTTAAATATGTTGCTTCGTTGAAAATTGTCAAGTCAATAATAATTCATCTCAAATGAGGGATGCATTAATTCAATATAAAATATCTGCTTTACAGACCACAAAATAATGTCCGCTCAACCGAAATTCTAGTTCGAACAGGACGAGCGAGATACCCTTAAATGTATTTATTACAAGTCTCTTTTGTAAAAACTACCCTTTTAACCACCAGAATTCAGCAAAGATTTATTATATTCCAAAAATAAAATCCCATATTTAGAACATATAAATGTTTTGAAATAATGCCATGTTTAAGAATGTTCGTAAACATTTTTCATGACACTCATTTCATACGCCCGCACACATTTAAGCATGAAAAAGTAGGTATCATAATTAATATGTATTTGCTGCAAATATGATGTAATTATTTTTTGTTTCCTTAAAATAAATCAGTAAATAAAGTAACTGGTGCTTTTTTTATCGTATGGATCTTTTGATTACAAATACTTTCGCTTGTCAAACTGATGATTATTTTCTACTATTACAATACTTAAATTAATAATTAAATTATTTGAACTCGAACAACGTTCGCAAATTGTGTATATTTACTTTGAAATTAAAACTGGCGTTCGTAAAACCTTGAATTAGTTGGAGGAAAATTTTAGCGACAACATTATTTTCAGAAATGGCCATCAATATCCTGTGATTTGACGCTATTAGATTAGTTTCTTTAGGATTGAGCTAAAACTGTGGTTTATGGAAAAAAACGAATTACTCTGGAAGCATTTACCTATTTATTTATTTTATTTATTCACACAAAGATACATCTTGCAAAAAAAAAAACGAATCTCTAACTCTTTAAGGTCAAGAGCCCTGTGATGAGTTGGTATACAACATAATGGAAAATGAATGAGTGTATATTAAAAAAAAAAAAAATTTTAAAGAAATATCTGTGTTCTTATTATTAACCGAAATATTAAAATTATTGAGGCCATTTTCAAGGAGTTGTAAGAAACTCACCATTAAAAAATGGGAAAATGGGGTGGAGTGGGGTTTGAACCTCGAACCTCTGATCCGTGAGTCCACAACACTAGGCATGGGATCACAGCCCGATTCATATAGTTATAAAAAATAAAAATAAAATAAAAATAAAAATTATCACGTAAACATTAATTTTATTAAATATCTGGACAACAGGCTTAATAGTGTATACCATTGTTTTATTTCAGTTTTTTTTTTTTTAGTTATCACATTGTGTAGAATATTATGGTTAATAAAGATTTATTATTATTTTTACCATAAACTAAAAAATATATGCAATGTCCCTAAGCAGTCACCTGCAATGGTCTCTTCCCTTAGTTAAAATCCAAGCTTGTATACTTTTACATAAGCCAATATAACACGCATCATTTCGGAGTAACGCAGGATTTGTCGGAAAAGTGGAAAAAGTAGATACACAGGAACATAAATAATTAGTTACTATTTTTTTTATCGTTTTACTTATTAGTGTTCATTATTTATTATTAATTGTATATATGTACGCGAATGTATGTGCATTAGTGTATGCGTATATGTTCATGTATGTATGTATATGTATTTATATATATGCATGTTCATGTGTGTGCATATGTATGTATGTATGTGTATGTATATATGTGGATGTGCGTGTGTATGCATATGTATGTATGTTGTATGTGTACATCACATTTTTATTTCTTTTTTCATTGTTTTATATTTACTTACTATTCTTTCTTCTTTTATTCCTTCCCTATTTTTCCATCCCACTTTCTTTCACCCCTAGCGAAGTGTACGTTTTGTTTTTTTTATATTTTTGTTCCTATATGAAACCAATAATTGGTCTTGTTATTTGTTGTTATTTTTTATGTATTATTTATTGCTATGACTGTGTTGGTTTCAAAAAAAAAATTATTTTATTCACTTTTGTAGATAGAAAGCGAGCTAAGCGAAGAATCATACATTTTAATTTAGCAAGGACATAAAGTGCTGCGCAGCAAATTATGAAATGTTAAATGAGTGCATTACTTTACATACATTTTTAGTTTTAATATTACCAATTTCTTTGTTTTCTTTTTTCTTAGGAATAACGTTTTCATTTTTTTAAATTGATTTAAGGTACATTGTACTTGTTTAGTGGTTGGTTGAGTATTCTATTATCTTCCCAATCGAGCTTAGATTAAAATGAGTATATTACAATAAACAATAAATTGAATTTGAACCATTTTCAGAACACCGTTTCTTTTCTGCACCTAATGGTGTATAGGGCACTGCAATGGTATATCAATCGCAGTGTATCTTGATAGTTAAAAAAAAATCGTATGTAAGATGATCGGTTTTACGCTTCAGGTATTGGTCCAGGAGCTATGAAATTTTCTAGTGTAAAACCCATTTTAAAAAAATAAATATTTAATGTCAACCCTGTCAGTAATCGAATCCGAGACCTCTTGCATAGTAGGCGAACGCGCTGACCACTACGCCACGTGGCCGATATTCGAAAACCCAAGTCAAAAGTATTTTAAAGGGGTCAAATCTTTTTTTCTTTAGACTTTTTTGTTTGAAAGCGTCTCTTTTTCCATAACAATTTGATAAAAAATAATGAACATTCTCATTCCATCAAAAATTTAGACTGACAGATTTATATTTTTTAAAGTATGTTAAATTATGGAGGCTTGTGGCATTCTGTTTCTGAAAATAACAATTCATTGTGGTTTTATATTCATTTTGCATTCGTTTGAAAAAATTCATTCGTTTACCGATAAAAAAAAAATTACAAGACATTCCAGAAGTATTTTACAACCTTCAAAAATTACCGATTTATTAGCTTCACATGTAGTATATAGTAAACATGGATAAAATAAAGTAGGAAATAATTCATTAGTTACGTAAACCTTGACGAAGAAGTTTGTTTGCTCCACATGTAGTATATAGTAAACATGGATAAAATAAAGTAGGAAATAATTCATTAGTTACGTAAACCTTGACGAAGAAGTTTGTTTGCTTTGAAACCGGTCGGCGGAAAAAAAATGGTGGTTAAAAACGAAGTTGTTTTATTTATTTTACTAAAATTAATAACCACGAAGTTATTGCTTCAAACATTAAAAAAAAATATTTTGAAATTACTTTACTTATAAGTTTACAATGGAAAAATATCATTTATCGTTTTAAAAATATGAACAAATAAATAAGTTTATTTGCAAAGTAGGTGTAAAATAAGCTTGAACATGTATTTGAAAAAAAAAAAGGTAAACTAAAGCTGATCTTGTGTAAATAAATACATCTGAGTAATAATGGGCCCGTATTATTACTCTGAGGTAAATACTAATTTGTTTCAATATAGAGTGACCTTGTTTGGTTTTATTTTTTTATTTATTAATTTACACGCCCTACGGGCTTTAACATATATTAGAAATTACATTCAAGTGCAGCAGTGAAACATAAATATGTAAATTTAGTTAAAATTAAAGATAACATAAGAAATGCTAAAAGATACAATAATAAGTAAAAATCAGGAAATGTACCAACATAGGTATAGGGTATATAGAAAAATATTTAATAAATTTACATATGAAAACATACACACATACATATACATACATATAAGTTTATACATTATTATAGAGATACACGAGAAAAAAGAAAGTAAATAAAGAACAATATTAAGAAATTTTATACAAATTAATTTATAACCTTTTGTATACTTAATTTATATAAAGACAGACGAAATATATTAACTTCACCATACTCATTACCTAGCCGGTGTAGTCTAGGTATTGGTGAATTGTAATAATAATTGTGACTGTTGTTTATAGACAATTTAAATAGTCATGATTTACTTGTTCAATATGTTTCTTCATTTTGAGGTATCTAATTGAATATTTAAATCATTCACTCAGTGTTGATTTAACAACCTACCTTTATCGACAGCTTTACTCAGTAAATTGTTAACCGTAGACATTTTATTTAAAAGAACGTTTTGAATCTTAACCTAAAATAACATAACCCGAGTTCGAAAAATATTAAGGCAGATATAGAAATAAGATAACCAAAATAAAACGATAAAATATAGAAAATAAACCTAAAGAAAACGATCTGACCTCCCTTTTCTTTGAAATTGAGCATTGATATTCTACCAGGATAATTTGATGCAAATAATTTGAAACCCCTACCAGAATCAAATCACTTGGATAGATTCCTAGTCATAATTATGATTTGTGCAAAGTAAGTAAAACACTAAGTAAACGGTTTAATGCAAAATCATCGTTATAGCTAAATATTTTTGAGAATACTGTAGTCTTCCAAATTTATTTATTCCTTTATTTATCAATAATATACACTGCACGCAAAGAAAAAAACGTACTGTGTACAAAAAAACACTTAAAATATACAGAAAACAAAAAAAAATAACACGCCAATTTACACAAAAAAAAAACAAAATATGCAAATAAAATTAAAAAGTTATTAATACAAAATCCGGATACCTGGTTCAACCATTGAATTAAGGCAATGTATTAAAAAAAAACTTAAAATTTACTCTAAGACCAATTTTTTGTTGCTTCTGAAATAATAAAGCGAATTGGAATCTCATTAAGGCGGGTTACATTGTTGTGGACTGGTGTGTTTGGGGTCTTAAAGTAATAATTCACTAAAAAAGCGCTTTAGCTATATTGCATAGAACAAAAGAGTTCCAAATTTTTGGTTTGGTTTTTAGTTTAATAACAAACGTGCAACGGACGGTTTCAGTTTGCGCTTGCAATTTTCGACCCGAGTACCTTCGGCCCGTTGTTTTGCTGTAAATTGTAGCTCACTTCGTGATTGATAATCATATGATGGTGTTTGTCCAAATGGGCGACTCTATTAGCCAGCCACGTATTAATTTACTTTATTTTATTTATTTCAAATACCAACAGATGTACAGGTTAAATTAATATGAATAAAAACTATGAAAATGAATACATAGTAGGGCCTGCCATCCAACTTTATGTACTCACTAAATTATACTGCAATAAGGCGACAACGGCTTATAGTTTAAACTTTATAAAGAATAAATATACTATATATCACTTCTATGTACTTTATAAGGTTAGAATCACACTATTTTTCGTGGTGTATCGTGGCGCCAAGAGCCTGTAATAATTCTGGCAAATTAAATTCCATAGAAAAGGTACACGCCAGATAGCGCCCCATTACACCGGTTCACAACACGAAATAACTATGTAACCCTGTCATTAATATTGCACTGGTCCAATGCGAGGGTGCACATGTGTAAAAGAAATTTGATTTAGTCGTCTGACAGACTATTGTTTACGAATAGTGTTGCAGTAGAGAGACGCATGATAGCCTTTTTACTAATTTTTTGTCATAATCAGTATGGCTATAATTCATTGATATATGATATACGTACAACGTACAGAAAGTATCGAAGAAGCTATCGGATGCTTGATGACGCCAGCATCATGAAATGCCAATTTATTTTGACGTGATGCTTAAAAAGGAAAATCGCTGAAGTACTTGGCGAAACTTCGTCCACTGATCAAGCACAACCCAGTGGATTTCAAAAAGAATTTTGACATATGCATATATAAAAAAAGATCGAATTAAAAGGTTCTGTCGTAACTCAATGTAAAAAAATTATGTGTACCTATAGGATCACCAAGGATTATTATGTGTTGATTGCTCAGAACAACTATTTTGCTCATTTTTATTTCATTTTATTAATAATTAAAAGAAAATGTTTACATAAACGTGTATGTAATAATCTAAATAATACGTTTATCTAAGAAGCAAAGGTTTTAAAATACCTTAACTCCCAACTATGTTTATGAATGCAGAGTGAAGTTGCTTTCATGAATAAAGCGTCAGTTTAAATTAGCCGTGCCCTTCTTTCATTAAACTATTGTACAAAACGAGCTTAGTGTCATTGCTTTTATAATATTCATCATAATACATTTATAAAGGTTTCTCTGCGTTAGCAAAACAATGATTGATATTCGATGATGTTTATGAATATTAATTATGTTCTCTGATTAATAAATAACGCAATTCGACTTAACTTTTCGAGTGTCTATCTTGAATAGATTGGGTGAAATTGGAATTTTAATTTTTTATACCCTAAATTAAATATTCATTTAAAAACTAATTTCAAAAATTTGTTAAAGTTATTTATTGTTTCTTATCATTTACTATCACCGATATGACCTTATTATCAACCTATGTAATTAACTTTTTTAAATACAAAATTCAACTAAAGCAGCTAAATAAACAGATTAACTAAAGCACAAAAAAAGTTATTGCGTTTTCGTCAAAATTAACAAAATTACTCGCAAGAAATACAATAGTAAAATAACGCATTTTGGCCATTTCGATACATAACAATTTTAGACTTAAATTTTGTTTAACTATAGTTTTTTTTTTGCAATGTCCTTAGTTAAATTTTACAATGGAACCCTTTTTCACACCATTCCGAAATAACACGGTACAAACGGTTGTTGTGGTATATTAGGTTATACAGGTGCTAAACTTGCTTTGTTTCTTTGTTGTTCTCAATATGTGTTATTTTTTATATGTCCAGAATTGAGTTGTTGTAACTCCTAGAAATGTAAATCAACGTATTTTACTTGTAAAATTATTTGTGTTATATGATTTACAAATTAAAATAAATAAAAATGAAATAAAAAAATGTTTAAACATTCATTTATCAATGCGTTATAGTACAACACTCTTATATAACGTTTTTGGGATTTCCTACATCGCGTTTTTCTTTACTAGGCGTATAATTTATTAATGATAAAAATAGTGAATGATATTTGTTACGATTTAAATTTATTTCAACAGAGAGGGAAATATTTTTTTAGAAGGGAATATCGAAGTCTAGTCATTTACAGAGCTTATGACTTATGTTTTTAATACTCTACAAACTGGCAAAATTCACTAAGTCATGTTAAATTTCATATATATATAGTTTTAAAAATAAATTTAAGGTTCAGTCGTATACCGGGTATTTTATTCAGGCTAAAAGCTTTAAATAACTTAATATCTAATTGATATAAAATTAAGAAACGGAAAAATTAAAAACATGTTCTTAAATGAGCACTTAACATCTTACTTTATTTAAATAAGATATACAAGAGTAAAATTGGAACAAAATTTAAATGCTTGATTTCTCAAAACAGGGATTTAAGAGTTAAAGTTTTTTGCCTGCATTCCCACGAAATGTTTGTCGCAAGAGGCAAAATTAGCAGTTCACATAGAGTCCTGGTTCCGGCCCTGAAGTATGGAAGCGAAGTATGGACTTGGAAAAACATGGATGAAAGTAGGCTGAATGCTGTCGAAACTGTATCTCTCAGGCGAATGTGTGGTAAAACTATGTACGATAGTTTAGATCCGTACATTATGTAAGGCTGAGCTATGTACTATCGACAAAATCAAGAAAGGAGCTCTGCGTTGGTTTGGACATGTAGAGCTATTAGACAGCGAAAGAATGGGTAACAATATTACAAAATGAATGATGATGAATGAAAAAAAAGACGAAGACCGAAAAAGACGTGGTACGGGAAAACGCCGCTATGGTTTGTTGATGTACAATACATGAAACTCAAAAAATTTTCATGTTTCTTAATTTCGCTCAAAGAAGTTCAGCAAAAGTCTATTGGCCCATCCAGGTATTCCCACCCTTATTTAACTACTATTCCTAGGCGTAACTTTATGCCAAGTTTACGAGTAAGGCTCTATGAAAATATTGGCCACTCCCAATTTAATAAACTGCTCGATGAACTAAAAAACGAAAAGCCGAATAGGAAATCTAAAAGTGACGCAATTGAAAATATTACTTAAGTCTTTTTGATAGCGATAGTTATTTCTATAATTTATATAGAAAGTGTATAATACAGTGTTTTATGTTTCTGATTTTATATTTTCTTGCTATTTTGGATCGTATTAACTGATATTATATATTGTCACAAAAATGTTTTTTTTTTTATGTACCGTCCCAAATAAATTTTATTTTGTGATAGGTATATTAGTTGAAATCGTTTTTAGTTAATTGGGGAGATTATAATTTTTTTTGTTCAGTTCAAAATTAAACTGTTTTGACCATTACTTGTGTGGAATTAAGGAATTTTAATACTATTTAAATAGTTTTATAAAACAATGATCCACAAAATTAGTGCTACAAATATCCAAAATACTACAATATTTTACTATTTCTAGATTGCTATCTGAAGCTTTAGGTTGATCAGCTTTCTTTCAACGTAATCAAATGATCTAGATACGCTGCGATTGCATTGTCAATCCAGTGCCCTATGCACCACTTAGTGCGGACAGGAAAACAATAATAATAATAATAAGGTATCTCTTAGCATAACGAATGATTAATAATGATAAGGGTTGATCTGGGGGCACAAAAACAACCTTATTCTGAAATGTTGAGTGAATAAAGAGATTATTTTAACCATTGTGTCAACCGAACCATACAATTGGATTAGTTGCTTGAAATAGCCTTTGGATTCAGATAGTCAAGAAAAAATAATACACAAAATTAATTAAAGCTATCTTTATTTCGTGTCTACTCTCGTTTTGAACCCTATCTTCTTTCTTTTCTTTGTTCAAATCGGCTCCTTAGTGGAGCATGTGAAAATTACCAGACGCCTTCAGGGCCGCGATCACAAACGCTGTATTCGTCGGTAAATATGATTTTATGACATTTGATTTTCCTGTTTTCTTTACTTATTTAATTAAATAGATATATTACAAAAAAATTTAAACGTATCTCTATGAGGCCAAGAGCTAAGAGCTGTGCTGAGTTGAGATACAACGTTATGAAAAATAGAAACACGCCTATTATTAAACAACACCAGAAAAAAAAAATATTACATAAACACATATTTCAATAAACATCTGGAAAACACGCCGTATAGTTTATAAATCTTACAATGTGTACATTCATATGAAAAGAAAACCCATTAAAGGCTGTGCTAAAAAAATCTCTTGTGAATTTTTATACTCGTGCTCTTTCTTATACAGTTAAACAGTTTTATTGTTTTTTTTTTTTTTTAAACATATATTTGAATCCCTGTATTTAGTAGCCTTAGTGTCACGTACAAGGCTAAAGTACTCGGAAAAAATCGTTTTTGTTTGTCTTGGAAATGGGATGTTCGATCACTGATTTTGGTTTATTACCTTTATGAGGCCAATCACCATTGTTGCAAAGTTCAAGAACAATAGCGCGTGATAACTGCTTTTAACTACAGTGTGGATATCTGTTAAGGATATTCCATCTTTCCTGCATTTTGCTTCAAGATTATGGCGTTGCAAACTGAAAAATGGGCACTGAAATAACAGATGTTCGATACTCTGTGAAGAAATATCATCGCAAGGACAATAGTTATCATTCTTTAATTTAAACCTATATAGATAACTTCTCATAGCTCCGTGTCCGGTAAAAATTTGGGTCGTTTTGAAAGTACTTTGGTGATGATGACGAAAGTTTGCTGCATCAGCCAGCGTTAGGAAAAACATTTTAGTGATTTTACCTGTAGAAGAAGCGCGGTAATGATCCTCCCAACGCTGCTGCGCATTTTGTTTTATACAGTTTTATTGTTGTGTTGACATCACTTTCATTCATTTAATTATTCTTCACATAGCAAGGATATATTTTATTTTTTTTTAAATATGTACATTTGTACAAATTTTTCTTTTTGAATCCGGTGTAAAAATGCTCATTTGAAGATTGCAAAAAATAAAAATTCATCATTAAAAAAAATAGGGGATATATATTAAGTCTTGTATCCAATTAAGAGTCGTATAACATCATAGTCACTTAAAAATCAAAGAATTTTCGTCGGTAACCTGCAACTGAAAACGTAAAGAAAATGTGTACGTATTACATTTTTAAAATATTTAAGTTTGCAAGTAAAATTCTTGATGGAAGTTCATTGTACTTTAAATTAGAAATAAAAGACGAGTCTGGATATTCCAAATTTGTGGATTAAAGTATTTCGTGTCTTTTATTTCTATAATATATTTTATTTTTCACACAGTAAACTTATTTTAACTGGGTAGGTTAAATTGATTTAAATTGAGATGAGCGTTTCAGTTATTTCAAAGAAGTAGTAGTAACATTTACCGTAGCACAAATTAACCTGCTTCTGAATAACAGTTTAGAGAAGCGTGGGAAAAAATCTGGTGAAAGCAAATGCTGGGACAGGTGAAAAAATAATGAAACTGTTATTTAAGAAACATTATCACAATTTTTCACTTTCATAAGAGGAGGGTGGCAAAGATTTTTTCATTCTGCTCTAAATATAACTATTGTAACTGTATTAAAAAAAAAACAACTTCCTTTTTCCTGACCTGTATGAAAAGAGGGTAGCCCACGATTTTACCGTTTTAGTGGTTATGTTTAAATTTTCTTGAATATTTAATATTGCTGATTTTTCCATACACTAATTATGTTCTTATGAAGCTATTACAGGGGTTTCCGAAAAATAACTGTTTTTTTTACCAAGTTACAGTTAATTTTTTGTGAAACTATTTTAGTTGTTCCGGAATGCCAGATCGTAAGCCTGCAATTGCCTAGACTTCATATTAGACATTGTTGTAACATGTACATAAAATATTTGGCGCATTCGCCTACCATGTGTGTACAATGATCCCGAGTTCAATTTCTGGCAAGGTCGACATGAAATCTAATGTGTCTAGGCAGATGAAGAATACAGTACTGTTTCTGTTATTGAAAATTACCCTGGTCAATTGTTTTTGACTCAATGGTCACTATCAGGTGAACTCCCAAAAAAAATAATCGAAAGGGCATAAGTGGGCCTCGAAGTATTTATTTAATTTATTTTATTTTTAGTTACATTGAGAACATTACAAAGTATCCTAATAATTCTCAACTTTTTTAATTGATTTATTAAATAGAAAAGAGAAAAAAATGACATGTAAAATTGACAAACATATTACAATTTGGAAATTGCCCTCCTAAGAGTAATCCCACTGTCATGAAATATATCGACATCCGAGGCGATAGGATTGAATAACGCGATTTCTCTACCTACCGGTATAACCATTGGCAGGTTGGTTCTGCATCGTGGTAGGTAGAACAACCTGTATTGCCTTTGTTGAAGATAATTATCAGGGACAAATAGACCGAATTTATTCAGAATATCGGAATTATGTATGCGACCACCAATGAGTTGAAAAAAGTGAACACCCAAATAAATATCTCTTTTCCCCCAACAATAATTGATAGCCTAGCATTCCTAGTAAGAAGTCAGTCGAGAAAAACCACGGGTAAAATCCATACTCCCTGAGATACAGATAACGCAGAATTTTTTTCTGTACCCTATCTATCATTGAGGAATACGTGGTTTCATTTGGCGACCAAATGATGGAACTAAATTCCAAGCGACTGCTTACCAAGGAATTATACAATGTTTTTAGAACCTGAATATTTGAAAAAATCTTGGCATTTCTAAGAACAAATCCAAGCATTTTAAGGGAGTTACTACATCATGATATTATACGTAGATTAAATAATAACTAAGCGTCAAACAGCACCCCGAGATCCTTGGATGTCGACGCTCGTTTAAGTTTTACTCCATCCATGATATAACGGAAATAAATAATAAACCATTATACGCTAAAACAATACTCACTTATAGATTCAAAAACTACTCTTACTCTAATGAAAGATATAACCTCCACAATACATCACATACAAATAATATAATCACTAGATCCTCAACACATAGACAACTTAAACAAATACAAACTAAAACCAGTTTCGGACAAAGGGATTTTGAGTATTATTTAATTAAAATCTGTAACCTACTTCCATTATCTATAAAAACAATTAGTAACGAGAAAATGTTTAAAAAGGCTTTAAAAAATGAATAGTGGAGCTAGGTAAAAGTAAAATGGATTGTCTCATTCGCCCATACCAATATTGAATGAACTGCTCTACAAGTGTATAGCTTATGTTAGGTTTTTGTTATTTTCAATGTGTTTTTTGTAATATATATAATATAGATGTAAATAAATACCTTGTTTTTTAAACTGTCTAAATATTTGTTAATTATCTTCGTTTTTTATAAGTTACTCATCTTTGTTTGTAATTTTAAGTCAAATGTAATTTAAAAAAATACATATTGTTAAGTGTCCTCGGCACGGGAAACCCCATTGAGGTCACATTATTTTTATTATTAATTATAGTTCGTAAGCAAAAAATATAAATAAATAAATACATAGTTTTGGACGTTCTTGTGTACGACATGACAAAACATTTAGAGACATTGAAGAACAGTTTGTTTCGTTTACTCCGTCGTATAATATTTTGAATGTCGTACTGATGTTTCAAACAGTCCAAAAGAGTTTTTATTTCACAGAAAATTTTCAAGTCGTTCGCAAATAATAAAAATTTGGAAAATTTTATTTCATTGCTAATCTCATTTATAAATATTGTGAACAACGTTGGTCCTAAATTAGACCCCTGGGGCACTCCTGAGGAGGTATGGTGGTTGGTGCATTCACCTACCATGCCTGAGGTCCCGGGTTTGATTCCTGGCAGGGTCGACGTGAAATAAACGGTGTTTTAGGCCAGACCGTGAAACTTCAGAGGAAAATACCATATTGCGAAAAAAAATCCAAATTTTTTTTTTCCGAAAACTTTTTTTTTTAAATTTGAAAATGGAATACGTCCTTAACTTCTAGGACTAGCATTCCTTGCGTTCACCCCTACTACTCTCCTACTTATTCACTTCCTTTTTCCGCGTCCGGTGCGTATCAATTCGTTGACCAAAAAGGTTTTTTATCTCATTTTTATTTGTGGGTAGATGTAAAAATTATAAGGATTGTAAAAATGTTTACCATGAGGAATTCCCCTCTGAAGTTTCGCGGTCTGGCACTGAAACATGTGTATATCAATTTTTATAATTGGATAGATTATCCAGTAAGATTGACCAAGATAAATTGAGAACATTTTTTTATAGAAAAAAAGACATTTGCTTCAACAAATATAATATTTTTTCAAGTAACTCCTAAAAATAATATGTTGTTCACTTAATAAAAGATTGTTTTTACCAAGAAGTCGCAATTTTACCGAAACCATAATTTCTGAATATTTTATTAGAAATATCGATTATTTGATGGAGGAGAATTCTAGAAATTTCTTATCGTAGGCGGTCGGAGATTTATTCCATATTATTCTTGTGAAAGTAAGTATTAAAATGATATATTTTTAACTTACAAACGCTTATTCAAAATTAATACGAGTATTATTCATGTGTTTTAAGTAAGTTTTCCGCTATGTCTTTTGTAGGTACCTTTTATTACGAATATTTGGTTGTTAAATCACCTTTTTGACCATGCATAAAAGTGTTGGAAAATCAATTATAACTGTCTATTAAAAAAAAAAAATACAAAACCAATTTTATGAATGGGTGAGCTCAATGAACAGTGTGTATAGTTTTTAAGTTATGAACATATTACGAGTCTAAATATTATTATTTAACTATTTTTCCTTAGTCTTTCAATTTCATGGATAAAGGGTGTTTTTAAAATCACAGTGCTCGATGGGTATTTTTATAGTCAAACTCTAGGCTTCTATTAATACATTTTCAATTCATTTAAAATTAAAATATTTATTTTTCCTTATCTTGAACATTCAACACTCAATAATATAGTTATAACTTTTATTCGTCAACTGAATTACTATTTTCGGTTGGCCAATTCAAGATTTTGTCCTAAAATTTTCCCTTTTATTCGTCAGGAACATACTTTACACACATAAAATATAAGTCGGCCATTTACTCAGTCAACAATGTTTGAGTTTGTCCAATTGTTTGTAGACAGGTTGGATTTTCTCCCGAGGGGAGAAAGATCTTAATTTCTTGCAACAGAAAGGGAAAAGATTTTCGAGAAGGGAATATTCGTTTATTCCCTTAGTGCACGGTGAAAAAATCAAATTGAAATCCGGCTTGAAGTATAAAATTTTCTGCTTTTTGGTCGATGTATCCTTTTATGTATGTTAATTGAAGGAACGCAATTTATTCGGACCATTTTTGGGTTGCTCTTCATGGCAAAAGAACCAGACGTTTTTCAGAGTTTGATTCTCGGTGAGAATACATTTTTATTTTATTTTATTACGTACGAGTGATCTGTGATTTAATTTAACACTGTTATTGTGCCCCTTGCCTTGCTGGGATGTTAAAATAAATAACAAAAATTAGCGGTCAAATTATTACTGGCGAAAAAGTGAGACGGTTAAATGCAAAAACCGCCACTGTCCATGATCACTGTTTTTGGGAAGACCAACAAAACTAGGTGCCAAAAGACTATTTATTTTATTCCAACCGTTCTGTCAATAAATAATTTGGGATTTCAACAAATTGAAACCATTATTTAGAGTAAAAATAGCAATAATTTAAAACAAATGGTTCTTTTATTTATTTATTTTATTAACTTTAACTATTTAACTTTTGTACATAATGTTATTTGTACATTGGCGGGCTTATTGCCAAATGGCAATTTCTTCGAACCAACCAACAAATTAAATGTTTTATTCTTATAATTCAAGTTACAGAACATATTCAATAGAAAAAAAAAGATTAAAAAGCTAAAAGTTTATAAAAATAGAAATAAACGTATTTGTTTATAAATGACCTTAAATCAAAACTATTACTCAATGGGAAAAAGGAAAAAAGAGGAAAGAGGAAAAAGGAAAGAAGGAGAGGTTCTTGATTCCTATAAAGAATTTTTTGCAGTAAAGCATTTTCGTAATTTATTACCTGCTTTATGCAGGTTATGCGATATTGCGGTATGACCGATGATTATATGTTTTTTGACAAGAGAGTTGAATAATCATTCAAGTAATTAATTATTTGATATACCTTGGGGATAAACTTTTTATTTATTAGCAGTTTATTAGGACTAGAAACTACTTGACGATTTTGTAAAAGTACGTTTATATTTTGTATATTCCTTCGTCGTTTTCAGTATCTTTCTTTGTTGTAAGTGGACATTGGAATATAATAAAAACTTTGGTGGCAATAGTTTCAACCATATTGCATATTTTTACACTACAAAAAGGTATATATAAACTAGTGCACTATGGCAAATGGTCTCCCAGCACAAAAGTAAAACTGAGTTATGAAAATGTTAAACGAAAAACTTAAAACCAAACTGTTTTCTAAATTATTGGAAAAAATCAGTAGCGTGCGATGACCAAATAAACTGTTTTACTGAAAAGATTTGATTAAAATTAAGTAGTATAAATTTTATATTTAAAGCACTAACTTTTTAGTTATTCATTATGATAAAATAAAGAAAACAACATTGTTTTAAACAATTTTTTTTTTATTTATTTTTTCCATCTACCGGTTTCAAAGCAAACATGCTTGATTGTCAAGGTTTACGTAACTAATTAATTATTTCCGATTTTATTTTTTTCATATTTACTACAAACAATAAATTATTATTTAAGCTTCTTAACTGTTCTTTTATTCTAATATTAAAGTTTCTTTTAGTTTTTCTAACGTAGATTAAATCGCAATCATTACAATTTTAGTCTAATTCTGTTGAGCTTCGAAAATATTCAAATCAAATTAGCACCCTTTTAGGGAAAAAAAGACTTGATTAATTGGCTCCACGTGTGGTATTTAGGAAACATAAAAAAAAATAGGAACGAATTCATTAGTTACGTAAACCTTGACGAAAAAACTTGTTTGCTTTGAAACCGGTCGGTGGAAACAAAAAAAAAATGTGGTTACAAAGTTGTTTTATTTATTTTATTGAAAAAAATTACTTAATAAAAATTAAAAAATTATTGAATATTGAAATTCACTCAAATTAAATTCAATATTGCATAAAATCAGTTTGTAATGCGCTTATGCGTAATTATATTATTATAATGGTTCTACATTAGTTATCCATAAAATTAAATTGCGTATTTCATCTAAGAGACAGACTCATAGTGAACAGGGAGTAAATCTACGAAGACTGACTGAATTTAGAGAAAGGTGTAATAACTAAGGTTTGAAAGGAGTTTCAACATAAATGCTTATAATAAGCTGGACTCGCATTAGAAGCATAAGGTTGATTATATTGCCTTTGGGTAATTTACAAACAAGATTCTACAAGAGCCTACCTTGATTCAATTGTAACGCCTGCCAATCTAATAATTATTTAAAAAAACGGGTATTTGATTATGAGACTTTAAAAAAAAACAACCTCGACAATCTAGGAATAACGGTTGTGAATTACAGCACAGAACAAGAATATTTCTTTAAATTGTTTATGTCAATCGGGAATTAAACCCGGAATCTTCGTGTGTGAAACAAGCGTCATAGATATTACGTCAAGGGTACAAATGTATTAACTTAAACATGTGTGCTGAATACAATATTTCAACTAAACTTCTTCAGCCCGAGTGTTCAATAAATATAAACAAAATAAAAACATATATTTACATAAGTTCCTACCGAAATTAAAACGTTGTGGGCTCAGCGTAATAATTCGCAAACGCTATAAAGCCACCCAAACGGACAAAAATAATTCTAGGATTATCAATCATTGGGTGAGCTATAGTTTACAGCAAAACAATGGGCCAGGTACTCACGTCGATAATCGCAAGCGCAGCGACGAAACCATCCGTTACTCGTATGTTGTTAAACCAAAAACCAAACTAAACATTTGCAACAATAATTGTTTTATGGATTAGAGCGAAATAGCATATCTATAGTAACCCCGTTATTACTCTGAGGTTGCGAGTTTGATTTTAATTACTGGTAATTCCTGAGCATCTGTCTATTTTTTTATGCTTATGTTGTTGGCCAGAGCACCCGAGTTGAAAGGTAAAAAGGCCATTCAAAAACGAAGAAGAAGAAGTATGCTTATGTTGTAATCGGCATCTCAGAGAAAATTTAGTTTTTCAGTATGTCATCTGATTCTGACTAATTGGTTTGTTTTGAAGCGATTTCTTGTTGCCTTTCTTATGCTTTTTGAGGTATGTTTAAATATATTTCTATACATTTAGACTGATTTTATTAAATGAACATATAATCACTGTAAGATAACGACAAACACATCGTGATTTTTAAAATTAATTTTTAGTTTAAGACCCAGTTATCATTTAAATTGATGATGATTTATTTCCAAGGAATAAAAGATTTTTACAAAATACACAAAATTTAAAATAATTCCTTTAGTACATACAGGATTCAAAATATTTTTATCTACGGGAATTTGTCAAAGTCTGAAACGATTTTTGGTATCTAAACTATTTTAAAATGCCAACATTTAGAATTAATCATTTTTGGTTACGTTTACGCCATCATTTGAAACCCTTCTGACTTGAACCACGTTCTAGAAATAGAAAAGGTTCAAAAACGATTTTTGCGATATCCGTATCTTAAATAATAACACATAACTATTATCCATTTTTGTATCTATAATTACTCCTAGCAAAAATGCTGGATTACGTCCCGCTTGAATCTCGTCGTCATATTTATCCTGAGAAATGTTTTTATAGATTTCTGGACGTACATATATGTATAATATGTAATCCAAATATACTTAAAGAGGCCAGTTTGTGTGTTCCAACAATTATACTGGAGCAAGATCTCATGCACAATTTTACCCACCCATAAGCCGTACGAATACAAGACGAAATTTACTTATTAATACTGCAATTCGCTTGCTGAATACGGTTTCTTCACATAATATGGAGATATTTTTTTGTTCATATCCGTAGTTACATGTCTGTTTTATATCTGCCTTCTCTTTTTTTGTAGTTATCGGATCAAATTTTCATTTATAATATTTTTTTGTTTGATATTTACAGTCTACATTACGCGAATACAATCAATATTACGCTATGGGTAAAAAAATACAGAAATCACCTTTAAAGTAATGCCAACTACAGTTGCTAAATAATCCAAATAAATGCATTTATTTTATTAATGATATTTGATGGCAAGCGCCATGGCGCAGCCGGTTAGACAGACTACTGTGAAACTGACGTCGCGAATTTGATTTCTGTCAGTTGCTAGAAAAAAAATAAGTAAACTTTTTTCTCAATTGGTCTGGGTGTTACGGGGCCATTTTTAAGAACTAGTAAATAATTCAATATTGTTTAGCTGAGGTAGAGCGTTTTCTCTTCCCCACCCGTTGACAAGCATCTAAGATAGAAGATTAGCGGATCATTCATAAAATAAGAGCAAGAAATTAAATTTTGGTAAATAAACATATGCGTATAATAAAAAATTGATGGTAGAAAATAAAGTCTTCGTAATCTAATCTAATCTTTATATAAAAGTTTTGTTAGTTTCTTTAAATAGAATAATGATATGTATAAAAACAGTGGATTGTTTAAAAAAAAAATACAATTAAAAGTTAAAGTTAGATAGAATTAGTTATAAATGGAAAATACTTGTACTCGAGCAGTTTTCACTCTCTGCTGGTAATTTATGAAAAAACTTTTTGTTTTAAGTTGTTATTTATATACAGGTGTTTTTTAAACCCTGTCACATCCGAAGCCAGGATGATCAGTATGGGCAAGAAGACATATAAGCAAATTAAAAAATATATTTAAAACCATGATTTAAAAAAAAAATTAAATATTTAAAAAAACAAATGGTTGCTTATTTCTGCAGGGGAAAAGTGAGAGAAGCGCGGCGCAGTATCAAACTCCCCCCTTCCCAATCCTCGTTTTACCCCTGCAGAAGTAAACAACCATTTGCTTTTTTTTGATTGATTATTTTTTTAAATTTTATTTGTTCTAAAAAAATATTTTAATGTGCCAATATGTCTTCTTGCTCATACTGATCATCGTGGTTTCGGATGTGACAGGGTTTAATGAACACCTGTATATATAAATATTTTCCTTATTGTGTATTTGATTTTTTATTTTAAATTTTTGTATTATTTCGTGTATTTAGATAATTTGTCCGCTTTATTCAGACATTTTACTGGCATTAATAATTTTTGTTATGGATTTTTTATTATTATAATTATTTTTAATGTTTCCATTTTTTTTGTTTGCCTTAAAGAATGTTTTTTTACTACGCATAACTCAAATTATTAAAACAAAAAAATCCCCATAAGAATGGCTTAGGCGTGGGTGTAATTAACCCAGAATACATTGTAAAATCTATGATGTAAATGTACATCTACATGGTATTTCAGGGCCAGACTGTGAAGCTTTAGAAGAACATTCTTCTTGTTAAACTATTTTGAAAATCCTTTTTTTTTTTTCATAAACTTATTTTTTTAATTTAAAAGGATTCTTTAAAAAGTTCTCCATGAGAAATGTTCCTCTGAAGTTTCGCGGTCTGGTCATGAAACACCGTGTATGTATATATTTATATTTTATAGTTACATAAACTACACACGTTTTTTTCTATCTTAATCTACTTTTATATTTATTCAATGTTAAAACTGTAACTTTCCAAAGAAGAGACTTCCTCTTGTACTTGGATAGTGACTTACACTGTTATATTTATTTAATAATTTGAAGTTATATAACTTCGAATACACATGAAAAAAAAAAAGTGATATTGATTAAAAAAGAATGCTGTTTTAATTATTTTCTCTTTTTTTTTAATATTTTCTCTATTTTTAATATTTTTGTTAAAAAAAGCGACGTTTATGATAAAAAAGTTTAATTACATTCGGGTTTTTTTTAAATATGAGTAAGTAAATGGAAAATTTTTTTTTTTTCGTAAAGATATCACTGACATGTATGTATGTATACTTTTGATCCAGTTTATAAATGAATATTTTAAAAGAAAAGAGAGGATAAAAAAATCATTCTCTTTCACATCTATTTTATTTTTAATAAGTACCATCCAATAGTAATTAGTCACGATAAAAAAATGGCATTTACAACTCAAAAATATAAAAAATGCAATCAGCTTTTTGTTCCTTTGTTCAAAAGATCTGTAAAATGATTCTTTGGCATGGGTTTTCCAGTAAAAATATTAAATTATATACTATCAACAAATCGTATGTTTACAGAGAACATTTTTTTAAAAACTTTTTTATAAAATTAATATAAACAGGAATTAAAATACGAAATATTTGGTTTAGATTTTGAGGCGCCAAAAACTCGCTTTTCATCTTCTCGTTATCTGCTGTGATCACACCGTTATGCGTGTGATCCTATTGCCCAGGGTTCGCGACGTGGACGCTAACAAGTTGGACTAGTCAGTAGTGTTATTCTTACTCAAACGAAAAACATAACCCAACAATGTAACACACAAATAATAAAATCACTAGATTCTCAACACAAAGACAACCAAAACAAATAAAAACTAATACCACTATTGTACAAAGAGATTTGGAGTATTTTGCAATTAAAATCTATAACTTGTCCATTAAAATAATAAAGAACAAAAAACTGTTCAAAAAAGCTATAAAAATATGGATAGTGAAGCTGAGTAGAAGTAAAATGGATTGTCTCGTTCGCCCAAACCAATATTAAATCTCCTGCTCCACAAACGTATAGTTTATGTTATGTTTTTGTTATTTTATTCTGCGTTTTAAACAAAAATAACTATCGTTTAAAATGACTGTTTTAATATTTTGTTATTCCTCTCTGTATATTATATCTTTTTGTTTATTCTCAATTGAAAAAAAAAAAAAAAGTATATTGTTAATTGTCCTCTGCACGGGTAACCCCAGCGAGGTCGCATTATTTTTATTATGAATTATTGAATATATTTATGAAAAAAAATTGCTATCGAAAATTCCCTTTTGAATTTTTGATTTAAAAAAAACATCATGTTCTGTTTATTTCGTTGAATGATCAGGATATTTTAATGGATTAAAGTTACATATTTGCACCCACACCTCATTTTTCTAGCGATTGTGAATACCTCCATATCCGATACATTCCACCCGCTGTAAGGTTCAAGTGTAATTACGTTATTCATGAACATGCAAATGACCACCTTTTCCACACACCTTCGCAGACCAAATTAACATACAGGGAGTACGTAAGGGATGGTCTTGAAATAAACACTACACGTGATAAGACAACAATAAATATGACCAAGGCCACGGGAGACATTGTTAACGAAGGGACACGGACACCTCATGTAAAAGGTTTATTTTATATGTTAATTTGCATTGTGGTCAGATTGTTATTAAACATATTTACATTTTATTGAAGGTTTAGATCTCCATACAACTGTCTTATCGAATGCACTCAATCGATTTTTATGCAATACAGGTAAACGTCGTTTTGCGCTGGTTCAATTTACGCTGATTTACAATTACGCCGGTTAGTGCCGGCGTGGGATTCCCCGATTCGGCCGACCCAAAACGACAGTAGACGCCGCGATTCTAATAGCAGACACACTTTTACGCGTTGTTTTATTCTTTTACCGTGTACACGAGCAGCCTAGTGTGTGTTTGTGAAATTGTTTTCGTTCGTTTTAGTTTTGTTTTTAAGAAAAAAAAAACGGTATGATTTTATTTTTTATTTTATTATTACTAAAATTAAAAGATTATTCCGACATTTATGGTTTATGATATTATTCTGCAAGAAAGGAAGCAACAATCAAAGCAAATGAAGTTGGATGCCTTTTTCAAAAAAGTGCAAGATTTTATTTAGTACCGACAAACTGGTGAGTTAATATTTATTATGAAAAATCATAATTTATATCGAGAGATTATTATTTATTTTATAAACGAATTTAAACTTTATTTATTAAATAGTTGGTTTGGACATGTAGCGTGAATGGACAGCGAAAGAACGGCTGAAAAGATTTACGATGCGGATGTTGATGCAGAAAACAATGAAGACCGAAAAAGACATGGCACGATCAAGTCCATCAAATACTTGAAGATGGACATGTCAAAAGTAAGAATGATCGGCGCGCGTGCATTAGAAGATGTGTAAATGAAGAGGAAGCAACGTCTGTATGCGCAAAAACAAAGTGATACGGCGTTCTATCCTCTCTGCTTACCACTACGGGGAGACGGCGTGATGGTTATGAATAAAAATATAAATTTGTTAAGAAATTTTCCAACATTTTATTTGGCAATATTTTAATAAATTTAGGTAAATTTCCAACTTTTCAAAGCTGAATGGTTTTATATGTAACTATGTAATCCGAATTATATTTATCAAACCTACTCAAAAAAATATTCTTATCATTTTAAGATACAATTTTCATAAAAGCAAAAGCATGTTTAAATTCATTTAAGTGACAATATAAAAATGTTTGTTCTGGAATTATTTTCTCATTCTCACGAGTCAATGCTGTAGTAATTGACACATCCGAAACATTGTAATGCGGTTTTGAATGTCATTGGAATTAATGAGTTTGTATCCAAAGACCTTCCTGCTATATTTACGTAAAGTAAAGTAAATATTCCTATGTTATTATTATTATATTAGATCATTTCAATGGTGCCATTTTTTATGAAAGTCACCCCAAGAAAAATACCTGCATATCGGCATAAGGAAATATTTGATTTCTTGTGCGATTTTGTAAGAGACGACTGACGGCCAAAATACTTTTAAATGACACGAGTTGCGGGTTTGATTCAACATGATTATTTTATAAGTATGGATAGGTAGGGGCAAGTGGTGTTCATTTGAACAATTTTTGTTGTGTTTTTGTATCTTTTTTCTCGTATGTCAACAAAGATAGTTTTTTTTCTGTTTCTAGTTATTTTTTTTTTTAACAATAGTTTATTCAAAAATGTTTTGACAATATGAATAATTTAATAATATCTGCAAAGAAAACACAATTATAAAAAAAATATAAAGGCACAATGGTATAATTGAAATGATGTGGGTATAATTCATAAAAAAAATCAGAATCGAATGATTTGGATTCCTTGGAGATTTATTTATTTACTAACGGATATTTTCTATTTATACAATCTATACGATTACAATATATAAATAGTTAAAAACATTTTTAAAAAAGAAAAGAAGCATTGACAAACGTAAGAAACAGCATTTAGTGATCGTTCAAATCGATGTAAACTTAAACCAAAAAGTCCAGATCTAGTCTTGAGTTAACAATACGACAAAGATGGGTCATTGGAGAATTCAGACCATAGTGTGTTCTATGCTGATCGATGAACAGTATTTCATTGTTTCTCAACCTACAAGTTGGAATATTGAATTTTACTTGTCTCAGTAATGATGGAACATTGATTATACCATTTAGAATGCCGAACATATATATGGAATCAATATTAGTTCTACGTTTTTGTAGACTAGAAATATTTAACATTGACTCTATATCAGCATAAGAATAATTACCTACTCTAGCCCAAGTATTCACTACTACTTTTCGAAACAAGCGATGTTGGACTGATTCAATGTGATTTATGCGATTTACATAGAATGGAGATCAGACCACGGAGGCATATTCTAGAAGAGGGCGAAAAGTTGAGTAGTAAAGAGTTTTGATTGTACCGACATTAGTAAAATCAGAGGATATTCTGTCAATGAATCCAAGTAATTTCAGTGATTTATTTACTGTATTATATAGCATATAGATGCTTGATGTAAATAGTATTGCAATTATGACAGAAAACTATCTCCGTCTTCTACTCTCCCGAATTTGACCATAGATACACTAAAAATCTAAAACTCAAATTTCAACAGTCTTTTGAATTTAAAATATGCTTAAATAAATAAAATTACACTTTAAACTATACGTATGTAATAAACAATTAGTAAAAACAAGAATTTACAATTTAGGAACATGAGTTATTATGCGAAAAAAAATGTAGTTAAGTAAAATTTGTTCCGACAAATTGAACAAGAAAACGAAATTTACTATTTTAAAAGAAATACAAGCATTTTCTTACTTTTTTTATCAGTATACAGCCTTAACTTCTATGTTCTACGAGTATTAGCAGTCATAATGTTACTCTAGTTTCTAATACCATATTTGACACTTCCTCATAGGCGACATCTGTTGATCTTTTGGTGAAGTTTTTGAAAGAAGTTCGTGCTCTCCTTAAATATCGGTCAACTTTTCATTTATTAAATTAATATATCAGTTTTTGTGTATAAAAACAATAAATGGAAGTGTAAAAAGTATCCCCACCAAATTTATGATCAATCATTACCGAAAAAATATTACATTCAAAATATTGTAACTCATTGGATATATTACTGAAAAATATTTTGAGAATGTACATACTGTTGATAGAACTAACTGGTACAAAAAAGTATATATTTTTTAACGTATTTTTAAATATCACCTAGAAATTAAAATAATTCAGCCAGATGAATCTCACCTATAACGTTAAAGGTTTTACTTATTTTACTTCATAAAAGTCAACAGATAGCAGAATTAGCTTATAACAAGATTTCTGCTCATACAAATTTAAAATACACATTCGGTCATGATATTCACAATTACAATACGCGTTATTCGGGGAATCTTCGTGTGTCTATGTTTCGCTCAACAAAGTTCGGCAGAAGATGTCTGGAAAATATTGGCCATTCCGAATTTAATAAACTCCCCAATGAGCTTAAACATGAAAGGTCGAATAGAAAATCCAAAAGTGAAAATAAAAAAATATTACTTAAATTACTTTATTTTTTTTATTTTTTTTTAATATAGGAAATCGGGATGTTTAAACATAATATAATAATGCATGTTAAACATTGTTTAAAGTTGCCACTCAAACCAGCCATCGACATATAAAAAGCCCTGTAAATGTAGACTTCTGTATTTTCTTCCCAAAAAAGTTTTCTCTCTCTCTTGCAATAAATTTCAAAATTGAATTCGGTTGCATCATTAAATGCCATAAAAACTCTCGTTCGATTATTATTCAAATGATGTGACAAGAATTATGCAGAAAAATAGGATCGTATCTAGAAAACAGAGCTTCCTCCAGCACAAGTTGGAAATTTAATTTTATCTAATCCTTTATCTATATTATCTTAAGTGGAATCGTTTCTACCCTTCACACACTACCCTTGGCTTTCTCCTCGTGTAGGGAGCTCATCCCCCGAGGAAATGATTACAAAACAGATACTCCGCTTACACTTGGACACGAGATTCTATTCTCGGGAGATTTTTGTGATACGATTACTAAACTTGGTCATTTCACACTTCAAACGAACTAAACCCTTTGACGACAATATTTTGATTATGCCGAAATCTTCGCAGAAAAGCACTGGGTTTTAACCACAGAGAAAGGTATAGGCATAGGTTAACCTTAAGATTTTTATCAAAATAGACAGACAAAAAATCCAGCAAAAGGGTGGGAAAGAGCTTTATGAATGTCTAGGCATTTGCAATGCCTATGACCTGTCATTACGATTCGATATATAATGTTTTGTAATTATAATATCGATTCTTAAACATACAAAATTAATATTTTCAATTATTTTTTTGTAATACAGAAAAAATGTGAATTAGAGTTGTAGGGTTTAAAGCCCATTATCGATATTACACACGTTGTTAAACGTTTCACTTGAAATAGTGTGATGACCGATGAAAGCAATGTCATCTTTTCTATAGAATTCAATACAACATTATAATACAACTCCAACAGAATTGCACATGAATCGGGAGCATCGTTCTGTAGTACATTTACATCGTCCCTACCACGAAGAAATGAACTACAAAGGAACGTTGTCTATAAAGACCACAAAATGCAACGCCAGTCAGTCAGCCCAACAAGTTCAGTCAGTCAGTCCAGCTCGACGAAGTCACTCAGTTCCAGCATGTAGTTCAAGTGCAGTCTCTTTTTTTTTTTTTTACATTTTTTTTTGCACCACAACAGGCCAGGAGGCCTAATTACAGTGGTGAATTACATCACAGAGCACCCAGGCTTGAGAAAAATCACATTTTAATTTTTGCGTTCTCACCGGGAATCGAACCCGGAACCTTCCGTGCGTGAGTCAAGCGTCTTGACCACTACACCACGGAGGCCGCCTCTTCAACCCATCATCGACGTAACACTCGCGCAACACAATTCACTAGTTATTCGCCATGTAATAAATAAACAGCAAACAGCAACTACTACTTTTACCAAAAAACTAATCAAAATAATCAAGTTTATTAGATTTGGACATCAATATTTGGTCATAAATTTAAAGTCTTTAGACCGGTCGAATGATTTAACCCTGTCATAATAAATCGTTATTTATCTAGTTGCTGTGTAAAATCATAAATATAAATCACTTCAACCCTCAAAGCTACAACAGCTGTCAAAATAAATTTAGTGTCCAAAATATAATCCCTCGTTTCTTAAAATATAATCCAAGGTGGGTGTATAATACCTTAAAAAACTCCACGCTAAAACTGACGAAATTAAAATAATATTTAGTATTTAGGTACTTTAAACTGTGCTCGTCCGTATGAAGAATATAACTCTGTAAAATAGAACTCTGTAAAATAGAACCAGAATCCTATAAGAGTATTTTCGACTGAACGGCTGTTTCCAAGAAAAAATCCTAAGAAAAATCGAGTAGAGTTTAAGATGTTGCCAAGTGGCTGATACGTTTGTTTAAGGTTATTGAGGTTCTGGGTTTGATTTCAGCCAGGGTGAACGTGACATAGAAATTTCAAATGTTTTTAAAATTGAAATCTAAACAATTAGGTTGTCTAATCGTCAAAATGGAACTGAAGGTCTGTTGATGTCTGTCAATAGTCCGGCTTCTCCTGAATGAGTTTTCTGTGGTTTCCACTGCTAACAGCAAATGCGGAGAAATTCCTTGACACGCCAAAGCCGATTATTCTACCAGGTACCCGATTATGATGGGAAGATAAAGACGTCATACCTTCACCTTGACGGTATACTTGAAGATAAATTTTCTTAAGCGATTACAAAGATATACTACCGATCCCCCACCATGAAGTTTGGATGTAAGTACATCGGTTTGTACCGACGGGTCTAGAACCCCTCGATACGTTTATCTACGCATCAAAAGTGTCAACAATGTTGTTTCACCGAGCAATTTTTCCTTTAACTACGATTTATTTAAATTTTTGACCGTTTTGATGTTGGCACTTTTTTATCTTAAAAGTCAATTGAAAGCATGAGAGAGAAATAATTGAATTTTAAAGTCGAATTAAATTCTGACATTACTGTCAGTTTCATAAATTGAACGCCTAGATGTGAAAATAATGTCAGTTATGTCCTTTTAACATATAAAAGTATCTAGGCGTTAGAAAGTTACCACTGTAAAAAATAATTAAGTCATTATATTCTTTCCTGTCACGCTACACTTCACAACGCGTTAATCCGCATTCGATGTTAATATTTATTCTCTTCTTAATGTTTTATCTAGTTTTTTTTGCGTTATGCTCTATCGTCTACAATAATTCCACATAACTTTTCTTCGTAAGTATGAAATCTTTCGGGGTCTATTTGAAAATCGATTGTGTCTGTATCTGTGTACCACCCATTTAAAAAAGAATCTATTTTATAATATTAACTGTAAGTTATATAAACATCTGAATTATTTCAAATAGCCCTAAAATAACGTGTTTTGCGTGTGTATTTGGGGTCTCGTTAAATTAACTACCCCCGATTGACCTCCTAATTAATTTCCCTATATATTCCTCAATATAAGTATACTCGTATCTCGGGTAGGTTAAGGGTAAGAATAAAAAGGATGTAAGCTAATCCACCACCCACCTGCTCGTTAATATAGCCTATTCACTAAACTAATGTGGAATTAATGGCATCGGACTAATATTTATTCAGACTATCCCCGAATTTGCAATACTAAAATGGTGAATTCTGAAAAACTGTTGCTAAGTTTTGACTCTTAGCTACCATTACCGTATATTAAAAAGAAACGTTATTTTCGTACAAACTATATTCTAAATAAGCAAATATTACGGTGCTCCCTATAATTCTAAATAGCAAATTACGATATGCGTACAAACAGATGTTTAAAAAAGCAATTTAAACATAAATTTAAAAAATTAAAATCTTTAAGCTAGCACACATACACTGAGGTAATATTTAATAGAGATGATGCTTCATAGAACGATAGTTTGAAATGATGTTCTGAAAAATAAGCGTTGTCGCGTCAATGTTGTCGTACAAAATGCGTAGTAGAGTAAAAAACACTGATTATCTGCCAGTTTACTGTGAATTCGAAGCTGTATGTCACGCCTTTTCACGCTGCTCCACGTTCACTGACTACAAGTTAAGTTCCGGAACCGAAGTTGAATGAAACACAAGACGGATGCGTAGTGCAGCGTCTAGTGTATACATACCATATACACTGCGTTTCAGGGCCAGACCGCGAAACAGCTGTTAGTCGGCCTCGTGGTGTAAATAATTCCTCTATCTCGGTTGAGATATCAATCAATCGTTCGTCTCTGTTGAAATTTGGTCGGTGTCAGTTCAATCAACAAGGTTTTGAGAACATCAAAATGTTTCCCTTCGTTTAATTATTATTTATTTTGAAAAAAACGAAGATACCGTAGCGTGCAGCAAATAAAGGGCACATGGCTTGAGAAATATATTGTTGGTCTAGTCGGCCAACTTCGGCTTTGTAAATTAGCCAAATATGGTCGGCAGTCTCCTTCTTAAGCCCGATGTTCTTTATTTACTGCCAGCTATTGTAACGGTATTATTAAAACAAGACGCTTTGCGCCCTATCGGACAAACGGCAGGTATTACGTTACTGCACCATATTTGTATGTAATGTTTGTAAGGAGCGCACTCGGTGGGCATGACGAGTGACGTCAAAGTAAAGAGGCGTAAACTACCAGCTGTTTTGTGTGTGCTCGTTTTAAAATCCAAAAATTATATTTATTTTACTTTTTGTACATAATGTTATTTGTACATTGGCGGGCTTTTTGCCAAATGGCAATTTCTTCAAACCAACCAATAAAATATAAGTTTTATTTTTATAATTCAAGTTACAGAATATATTCAATAGAAAATAAAGATTAAAAATCTAAAGATGTATAAAAATAGGAATAAACGTATTTGTTTATAAAAACCTAAAAATCAAAACTATTACTCAATGGGAAAAAGGAAAAAAAGAGGAAAAAGGAAAGGAAGAATGATTACGGAAGAGAAAGGAGACGTTTCTTTAGACGTGATTTAAACAGATATAATGTAGTAACATCTTTGATGGTGGATGGGAGATGATTTCACAGTCGAGCCGCATGGAACAGGGACTTGTTTTTATACAATGATAGATTTATCACGAGAAACCTAAAAAATAGCTTATTTTATTGAATGTATTTTACACGTTATTCCTGGTTTGTAAAAATATCCCTTTGCATCTAATTTGATTGTTTTAATAATTCGTTTTTCATACTTAAATATATTGTAGTAACTGTAAATTAACATCTTGTTTTGCAAATATTGTACAATATTTTGTCAGCCTCGTGGTCAAATTGCCAGCGCGTTTGTTTACCATGCAAGAGGTCTCGGGTTCAATTTCCGACATAAAATATTTATTGATCAAGGAATTTTACAATTATTATTTTCTAGTCCGAGAACTAGCGCTTAAAGCGTAAGACTGATCATCTTAACTTCATGTAACAATAATGACCATGATACTCTGCCGTTAGTATAACAATGCAATGCTCTAATGCTCTATATACCGTTAGGTACGAAAACAAAATAACAAAAAAAAAATTTTTTCATTGTTTTTAAAAATAACGGAAATAATCTTATGTTCACAACTTGCTATGTATTGCCTTACTCAGCTATTTTATTAGGGCATTTAGGGCCATGAATATAAATGCCATCACATTTTGCCCATTTTATAACACCTGTTACACATTTTATCTCAGGCACGTGCATTTGAATAAACTCTTTTATTCCCGATCGTAAAACACAAATTTACAAAAAATAAAAATATTGCATCGTGAAAAACGTGGCACTTTTTTTGTTTGGTATTGTAAATAACAGCTGAAACCTTTAACATTTTACAAATAAGGGAAAAGCTTATAAAAAGTACAGAAAATACTTTGTCATAGGCATGACGTCACCGTCAAAGGAAATCAAGATTTACAAACCTCACCTTTTTTAATTGATCATTTTAATAACTTGTTTTTTTTTATTAATTAGCTTATATATTTTTTCTGGTAGTACCCTAATTGTTTCGCCTTCATACGGCATTTTCAAATGAAAAAAAAAACAACAAAAAAACGAAAACTATTTTCAAGAGAGGAGTTTTGGACTGGATTTTCCTTAGTGAAAATGATTTGAGTAGGAAACTCCTTGATGATTTTTCGAATGTTTGAGTTTACTCTTTACCATATTGATGTGTCATATATATGTTTTATTGAATTATTTTTTGTGTTTCTGATCCTCTATTTGTGGTTATATACTCATATGTCTCTGTCAATTTATTGCTCGGCCTATCTCAATACAGTATTTTAATACCCGTATGCAGAGACAAAATTTAAGGCGAGGAAAGTATATTCTATTGTCTTCACCTTCGGGTTATTCTCCGCATTTGAGATTAGAATGTACTTTCCTCACCTTAAGTTTTGTCTTTGCATACGGGCATTAGTCCCGTGGAGTTGGGATTTATGTCTCAAATAATGTGTAATAAACTTCATGTATGGAAATAAATAAATAAATGAATGATATTTACAATAAAATGCGATAAAGCAAACATGAAGTTTCCTAGTACCAACTTAAGAAGATGTGGGGGTTGGAGAAATTTTATACATAGGTATAAGAACATAATTTTTCTGCCACTCTCGCAAATACCTTCCCGATATTGTACAAAAAAGTCAACAGCACGTCAAACTAATTATTCCTAACTAAAATCGATAAATTCGAGGAGTCGTTATCACGTTTTCCACATCCCAAAACTGAACCGATTCAACTTTGTTTTTTTTAAATAAAGTATTAAAATGAAATTTTTTCTGTCAGTACGTCCGAAGGCGGAAGATAAAACAATGCACTTTTATGCATTTTTGAATGGTCTTCGCTCCCATAAGAAACAGTTAATCAAAATTCCAAAACTATTATTACTTTTATTCCGTGTCCGCTCCCTAGTTGGAGCATATAGTGTCCACAAAGATCCCCCAAGCATCTCTATCGGCTGCCAGCTCTTGTGCATCCTTTCAAGTCAGGTTCGCTTCCTATAGTTCTGACACGAACTGCCGAAAAACACTCAGCATTGGACGTCCAGGACGTCGAGAACCTTATGCCTTGTAAAGAACGCAAACGTGGTCAAGGCTCTCAAAAGGCATTCGCAGCAAATGGCCAAGCCAACCGTATCGCCTCCGCTTAATGACAGCTGTCACCGGAGTTTGCTGCGTCCGTTTTCTTATTACTTCATTCCTCACGAAGTCAAACCCACAGCACACCCAAGATTTTTCCGAGACACCTATTCTCAAAACTCATAATTTTGCTGTTTTGGGCCCTAGTGAGGTGCCACGATCCGCATTCGAAAATGAGAATAGGTGTTATGCAGGCGTTATATAAGCGGCATTTGGTTTTCACTGAGTTAAAAACCCATGCATGCGGATTACCCATTTAGGCTATCTACAATGGCCTAAAGACCCCTGATTGAATCGTCAATTATAACCGCATCATCAGCAAAACAATAGAGACACTCCAATAATAAGTATCTATGGTATTTTAAAATAACACTGCCCTAGTGACATAATCCAGGGAAAAAATACGTGTTATTACACGTTTTTAAAAAGAAAAGTCAGACCGCGCTTTAGTAAATTATATTTAGGGTAAAACACGTCATTATATATTGTTATTTTAATGCGCGTTTTGTAATTATTTATTTAAGATCAAACTGTCTGAACATAAGGATTAATAATTTATTAAATTGTAGAGTAAATTCATTTTTAAAATGGATAAAAAGATTACTTACGATAACGTTGGCCTTGCAAGCTCGAAAGGAAGTGACGTACGCGGTAGAGAGCTGATCCCTGAAAATAAAAATAAAAATAAACGTTTAGTTATCCTTTGAATCGAGAACTCGATTATTAAAATGACCAATCAAAGGATTCACAAAATAAATCTTTTATTGGAAATTCGATTGAGTAGTACCTGCCTAATATTCAAATCGAAATTGGGATTTGATAGGTATTTTTCTTGTTAGGTTTTTTTCATTATAAGGCACTGTGAAATAAACTTAGCATTAGGTGCTAATATTTTAATATTAAAATCAATCACTGATTTCAGACTCTTTTAAACCGTTTATTTTATTTATAAATACAAAAATAAAAAATCGGACACTTGTTATGCCTTATTGGGGCAATTTTTAACGAATGTGAAGATAAAATGAAATGAAGGCGGCCTCCGTGGTGTAGTGATCAAGACGCTTGACTCACGCACGGAAGGTTCCGGGTTCGATTCCCGGTGAGAACACAAAAATTAAAAATGTGATTTTTCTCAAGCCTGGTTGTTCTGTAATGTAATTCACCACTGTAATTGGGCCTTCTGGCCTGTTGTGGTGCAAAAAATGAAATGAAATGAAATGAAGGTCTTTATACAGCTATATATAGTCCTTATATAGCTATAAATGGAATATAATAGGAAGTTCTACAAAACAAACACCAAGTCAATAAATAAATTAGGTGTTGAAATAAATTTTGTCATTTTTTTCCAAATTTAGAAATGAGCACCAAAAGTTTTTAAAAAAATGGTTAAGTTTGTATATTTTATTTATTTATCTTTTTGTACATAATGTTAACTGTACATCGGCGGGCTTATTGCCAAATGGTAATTTCTTCCAACCAACCAATAAATTAAAAGTTTTTTTTTATTATTCAAGTTAAAACATATTCAATAGAAAATAAGGATAATAAAAAGCTTATAAAAGATGTTTAAAAATAGAAATAATCGTAGTTGTGTATAAATTCCCTTAAATCAATACCATTACTCAATGGGAAAAAGAAAAAAAGAGGAAAGAGGAAAGGAGGAGAGATTAACGAAGAGAAAAGAGATGTTTCTTAAGACGCGATTTAAACAGAGATAATGTGGTAATATCTTTGATGGTGGATGGGTTATGATTCCACAGTCGAGCAGCATGAACACTATATGAGTTACAGAAGAAAGATAAATTGTGGATGGGTATTAAGAGAGTGCCTTGAGAATTAGAACGAAGAGGTTAACCATGAACTGATAAGCGTTGAAATTTTTCACGCAGGTAGGTTAGGTTAGGAGCGTTAGGACTATGAAGTACATTGAACAGAAGTGAAAGCGAGTGGTGGTCTCTCGGCTGTCTAATTTTGAGCCATTTCAGTGGCCTACGATAATCAGAAATGTGGTCATATACAAGACCAAAAATATGCCTCATGCATGTATTATACGTCACTCGAAAGAAAACTTTCAGCTTTACAAGACATTGTGTTTGCTTTTATGTTCCGTATATTTTTTTATTTGATTATTGGCCATCAAAATGGAATGACAAGTAGATAAAAGTAAATATTTTTAAAACCTTCTTCTTTCCGCATTCAACCGAGGAAATACAGTTACCAAAGCTGCTCCTGATATTTAAGTAGTACTGTAAGATGAAAAAAAATATTCACTAATTTGTGTTGTTTTTTTTTGGGTCCTCTTGCTCTCTTTATTTGGAAAAAAGCGGACACACCTTATGTTGTACAAAAAAAGTCGTCGATAATGTATTCTCCTTTAATATTGTACTCGTACATAAAATTGTTACAAGAATTGATTCACCAGTTAATTAGATTAATGATTTAAAAATAGCAATTAACAAAAAGTGCAATCATTTTTTATTTTCTTTCCTGCAATCACGCTGTATTAAAATAACTTATAATCATGAATGCTGACAATTTTAAGACGTATATTTCTAGGAAATTTAAATATGTTTTGAGTTGGTCCATATTTTTGCAGACAAGCTTTAATTTTAAATCAACCTAAGTCACTAAATTGAAACTTTACAGAATGCAATAAATATTACATAAGTCAGTATTTTTTTAATTTGTAATTTATTTATTTTTTACTTGGAATTCATTGAATCTCTTGTAAGCGTCAATGATCAACAGATCAACAAACTAACAAACACAAATCTTTTGCTTAGCTGTACTGTCCTGCAAATAGTCTACGATTCAATAACATATCTTTCCAGACAGCCTGTTCTTGACAACATTCTTAAATTTCTTTGTTGACAAAGCCTGAATTTCGAAAGGTACTTTATTATAGAAGCGTTTGCAGTTTGAGGCCAAAGAATGACTCATTTCTCAAATAAATCAAATCTTTTTTATAACCAATAAATCAGGAAAAAATAATTGATTTATTGGTTCTACGCACTTAATCAATATATATGTGGTTCTACGTGTAGTATTGAGTAAACATTTTTTTAAAAAGGAGAGAATCTACATGTTCTACGAGTGAATGAATCTACGAGTTCAACCTACATGAAATCACACAGAAAAGACGATACAGTGTAATGTTTCTCAAATGGGAATCCTTGCCTAAAATAAACATACTCACTTAAAAAATAACATAAAGCAAAAACTTTAAAAATGATACCATTGAAGAATTAGCTAGAAAATAATAGAATAATACTGATTTGAGATGCTTCTTTCGGAAAAAGTTAAGCTTTTTATCACTTATTTATTTTTTATAAGTTTTTTTGCCTAGAACCATTTCTTATGTAAAAAGTATTTTAAACACAAAATACCAATAAAATAATCGATTTAATTGGTTCTTTAACTTGATTCTATTTACATTTTTTTCTAGTATAATATGGTATTTAAAAAAAAAGAAATATTTATTTCATACAGTTTTAAGACATTTTCATCAAAAGCCGGAATGACGGAAAGCAAATTTACGACATTAGGCAAAGACAAAAAACAATACTTCTGCTACCAAAGAAAAAAAACAAATTACGGACAAAGACACTATAGTTTTCTGGCCCGCAAGCCATACAACTTTTTAAGTATAGATATATCGGTAAGCGAAATGAAAAACGATAATTTCAAAACTCTAGTCCATACATGGATAACTAAAAGTTTTAACCTTTGAAAGTTTATTTACATAGTTTTAAAACAATGCTTTTGTTTGGATATTTTTTAAAGAATATTATTTTTTGGCTGTACTCTTGCAGAAAAAAATATTATGTCCTTGACACGGGTAACCCCAGTGAGAACATGTTTATTTTTTTTTTATTTAATAGCATAATTATACATTTTTACAATTTAAAAAAAAATTCACTAGTTATATTTTTTACTAAAACTAAAATCCCACCAAGCCACTTTTTGTAGCTTGTTGGTGTTTAGGTTTTTCTTATGTTTATAAATGAAACTTGTTTTTGGCCGATATTATCAAGTTTTGGTAGTAGGCTCTAATAAAGAAAAAAAAAAAAAAAAAAAACTGGTGTTCACTTTTTAAATTTTATGTTATACGTTAATTAAGATAATTTTTTTTGTAGTTTTGAGGTAAAAAGTATTTTATAGGTTATAATCGTAAAACACGGTATTTTTAGTTTCAAAATAAATTAGTTTTGTTTGATCAAAGGTCTTTTGATTAATAGAATGTCCAAATTAATTGACAAGGTACCTCCGGTATAACAAATTATTTTATCTCAAAGCATTGCTGAAAAATACAATAATACTGACTAAATACTGTGATGACTATCGATTCGTATTAGTTCAGGTTAAACAAAAAAACAGAACCTTTTTTTCTGTTAAGAGAAGGTACAGTTTTCAATGTATACTTAATTACAATAATAAATTCATAGTATTTATGTTTATCAATATTTAAAAAAAAAAATACAGGTAAACGTCGTTTTACGCCGGGGTTCCGTCCCGAAAGACACAGGCGTATTATGAACACAAATAATATAATGCAAAATATAAAATTAGGTTTTAGGTTCCGTGTAAATTCTTCGAGCAATCTAACATTTTTATTTAATGCATATCCTATATATATTCAAAATAAATGATAATGTTTTTTTTTAAATACCGTTTAAATTCGTTCAAAAAATAAATTATAACCTCTTAATGTAAATAATGTTTTTTTTTAATAAAAACTAACTCACCAGTTCGTCGGTACTAAATTAAATTCTAGCACTTTTTTAAAAAAAGCACTCAATTTAGTTTGCTTTGATTATATCTTAATTTCTTGCAGAATCATAGCATTAACTACAAATATTTGAATATTCTTTAAATTTAAATAATAATAAAATAAAAAATATTATCACACCTTTTAATTTTCCGTAAAAACAAAACAAAAACTAACTCGGAAACCATTTCACACACACAAAAAGCTGCTCGCGGACACGGTAATAGAATAAAACAACGCCTAAAAGTGTATCTGCTATTGGAATCGCGGGCGCCTACTGTCGTCGGGTGTCAGCCGAACAGGGGAATCCCACGCCGGCACAAACTGGCGTAATTGTGAATCGGCGTAAATCCAACCGGCGAAAAAAACGACGTTTACCTGTATTTGCGTTCTTATGATTTACTAAATATTTAGTTTTGAGGGTCGTCTTCAACGAGCTGTAAGTAACTCACTTTTAGAAAATGGTATCAAGTTGGGGTAGAGTGGGATCCGAATTACGGACCTTTGAGCCTTGAGTCTGAGACACTAGCTACGGAACCACAACCCGATCGATATCATTATTTACCCATTTAGATCGAGTGATGCATATGGCATTTAATTGGTAGTCTACTTTCAGCGTATCGAGATTATTTTAGTTACCTCGAAGATAAGGTTTTTAAAAAAAAAATTACGCTTCAGGTGCCACTCCCAGAAAAATGAAATATTGCAGTGCTTAACCATCTTTAAAACCAATGTTTCACGTCGATCCCACCAGAAATCGAACCCAAGATCTCAACCTTGATAGGTGAACGCGTCAACCACAACACAAGGCAGACTTATTTAAAATATTATTTTTTTTCAAGATTTTTACTTGAAAGTAGCGAAATAGGCATGAATATAAATAAATAAATTTAAATTGTTATCCATCAGAAAGTATTTATTATGGCTTATCTGCCAAATGTAGTTATTTTGTTAGCAATATAGGGACGATCTAGAAAAAAGGGGCAAACAAAGTGTTGTTTTGGTTGCCGAGGGAAAATATTTATTTTATGGCCTATTAAGGGACGCTCTCTGGGAATGAAAATAACGCATACTTATTTATCGTTTACTGTATTATAGAATAGAACTTTTCTCCAGCAATTACGAATATTTATATAAACAAAAATCTGTTTTCTTTAAAATTATATTTGAAGAACTGACTCATTAAAAAAAAAAAATTATAAAAAAATGGGGAAACCAAACAATTTAAAACAGTGTCAAAAAAAGTGTTTGTTTATTATTTTTTATATATTTCGTTTTCAAAAAAGACTTGATTAACTTGTATTTAATTTTTTTAAAACTTTTATTTTATTGATATTTTTAAGATTTTTTTTAAAAAATATTTTATGTAAACATTTATTATATTGTGTTACAAAAATGTTTAAAGAGAGAAATCCCTGCAAAAAAACTGCTTTTGCAGTTTGGCGGGAATTTAAAAAAAATTGTTTAGAATTTAAAAAAAGGAAAATAAATAAAAAAAATAAATAAAAATTAGATTTCAAAAAATTCATTTGAAATAAAAACAACCATTATTAATATTTAAAGCATAAAGTTAGTGGTAAAAATATTTAAGTAAATGTTAGTAAATAATAGTTAATCACCAATTACCGACTTTTCTAGGTCCACCAGTTTCGAGATTTATGCAATTACGCTGGTGAAGGTGTATAGGAGGTTTTGCATGTTAGTGTCCTGACGAAGAGACGAGTCCATCTCAAAACCGATAGATATGGAAAAGTCGGTTAGCGGCTACATACAATTATTCACTAACATTTAATAAAAATGAATTAATTTATCTTTTTTTTTTTTAATTTTTAAATGAGACAATATTTTTTTTTATTATTTGGGAAAACTCGAAATATTGTTAAAAAATCAGATGATCCAAGAAGAAACAAAGAAATCAAAAAGTGTTTTCAGGCGTTACCTATTGAAAAGTACATATTTGAAATTAAATTTTATATATTTTATCAACATATTCATCTTGGTACTTATCAAGACGGTACAAAGTAAAATCGATGTTTATCTATGAAAATAAAAAAAAAATGTATGAAAATTCAAAATATCTTCATCGGTAACCTGTAATTGGACATGTTTAAAAAAAAGTCCATGGATATTCTATTTCGATTTAACTTTGTAGATAAAATTTAAGATAAATTTCAACATCCCATTTGAATACGGGCCCAGGAATCCTTAAGCAATGGTTTGATATTATTTAGGTATAATAATCTCCAATAGCATGAGTATTTTACTCTCAAACATAGTTTTACCGGTGAAAAAGATGTCGATCTCTAAAGTGATAATGTTCAGCTACCTGACTGCTCTCCAATCGGCATGATCAGAGGTAGGTGGGTTATGGAAGCCGGGAGGTAAAATAGTCTGTGCTGACGCTGTCGGAGATAACCACCAGGAATATAAAAATTGATACTCTCTAAAATGGTCAAGTTCTCGATAAATCCTCTTAGCTTGAAAAAATGATTCAATGTGAACCCAGTCTTTCTAAGTTGCAAACTGTTGGTCTTATGCACAGATTACTACCATACTCCCTCACGTAGAGATGTCTCTGATTTTTTTTTTCTAGACCCTCTCCAACTCGAGAGAATATCTCACCTCGTGCGGACTCCTTGCCACCGAGACACTCTCAAGCCTGATCCAAACCTACGAGCTGTACAGGATTTTGAGTTTACTGGGATTCTCGAAAACCCTGCCAGTTTGAAAAATAAAACCTGAAATCTTTACAGATAAAATTGAAGACAAATATTACTTCTCGTTACAATACAGACCAGGGAAGATTTATTTCAGTATATTTAAAAAACTTTGCTGGTCAACGTTCCAATGTATTTTATAAAAGGATGCTGTCATTTCAAAAGGATAATATTTCACCCATTTTTATAATAACAAAGATTTTTTGACATCCGTCTATCAACCTCTAACATACTTCGGATAAAACGTTTGTTTGTGGATTATACGCAGGTACACAAAATTACATTGTATTTTTCCTTAACTATTCTGGGGATTTGAATTAATCTAAGGTTACAATGATATTTTTACAAATACGTGAGTTACTCAAATGTTTTCAATGCAATAATAAATAAAATAAGCAGTAATAAAAGGAGAAAGTGAAAATTTTCGATATTATATTTTCCCAAAAAAAAAAATTTTAGTAATTGCAAGAAAATTTAATTAAAAAAGTTTTGTAACGCACTCTTTTTCTTTAAAAAAATGACCTATGCATGTTACAGGTGAAATGGTTTAAATGAAAACTAATTATCTAAATTTGTTTAAGTTGCCACTTTAAACACCTTGCAACATTCACGATTCTGCCTATGTTTAAACATCCCCATTACCTCAACTCTTCTTAATAGTTAATATTATTTTATTATATAGCAATAGGGATCCATTAAAAATTAATTTTGTTTGCAAACATTCAAAAACAAACTTTTTAATATGCAAAAAATTATATCCTTTAAGAGATTCAAGATTTCTTAATATATATTATAAAAGTAGACTGCAAAAAAAAACATGTCGTTTTATGTACCCAAATGATTTTAAAATTGATTTTAAAACAAAAAAAATTAAAACAGAACTTTATTTAAATTTTTTTCAAAGAGGGAAAAAAATTTTCGAGAAGGCAATATTAAAATCTAGGCATTTACAGGGTTTATGACCTGCCGTTGGCTGGTTTAAGTGGCCACTTTACACACTGTGTAACGTTTACCATTCTGCCTATTTTCGAACATCCAAGTTTCCTCAACCCTTCCATCTGTTGACTTTTCTGAAGTAAAAGAGCTGAAACCTTTATCATGTGGGTGAGATTCATCCGGCTGAACGAATTAACCTACTAGGCAACGCCTGAATTTTTTTTTCCATTTTCATACTTCTTTTACCAGTTAGATAATTCAACAAACATTGGGACATACTTAAAACACTTAAAAAATTATATTTGGAGCACTTACTTTGTGATTTGCCATGTTTAATAGTATAATATAATTACGTTTTTAGTTTGTGTCAAATAAATTTGATATGCCAACCGGTTTCAGAATACGACTGTTCCTTTGTCAAGGCTTCAAAATAAAATGTCACTTATGAATGGTTTTAAATCGACATTTTAAATATATATTATTTTACTGCACGAAAACGGGTTATTTTCTTTTCGTTTATTACAAACGTAAATTTTTTAAGTGCTTAAATCTTAAAAATTGGTGCTGCAAAATTCCTATACACGCCTCAAGCAACGGACAGAATATTCTGAAATTTGGACATTTGAAAAAAAACATAGAAACATATCGTTAAATAATTATTTTTGGCTAATTTATAAAAAATAAAATATAATTTAAGCTTGTTAAAGCATAAACTAAAAATCATAAATACGCCAGTAATAAAACTAGAGTGCACTCCCACCTACTGCCAATAACCGACTGATTGAACGAATTTCTTCTTTAATTTTTCTCTCTCACACAAACACCTTTCCTTGATTTGAGTAATATTCTCGTAGGTATACAGTTTAACAGATTTATTGTGGTATTGGCATCATTTTTCGCCCACGCGAAACTCCTTATTAAAGATAAATATTTTTTGTACAAAAATCCAAACTATTCCTTCAAATTTTACTTTCTAAATTTGATGTAAAAATGTCCATTTAAAGCATTTCAAAAAATACAACATCACCAAAAAAAGATATGTCTTATATCCTGTGTAGACTCGTGTTACATCAAAGCCACACAAGAGTAAAAATTATCTGTATGTACTGTGAGGTTTAGTTCATCTTCATACAAAATAATAGAAATTTAGTTGACTATTTTCTTAAAATTACAAGATTGGTATAATTATTAAAAAAAAATTGTATCCAGTTATTTTTGCAAATAAACAGTGAAAAATTGAAATCACAGACATTAAAAAATAACAATACCGTAGTTGTAGGCAGATATAGTTACATATAGCACCACTCTTTCTTTGCATATTTTTTTATTTAGTTCTATGATTAACATAGTCTAATATATATTTACAACACAATATTTACATCTATACTTATTCTAACATTATTTATCACTATTATACATTTAATATCCTAATTTATAATATTCACTGTTTCATATGTACATTTTCATTGATTATATTCACTATTTACACTATATATTATCTAATATTTTTCACAAATATACTTTTTACATTTAATTTTAAATAAATTTACATTTATTTCATTTTTTATGCTTTCTGGCATTTCCTCAAATAATTGTATTCCCTTGTACATAAGGCAGTTCTGGGACATTGCTTTTGATTTCTTTTCCAGTCTTATATTTTTAGATCCTCCTGTTGCGTAGTTATGAAAGAACTCATTATTTTTTAGTTTATTTTGAAAATATCTCGGAACTATTCGTTTATTAATTTTGTTTATTTCATTAGCAACATTGAATTTGATTCTTTGATCAATTGTCATGATATCAACAAAGAGTATCTTCATATGTAATATTCGCATGCGTGCACGCCAATAGACGTTTGATTTAGTCATGCCATGTCTTTTTCGAAGTTCTTAGTTTTCTGGGTTCATCCACATTCGTATTCCATATTTATATAAAATAATTATCATCACTTTCTGCATCTAGTAGCACATAGTGATGCTACATTGGAACATCAATTGCAGCGTATTTTGATCATCTGTTATGTGAAGGTAAGATTATCAGAATACTTAGTATTTTATTCAACTCTGTTTATCTTTCTAGAAAGCGACTTATGAAGATTATTTTCAAACATAATAATCCCAAGAGTAGAAATTGAAAGTCTGGATTAAAATTTGGAATAATTTAGCTGGAAATCGCGCGGTTTAAATACGCTGTTACTTAATCTGGAGTTTCCTAAACCTTTTACTATCATTCGCTTACCCCTCTCTCTCTCTCGTCCTTACCCTCGCGGCGAAGGATGGCGGCTGCACTCGATAATTTGTTTTATGGTCGGCCTCTAGGTAGTCCTGTTCTGGGCAGAGCGAAGATCATTAGTCACTGAAGACCCGGGCGTATTTTGAAGTAAATCGCTCCTTTGGGTAGGTGAGCGACCTCTGGATTTTTTTTCCTCGACTCCATCCCTCACAACAAGCTTTTCGTGGCTGTCTGATTCTCTCCTGGCATTGTGTCCAAAACATTGTAGGATTCGCCTGTAACATAGTTGACAGCGGATCCCCAATATTCAATTGTGTGGTCTCAATATGTGGACACATTTGTTCGCATCGCCGTCAAAGGAATCTAAAGCATTCTTCTCCAACACCACATTTTAAAAGCAAAAGTATTTTTTCTATTTGACTCTCTCAATCTCCATGTTTCAACTCCATAGGAATACGAATAATGAGAAAATCAGAGTTTAGACAAGATGAACCTTTGTATTTTTAGTGATGCTTCGATCCTTCCATATCTTGACAAGTCAACCTATTGCACTTTAAACCGTAGCGATTCACCTTTTTATTTGATGTTAGACCACAGGTGTCATCGATATTTAAGCCTAAATCGACAATATCATGAAGTTTTCAAGATGATATACTAAATTTGATGAAGGAAGTTTTTTGGCTAAATCGATCACTAATAGGTTTGTCTTACTTTGGTTGATACTCAAACCGAGTGCCAGATTTTCCCTCTCAACATGATTTAAAAGTGTCTTCATCTCAGACTCACAAGTTACCACCAGTGTTGTGTCATGGGCAAATAGCAGGTTTGAGATTTTTCTGCATCCAATACTGAAACTAGTCTTTTAGCCATCTACAGTTTTTTTCATTTTACACTCTCTTTATATGTTGAAAAGACCAGTGAAAAGTTTACGTCCCTGGCGAACGCCCTTTACGTCCGTTTGCCTACTTGCTTTTTTACGCCTTCATGTTGTCCGAGACCTGCAAAATTTTCAGGCGCCAAAGTTTGAGAAACTATGCTTTGTGCTTGAAACTTTTGGCCAGGAATAAAGTTGGAAGTTTATAAGCGCATGATTTAAAAATTCAATTCTCTTACTTAATATTAAATGCATTATACGAAACCAGGTGTAATAATTTCACGGATCGTGGTCTCGTAGAATGTAGTGCTGCGAGCTTAATTTTGACTCTAACAATGCTTGATTTCTGTTTGCTAGCGTTTTATTCGAAAATTGTTCTAAAATTCCAGTAGAGGTCGTATAATAAAAATGCGAAAATTGCGAAAGGGGTGCTGCGTTGGTTTGGACATGTAGAGCGAATGGACAGCGAAATAATGACTAAAAGGATCTACAATGCAAATTTTGATGGATGCAGAAAACGAGGAAGACCGAGAAAGACATGGCACGATCAAGTCCATCAAATACTTGAAGATGGACATGTCAAAAGTAGGAATAATCGGCGTGCGTGCATAAGAAGATGTATGAATGTAGAGGAAGCGAGGTCTGTATGCCAAGATACACAGTACTTTATGGACATATTGGCGGGTAGTCGTTAAATTTTGTGTGCCGCTTAATAAAGTTAATATTAACAGATTAATATCATTATGGAGCATACTAACAACTGGAAAATCGATGAATTGCTGACTAAAATGAAAACGTTCGAAGCTTTATTAAAAAAATCAACGACTTCATCAGACGTTCAAAACATCGAAGCTGATTACAAAACGTTTAAGGTAAGCGTCCTTGATATGCTAAGTAATTTGCAATCACAAAACAAGATTCTTTGCTGTAAATTGGATTGCATTGAACAGAAATCGCGTCAAAAAATGGTCATCATTCACGGGCTCTCTGAAACAAAAGCCGAAGATACTTCTCTGACAGCTGCTGAATTCTGTGCAAAACAATTAACTATTAAACCTCAAATAAAATTCGCTTATCGGTTAGGTATCTTCAAGGAAGGGGGCAAAAGGCCTATTGTTATAAAATTAACATCAAAGTCAAATAAAATCGACGTAATGAAGAACCGGAAAAGATTGAAAGGACTTCCATACCTCATAACGGAGTATTTGACGAGGGAAAGGCAGTCCATTTTCAAACAAACTAAAGAGCACTTCACAGGCGAAACTATCTGGACCAGGGAAGGAATTATCTATATTAAACTTAATGGGAAGATACACAATTTCCAGACTCAAGATGAACTAGATGATCTAAAGGCGGACAACACGACACGAAGGGAGTTAAGACCGCGTCAACAAAACAAAACACAATAATCTGGACTATTTTTTAGATTGAGCAGTTATTTTACCATTATCATGTCACTTATTTTCTAACTCCTCTTGTTAAATAATGTTTCAAGGTTATGTCTAGGTTTTGACAATTGTCATTCCTCCAAAGAAAGTATTTTTAAAGAATACTCTTTACTAGACAATCCACTACGATCATGTATAACAAGCTTTGCTCTAAAACCATTTTACACTCTTAACTCTTTACATTCGTGTCCTTTAGTTACGCCTTTGTTGTTTTTTATTTCTTTTCCTTTAAAATGATATATTATTCATGATTATACAAACTTGTTATAGTGCTACATTATCTATCTGCAAATTTGACAGCGCGGCTGCCTGCGTGTAGTCGCCTCTAGCGAATTATAATATTACTACCAAGTTGCCATATATAGATATTTTGTTTGTATAAGTAAATGAATTATTAAATTCCTTAATGTTATCTATGGTCAGCCCATAGAATATTTTTATTATGCTATTTTATAGGTGCAATGATGCGGGCAATATTGGATATTGGGATGTATAGTAATAATAATATACATTATATTCATTGAATGCTGGCACAATTTCATAGTGTTTTTAGCAAAACACAAAGTATTACCGCTAACTGTATTGCTTTCATTACTTGTTGGCGTTGTTCAATTTAATGTAAGAAACCTATCATTTGTAATGTTTTATACGATTTATTTAATACGAGAAACATACTTTTTTAAAGATTTTTTTTATTTTTTTTTTAAATAGATGTTCTCCATTTTTTTTTTTATATGTATCTGCGAAAGTATTTTATTATAAATAAGTTTACTAATTCTTGATAACACTTGTACTTATAGTAGATATGTTTTTTACTTTTACTTTTTATAACCTAATGTAAAATGTATGACTGCATTATTGCGCCTGTGCTATTTATTCTTTGTTAAACTTAATTAAGCGGTTGTCACCCCGTTTTACTCATTTTTTAAAATCCTGTTTTCTCTTTTTTCTATTTTGTTATTTAATTTTACCTAGTGATTAGTTATAATTATACATTTACTATGTCCTCATCTGAAGAGTCCTTTCATTCTCTTCCTGATTCCATTCCTTCTTCACCTCTTTCCTTCTACCATTCAGAAATCTCTGATTTATCTGACATACACAATTCTTCTGATGACATGTTGGTTCACGATATTTTGGCTTCCAATTTCTCACGTTTCCCTAAAAACTTCCACGTGTGTCATATTAATGCACAGAGTATTCCCTCCCATTATTCTGACCTTCTAGCAACATTTTCTGATTTATCCACACACGCCATTTTGATAAGTGAATCCTGGTTAAAGCCATCCCTTCTCTCCACATTGTATCCATTACCGGGTTACCATCTTATACGTAACGATCGTATAAATAGAGTCGGAGGGGGGGTTGGAATTTACTTACGCGCTGATATTGGGTATTCTACCATCACAAAATCTCTTTCTTCTTCACAAGGTTTTCCAGAGTACTTATTTATAAAAGTTAACTTCAAGTTTAACAATCTTCTGCTCGGTGTAGTGTATTGTCCCCCCAATATTAATTATTTCTCAGAAGTTGAGATACTGCTGGAATCGCTTTCCTTACAATCCGATCATACCATAATCATGGGTGACTTTAACACTTGTCTTCTCAAGGGAGACTACAGAAGCAAACAGCTCGAGGAAATAGCGAAATCAGTTAACCTCTCTATACTCCCTCTTAAACCAACACATCACACTGAATCTTCCCATACACTTCTTGATCTTATTTTTACTACCTTCCCTCATAATATCAATAATTACGGCCAACTGACTGCTTCCGGATTTTCAAATCACGACCTCCTCTATTTAAGCTATAAAATAAACTGTCCACGATATCACAAAAAAACTTTACATCTTAGAAATGTTCGTAATATTAACAAAGAACAATTTGAGAATGACGCCTCTAACATAGACTGGAAGGAGATATACGAAACGGACAATCTCGATATAAAAGTCAACTCTTTAAACAGTACTATCATTGGCTTGTTTAATACCCACGCCCCTTTAAGACAAGTGAAACTGAAATATCCCCCAGCTCCTTGGCTTACCAATGACATTTTAAAATTGATGGCAAAACGCGACAAAGCTAAATCAAAACTAAAATTAATCAATTCTGTCCTTGGCTGGGAAAAGTTCCGAACACTCAGAAATCGTTGTAACCAACTGTGTCGGAATGCTAAAAGAAGACATATTAAAGATTCACTTAATAATCTTTCTTCCGCACGTTCTTGGAACTTCCTCCATTCACTCGGGGTGGGCAAAGCTATTTCCACTGTTGATAAAGGTAGTTCGCTGAACCTCAACGAACTAAACTTGCATTTTTCTACCCCTCCGGTGGTAATTGACGAAGCTTTAAAACGCTCTTTGTTACATGATATGAACAATACACAAAATTCTAATGTCCCTCAATTTCGTTTCTCCGTCGTCAATGAATCAGAAGTATCGCGCATTCTGCTTTCTATCAAAACTAAATCCTTCGGCAGCGATGAATTGAGTTTGTCGATAATTCATATGACTTTGCCTTTTACTTTATCTATTATTACTCATATTATTAATTTTTCCCTCTCATCTGGTTACTTTCCAACCCAATGGAAATCGGCTTTCGTTATTCCACTTCCCAAAAATGGCTCCCCAGCATCCAAAAAAGATTATAGACCCATCTCCATTTTGCCTATCTTTTCCAAAGTTATTGAACGAATAGCTTACAAACAAATTAACTGTTATCTGACACTTCATAATCAACTTGATCCTCTGCAATCTGGTTTTCGGGCTGGACACAGCACTACTACCGTCTTAGTTAAAATAACTGACGACATTAGACAAGCAATGAATGATAAACGTCTAACGCTTTTGGTCCTACTTGATTTTAGTAGTGCTTTTAATTCTGTTGATTTTGACCTGCTTCTCGCTAGACTTAAGTCCTTAAATCTATCTTCATCCGTGATAAATTGGTTTTCAACATATTTACGTGGCCGTCGTCAATGCGTTAAAATGGCAGATGTCTTTTCAGATTGGATTGATCTTACCGCCGGTGTGCCACAAGGGGGGGTACTTTCTCCACTTTTATTTTCCCTTTTTATCAATCCAATAACAAAAAACCTCCCCTGTTCGTACCATTTATATGCCGATGATTTGCAATTGTATATTCATTTCGAGCCTGTCGACATTGTTGAAACACATAGAGTAATGTCACTTGCACTCGACCATATCTCTTCATGGACAAAAAAACATGGACTTCTCATAAATCCAACAAAAACCCAAATTGTACTTGTTGGTAGTAAACAAATGTATTCAAAAGTGAATTTTTCCACACTTCCTCTTTTCAAAATAGATGGTACAGAAATTCCATTCATGACTTCAGTCAAAAACTTAGGTATTATCATTCATAAGCATTTAGAGTGGCACGATCAGGTTAACGAAGTTAGTCGTAAACTTTATAGCAGTTTGCACTCACTTAAAAGATTACAGAATTTCTTGCCAATTAATGTTAAGCAAACATTAGTCCAGAGCTTACTTCTTCCACTCCTTGACTACGCGGATGTATGTTATCCAGATGCTAACTCTGAATTGCTTGATAAGTTAGAACGATTGCAGAATATTTGTATTCGTTATATCTTTAATCTTCGCAAATTTGACCACATAACCGAGTATCGCACGCAACTACACTGGCTCAGTATCAGGCATAGAAGAAACATTCACATTCTATCACTTCTTCACAATATTTTAAATAATCCCACTTCGCCTGTTTATCTGAGAGAGCTCATCCAACCTCTTTCACAACACGGACTATCTCTTCGTTCTAGTAACGAGAGAACTCTTTTAATACCCCGTCATCGCTCTAATTTTTTTGCCTCCTCTTTCACAGTAGTAGCCGCTCGATTGTGGAATAATCTACCCACTAATGTTAGAGACGCCCCTTCTTTATTTACATTTAAGTCAAGATTGAAATGTCACTATCTAAATATTTAAATTGTTCCTTTATCCTTCTTCTATCCTTCCCATCCCCTCTCCTCTCTTCATAGTAAAGTGTTATTTTTTTTTTATACATTTATTTATTTTTGTTAATCTTTGCTTTTAATTTTTGTATAAAATTGTAAGATTCAATATGTCCATATATTTATAATTTTCTGAAACTGAACGGTTTGGGTAGGTAGGAAGAAATTGCCTTAAGGCAATATGCCCGCCCTTATATGTATATTTATTGTATATGTATATAAAGTGTCAATAAATAAATAAATAAGATAGAGTGTTATGGCGTTCTATCCTCTATGCCTACCCCTACGGGGAAACGGCGTGATGGTTTGTTGTTGTTGTTGTCGAAAATTACTTGTTTGTAGACAGCGATCTCGAGAAAAATGTAAGAGAATATTTTTTAGCTAAGATGGCGAAATAGTAAAATAAGACATACTGTTGGCGTCACTACTGGGATATAACAATGCATTAAAATAAAAGGTGTTGACATAACTTGTGCCTCTCTGTTACAACAAAAAAAAAGGAAATATTATCGCTCTTATAATTCGGGGGCTTAGGGTCAAAAGGGCGAAACTACAAAAAATGCTGTTTTGTGTTAAGTACTAATCTGATATCCAAACAAAATATCCTGTTAGTGACAAAAAGATGAAACTCATCCGATAAGTAGTTACCTAGATAAATTTGTGTGAAACTACAAATGAAGCGTTTTGTTTAAAGTCAGAAGAATAAAACACCTTCTACATCATTTTGTTAATTTACTAATGTAAGCGCAAGTTAGGGTCATATAGACGAAAGCGTAGTTTCATATTTTTGTCTCTAAAACATTTTATGCTCTATTAACTGTATTTTTTATTTTCTTTATTTGTTACCCTTATAAGACAGTATTATTTTTTGAAAACTGTTTTATCATTTATCTCAAAACTGTGTTTTTGTAGTTTCGCCTTTATGACCCTTAACCCCCGAATTTACCCTAATATTTCAATTTTGGTGGCCATTTTCAACGAGTTTTAAATAACTCACTATTAGAAAATGCAAATCAAGTCGAGGTAGAGTGGGGTTTGAACCTCGGACCTCCGGCCCGTAAGTCCGCAACACTAGCCACGGGACCACAACCCGATTATAATAAATATCTTTCATGATTTCTTTTCTTCTATTACAATTTTCTTTTATACATTTAGTTGAAGTTGTATTTATAATCTCGAATAAACATGAGAAAAAAAAACAAAATAAAGATAAAATCAGAAAATAATAATACAGTTATACTAATTCACATACAAAGCTGTTTTTACTATATATAAAAAAAATCTGTGTTTTAAAAATTTATTTTTTTAAATAAAAAAAATAAAAAATATACATCAAAACCCCAATGCTTAAACACTTATTATTTTCCCGATCTGATCATGAATGATCAGTTTTACGCTTTAGGCTCTAGACACTTTAAAACATTGTAGTGAAAATACTGATTTAAAAGATTTCACATCGACCTTTCCGCGGATCGAACCCGCACCTCCAATGTGACGGGCGACGAAACCAATTACCACACCCCGAGGTAGACTTTTCTCTACGCCAAAACATTCCAGGATTCTGCCTCTATTTCACGCAAACATTTAATCTTCATTCGCCCAAATATATGAAAATTCCTCCTTTTACAATAAAAAAAATACATTTAATTTCAAATAATTATTTAAGTTTATAATATTAGAAATTAAATACTGATTTGAGTCTACTGAACACTTTTTTTTTATTTTTTTAATATAAAATATATAAAAACGAAAATTTCGTGACAATTACTTCGTGTACTACAATTACTAGTGTTTCATTTCTAATATTTTAAGTTTAAATGTGGAGTTCTACAAAATAAACAGCAAATCAATCAATAATTATTTAAGTCTTACAGGCGAAAAGCCAACGTGGCTTTATATAAATCTAAAGACATTGAAATAATATTGGGTTTCAATTAGGTATCCTTCAAGAGATACTAAGGATGCCTTCAGCTATGCAATCGCCAGTAAAGATTTTCCGGATTGAAATATAATACTTTGTCAAGATATCAAATTGTCAAAAAAGTATTAATGTATCTTATCAAAAACATCTCACAGACAATCTTTGTTTTAAAAATATATGTTTGAATAGGCTTGTATGTCTTTATAGCAAAATAAATGTGCCTTATTTTGTTTATTTTACACAGGTAATGCGATACATATTGTTTATTTAAAATTGTTGAATTAATTCTGTAGTAACTATTTATTTTTCTTTAAAAAATTAAAAATCTCGAATAGTGCACATATACCTATTCTTACATGTGCTCTAATAATAATTATGTATATGCAATGTATATTTTTTTAATATATAGGATAATTATGTCATAACGTTGAGTATAAATGTAGATTTTTTCTCTTTATTACGTTTTTACCCATTTCACAATACTTGTTTACCGCTTCGTATATAATTGATTTCTGTGACAATGTGGGAGTGAGTGTTTTTTTTTTGCAAAAAGACTATTAAACCAAGCAAAAAATATTATTTGAAATATGTATGTAGCGTATTATCAGCGCTATGATTTTTCAAATTATTGTATTTCTGATATTACGCGTGTGACGTCATAAGTTCTCTTCCGCTTTTTCTCGGTCAGTTCTTTCGATTGGTTCAATGACTTACCGTAAATCGGAAATCTTTCACTGGTTATCATTGGTTGATTTATATGAACATTAACGTCATTTAAATTAGTTTGTTTTTGTTAAAATATTTTTTTTTTCATACATTTTCAGGAAACTTCACCGTAAAATTTTATGGTCAAATTTTTAAGAAAATATTTTTTTATATTCAATTTTCTGTAAGGCTAAACTTCCTCATTTTTAAACTTTATGCAGTTATAATATTAATTGAATCGGCATTTACTTTGTTTAATAATGCTTTAGTTTATTTTGAAGCACTACTAGTTTCGGAAAGCACGGATCCTTTATTCTACAGATGTAATTATAAACTAAATATACGTATACAGAAATGGAAAAATCTGGGTACTGACAGGGGCGGAAGAAGCAATGAAAGAGGGGGAGGTTATATAACTGGAATATTGTGAGTAATAGTGAGGGAGTTTTAAATGTAAAAAGTTACAAGGAAAAAAAAAATCAATAACCCATTTTAGCTGGTGATATAAATATTAACTTAAAATGTGACAGATCTGATTCCGTAGAATACTCAAATTTTCCTATGCATTATGGTTTCATATCACTTACAAATTCATTATCAAGAATAACAGCTGAAGGAAGAACATGTATTTATCATATTTTTGGCAAGACTAAAAGTTATACTGTTTCTTCAGTACTTTGTACATCAATTACAGATCATTATACTACAGCGGCTGGTATAAAAATCGTAGAAAAACAGAAAATGGAGTAAACGTATTATCAAACTACTACCATTACTTACGACAAATTATATCGAAATCCTTATAATGAAACTTAGACTGAAATATTAAACGAACAAGATGTAAACATAGCAGTGGATTTTTAAAAAAAAATCATAAATACTTAGAATTACACATCTCTCAACTTGTGAGAAAAAGACCACAAACAAATTTTCATATTAAACTTTCGATATCAACTGTAATAGTTAAATCCATACATATAAGAAACAAAATGCACAAGCAATTAGCAATTGGTAATGATTAACTAAAAAATTATTACAAATTATATAGAAACCGATGCAAAAAAATATGAACCAAGTAAAATATAATTTTTATGCGAAAAAAACACAGACTCTCAGGATACTCAGCAAAAAAGGGATACTGTAAAGGAAAATAAGCCAACAAAAGTGTAAATAAAAGTAAAATATTAAGAATCCAAAGTAAATTATGTCCTTCTGAAAACTAAAGGTCCATTATCGCTTAGTATATCAATAATTACAATGCAAATGTTGGAACTGAACTATCGATCAAAATACTAGAGAGAATAGAAATAGCTGAACATAATCAATCGAAAAGTGTGAACTTAAATTCACTTGACAATTCAATGTATATTTGTTACTTAAATGACGATGAAATATCAAAACTCGAAATTTTTCTGAAAACTGTCTGCTCGATGGGTCTTGGTAAAATAATCGTATCTAATTAGACACTAAAAAATATTGTTTCATTTTAACACCGCTCAAACACGTTTTCAACAAAAGTTAAAGAGAGGTAGTTGTTCCAAAAACATTAAAAGAAGCTTTTATTTGCTCTTTTTACAAAATTGGAAAAAGCAGTGAATTTTTTTTTGAAAAAACACGACATCTTATCAAGCAATCAATAATATGTTTTGAGGGCAAAAATGGGAACTTAAAATGCTCTCTCTGCAGCTACAAAATATTAATTTAGATAACGAAAGCAAAACGATGTTTTTTTTTGGATTTAGCCAAAGCTTTTGAAACCCATCACCCGTTTCATCAGAATCAGTGGAGCAACACTTCGGTGGTTTATTAGTTATATGGACAGAAGAACTCATATCACGAAAGCAAGACATCATTAAATTTGGTGTGCCATGAGGTAGTACACTAGGACTTTTACTCTTTCTTGTTTTTATTAATGATCTACATAACTGATTTGGAAGGAAACGCATCTGAAATCATAAGTTTTGCTAACGATACAGTTATTCTATTCAAATACACAACCTAGATCAAAGTCTATGAAAAAGCAGAAAGTAATTTGAGAGGGATTATATCGTGGCTGGATTTAAATTTCCTTACGCTTAATGTGAACAAAACCAGATACTTTACTTTTTGCATAAATAAATCAGGACAGTATAAGATTTAATAAAGTATATCATCAGTATAGTAGGCTGTCTCACTACGTCAACATACCTACCAAACGCTGTCTTGTTATTATCAAATTTACAGAACAAAAAATCAGTGCCAAGTGTCGTGAAGCATAAATATAACATTGTTTTTACCCCCTTGTTCGGTGGAAGTGTTAGCTTCAATGAGCTCAAATTCTTTCGTGCAATAAAACAGCAAAAAATATATTTATTAAATTGTACCCGCGAAGTTTGTCATTTGTTACTCGTAAATTAAAAAATAAAGCAAAACTTTATTTGTGGCTAGTCCGTAAAGTGCTTCCATCATAACAAATGAACTCTTCTGTAAAATTTTACATCATTTGCGCTGTGTAAGTGACTTTTTAACAAGTGAAAACGTTGTATAAAAAAGAAGTGTTTAAAGTAAACAGTCTTTGACAGTTATTGTTTCAAGATCTGTTCGGCCCACTGTGCACTGCTATTGGTTGTCACTTTGGCTCGTCACGCTAGTAAAATTGCGGACAATAATTTTGCCAGGCGTCGACTACTAATCACTCATTATTTATTAACATCATGAATTGCAAAATTTGCTTGAAAAACATGAGCCCAACGAAGACTTTAAAGTGCTCAAGGTGCTATATGAGTGCGCACCATTCATGTTTGGGTACTTCCTCTTCTGTTTTTAAAAGAATGTCCCAAATTTCACGCGGTAACTGGAAGTGTGAATCATGCAAATTGCAGGACCCACGCTCTAGATCCTCGAGCCCTCATGTGATTGCAAGTCAACTCTCTACGTCACCTACTGCGCAACCTTCTCATCCGGCGCCCCCAACGATACAGGCCCCACAAATAGTGTCTTCGGCTCTTGAGGAAAGATTGGGCGAATTGATGAAATCGATGTTCGAGAAATCAATTGACTCCTTGATGTTGAAAATAAAGAAAGTAATTAAAGACGAAGTTAGCGCTGCACTTGATTCATTTGCTTTCGATATTAATAACAAAATTACAGAACTTGAAGGTAAACTTTTGCAATCCCAGGTACGTATTGCCGATCTGGAAAACCAATTCGGTGATCATCAACAGTGGCTTCGAGTAAATAATGTAGAGATATCCGGAGTTCCGGAATTGAGCAATGTTTCACCCCCTGATATCATGATGAGGATTGCTAAGCTCGCTGGAGTGTCTCTGAAGCCTGATGATATCGAGTTTGCACATCGCGTGCAATCTTTTAAACCAGAGGCCGGACGTCCGAAAACCATAATTGCAAAATTAAAAAAACCGTCAGCTCAAGGACAATATATTATCTGGTATTCGGAAACACAAAAATTTCTCATCTGCGAACATTGACCTACCCGGTGAACCTAGGAAGATTTTTGTTCACGACCATCTGACTCCATCTAACAAGAAACTTTTTAAAGACTGTAAATTGTTGTGTAATTCTTTAAAGTTCAATTATATATGGGTGAGAAACTGTAACATTTATGTAAGAAAATCCGACGGTTCACCACGAATCCATATTAGAAACGAATCGGATTTTCTAAAACTAAAATTATCATAACTCGCCGTATAGTGTTATATAATATATTGTATCACTATTTTATCTTTTTTTACATACAACTTTTTACGATACTTCCATTTGCACAATTGTTCTACACACACTTGCACAATCTACCACATACATTTTTATTATTATTAAAAAATCAAATATTCAATATTTCACACTATTTTATTGTCAGAAAACTGTATCCTTATAGTGTACTATCATTTGCACACTTGTCCTGTACACACTTGCACATTCTACTGCACACAATTTTATTATTAAAAAAACAAATATTCTATATCTCGCACTTTTTTATTGTCTTTAAACTGAATCATCATAGTTATGCGCCTTTACCAAGGAGTTTAGTCACATTATTTATGGAATTATCTAAAGGTATATATTTTTCTCAGTTATATTATGTTTATGAAAGGCGATAAATTACAAATTCTTTATCAAAATATAAGGGGAATTCGCTCTAAATTATCTCTTTTTTATCAGAATGTCTTAAGTAACTGTTATGATGTAATTATAATCACGGAGACTTGGCTACGCGAAGGAATCCTCGATTCCGAAATTTGCGACAGCAGGTACGATATTTTTCGCCGCGATCGTGATCGCGTGGAAAGTGGTAAGCTCGACGGTGGGGGTGTGATGATACTGGTACATCGGAGCCTCGGTGCACGGGCGCGTCCCGAGTGGTCGCGAGTGGGTTCGGAGTGCTTGTGGGTTACCATTCCTTCGGAGTCCTTGCGCTCCCGCATGGGTTCGGCTGCGTCTTCTTCAGCTTCTCGCAACTTACATATTTGCTCTTCGTATGCCCCTCCTGACAGCATCAACTATGTAAACAAGGGTAAGAACCAAGTTTTCCTATCTCAACATATATTGCGTTTAACTTCAATATTTGAAAGTGTTTTTGAACTTGGTGGCGATGATTATTATTTTGTTGCGGGTGATTTTAATCTATCCAATATTCAATGGATTTCTTTTGACTCCCCGGTTTATATCCATAAAGGGTCAGCCGAGTTACAGGAATCAGCCAGGAATTTGATCGAATTACTCATAAAAAATAACTTTCGTCAATACAATTTGAATAAGAACTCTAAAAATAATATTCTCGACCTTGTTTTTAGTAATTTTGCATCGGAAGTAAGTCGCTCTAATTCTCCTTTAGTAAAGGAAGATGTTTTCCACCCCTCGTTAGAAATTTTCATTAATGATATTTTTACTGTCCCTCTTAAGGAAAACAGTTTACCAATTAGAAGGTTTCGGAAAGGAAACTACGATCTGATTAATGAAAAGTTTTTACAAATTAACTGGATTCAACAATTCCTCGGCTTATCGTTGGAAGATACCGTCTCCAGGTTTTATGATTTAATTAATGATTTGATCGTAACACACATTCCTCTCGACACACGTAGTCGCAAACGTTCATATCCTACTTGGTTTAGTGATTCTTTGTTAAAATTAATTAAAGAAAAAAAGAAAGTTCATGCCAAATGGAAAAAGTTTGGTAACCTTCTCGATTACGATGAGTTTGCTCTGTTGCGTCATCGACAAAAAATACTTCAGGAAGATTGTTTTCAAAAATATGTTGTATCTTTACAAAATAACATCAAATCCAACCCCAAGCAACTCTGGTCATATATAAAAGAACGTCGAGGTGGCTCTGCTTACCCTAAATCCTTCGAGTATAAAGATCAGAAATATAACAGTGGTCAGTCTATTTGTCAAGGATTCAATGATTTCTTCAGTTCGGTCTTCAGCAAACCTTGCACTTCATATTCTGTAGAAAATCTTGCACCACCATATTGTGATGACGGTAGTTTAATAGATAAAATTGAAACTACTGAAAGGGAGGTACACAAGTTCTTGTCTACACTCGACGTAAATGGAGGTGCTGGAAGTGACGGAGTACCTCCATATTTTATTGTAAAATGTGCAAAATCATTATGTATCCCTCTCAATAAAATAATTAATTTATCTCTCAAGCAAGGATATTTTCCCCTGAAATGGAAAGAAGCTCATATCTTACCAATACACAAAAAAAGTTCAAAAAATAAAATTTCTAATTATAGAGGTATTTCCATACTCAATACTTTCAGCAAAGTGTGCGAAAAAATAGTTTATTCTCGTATTTATCCAATCATAGTAAAAGGAATACCTCCCCAACAACATGGGTTTCTGAAAGGCAAATCTACTATCTCCAATTTGATAGAATTTATAGATTATGTTTTTCATTGTATGGACAAACTTGAGCAGGTTGATGTAATTTATACAGACTTCGAAAAAGCTTTCGACCGAGTGGATCATATCATTCTTATGAGAAAACTTTTAAACTTGGGTGTAAAAGGAGACGTTCACAGATGGATCTTATCTTATCTCAGCAATAGAAGCCAAGCTGTTGTTCTTGGTGGTTTTCGATCTGAGTTTGCTGATATTTCCTCCGGAGTACCCCAGGGTTCACATTTGGGACCATTGTTTTACAATGCGTATCTCTATGATATTTATGTTGTATTTATGAACGCAAGATTTTTGATGTACGCAGATGATAAAAAAATATACTTCAAAGTTAAGAATCCCCTTGACTGTCTTAAACTTCAAGATGATCTAAACCGTTTGACAGAATACTATTTGAAAAATCGTATTAACGTCAATGTATCAAAGTGTTTGCTTATTTCTTTTTCGCGAGGTCGACATCCAATCCCATATCATTATATATTATCAAACCAACCTGTTCAGAGAGTTGATACCGTACGCGATCTGGGTGTTATTCTTGATAGCAAACTTACATTTGAGAATCACTTCGATGACATACTGACCCGTGCACATAGAAACCTTGGTTTTGTACTTCGTACATGTCAGGTATTTAATGATATCGCGTGTATTAAAATGGTCTACTTTGCTCATGTTCGCAGTTTGCTCGAGTATGCCTCTTCTGTTTGGTCTCCACAATATGTCACACATAAAGAAAAGTTTGAGAAAATTCAATGGACATTTCTTAGACATCTTAACTGGAGATGCAGGTATACCGATCTCAATTATATGTCTTCCTGCAAAAAACACCACTTGCTTACTTTAGAAGATCGCCGTCTACTGTTGGACATGGGGGTGCTTCATGACATACTCAGTGGACGCCTTGATAGTCCGGCTCTTTTGTCAGAGTTATCATTAAATGTCCCCGGCTACCGCACCCGTCACACGTCGAGCTCTCTATTTCATGTGCCAGCAGTTCGTACGAACTATGCCCAGAACTCTCCACTTATACGTTTTGCTAGTGAATATAATTTGAACTTTCCCCTTATTGATCCATTTGATTGTAAAAAAATAACATTTAAAATGCGCGTCTTAAAACATTCTTTTTTGTCTTATACTTAGTTTCAATAATAAAGTTTTATTTTATTTTATTAAATTTTATCTCTATTTCTTAATATTTTATATATATTTATATTTTCGATACCTGACACGCTCTTTCCAATATAACACCCACACACCCACCCTCTCACTCACTTACACTCACACAAACACACTAGTATGTATTGTACGTGTATTTAATGTATTTCTGTGGATATCTGTCATTGGTTTTATTCTCTGTATATGTTATTTGTTATATTTGTATTACATGTATTACTGTTGATATCCCCAATAAATAAAAAAAAAAAAAAAAAAAAAAAACAAATGAAAATCATTTGTTAAAATTATTTTCTATACTGCATCATATCCCCGTGCAAGAGCTTTCAGTTTCGACTCCCGGCATGGTTGACACGAAACATTTATTTAAAAATCTGGGTTTACACAGCGACGTTTCATAGCTCATGACTGCCGCCTGAAGCGTAAGATTGATCACCCTTCGATCGTGTAACAGATGATCGAGATACGCTGAATTTGGTGAACCGACGCCAAAGATGAGCTTTTTACGCCACTAGGTGCAGGCAATGATTTTAATTTAAAATTAGATTTTGTATCAATCATTTACACTGAAATTCGTCGAAATGCTTTAATTTTTTTAATAAAAGTATAAGACAAAAAAGAATGTTTTAAGACGCGCATTTTAAATGTTATTTTTTTACAATCAAATGGATCAATAAGGGGAAAGTTCAAATTATATTCACTAGCAAAACGTATAAGTGGAGAGTTCTGGGCATAGTTCGTACGAACTGCTGGCACATGAAATAGAGAGCTCGACGTGTGACGGGTGCGGTAGCCGGGGACATTTAATGATAACTCTGACAAAAGAGCCGGACTATCAAGGCGTCCACTGAGTATGTCATGAAGCACCCCCATGTCCAACAGTAGACGGCGATCTTCTAAAGTAAGCAAGTGGTGTTTTTTGCAGGAAGACATATAATTGAGATCGGTATACCTGCATCTCCAGTTAAGATGTCTAAGAAATGTCCATTGAATTTTCTCAAACTTTTCTTTATGTGTGACATATTGTGGAGACCAAACAGAAGAGGCATACTCGAGCAAACTGCGAACATGAGCAAAGTAGACCATTTTAATACACGCGATATCATTAAATACCTGACATGTACGAAGTACAAAACCAAGGTTTCTATGTGCACGGGTCAGTATGTCATCGAAGTGATTCTCAAATGTAAGTTTGCTATCAAGAATAACACCCAGATCGCGTACGGTATCAACTCTCTGAACAGGTTGGTTTGATAATATATAATGATATGGGATTGGATGTCGACCTCGCGAAAAAGAAATAAGCAAACACTTTGATACATTGACGTTAATACGATTTTTCAAATAGTATTCTGTCAAACGGTTTAGATCATCTTGAAGTTTAAGACAGTCAAGGGGATTCTTAACTTTGAAGTATATTTTTTTATCATCTGCGTACATCAAAAATCTTGCGTTCATAAATACAACATAAATATCATAGAGATACGCATTGTAAAACAATGGTCCCAAATGTGAACCCTGGGGTACTCCGGAGGAAATATCAGCAAACTCAGATCGAAAACCACCAAGAACAACAGCTTGGCTTCTATTGCTGAGATAAGATAAGATCCATCTGTGAACGTCTCCTTTTACACCCAAGTTTAAAAGTTTTCTCATAAGAATGATATGATCCACTCGGTCGAAAGCTTTTTCGAAGTCTGTATAAATTACATCAACCTGCTCAAGTTTGTCCATACAATGAAAAACATAATCTATAAATTCTATCAAATTGGAGATAGTAGATTTGCCTTTCAGAAACCCATGTTGTTGGGGAGGTATTCCTTTTACTATGATTGGATAAATCCGAGAATAAACTATTTTTTCGCACACTTTGCTGAAAGTATTGAGTATGGAAATACCTCTATAATTAGAAATTTTATTTTTTGAACTTTTTTTGTGTATTGGTAAGATATGAGCTTCTTTCCATTTCAGGGGAAAATATCCTTGCTTGAGAGATAAATTAATTATTTTATTGAGAGGGATACATAATGATTTTGCACATTTTACAATAAAATATGGAGGTACTCCGTCACTTCCAGCACCTCCATTTACGTCGAGTGTAGACAAGAACTTGTGTACCTCCCTTTCAGTAGTTTCAATTTTATCTATTAAACTACCGTCATCACAATATGGTGGTGCAAGATTTTCTACAGAATATGAAGTGCAAGGTTTGCTGAAGACCGAACTGAAGAAATCATTGAATCCTTGACAAATAGACTGACCACTGTTATATTTCTGATCTTTATACTCAAAGGATTTAGGGTAAGCAGAGCCACCTCGACGTTCTTTTATATATGACCAGAGTTGCTTGGGGTTGGATTTGATGTTATTTTGTAAAGATACAACATATTTTTGAAAACAATCTTCCTGAAGTATTTTTTGTCGATGACGCAACAGAGCAAACTCATCGTAATCGAGAAGGTTACCAAACTTTTTCCATTTGGCATGAACTTTCTTTTTTTCTTTAATTAATTTTAACAAAGAATCACTAAACCAAGTAGGATATGAACGTTTGCGACTACGTGTGTCGAGAGGAATGTGTGTTACGATCAAATCATTAATTAAATCATAAAACCTGGAGACGGTATCTTCCAACGATAAGCCGAGGAATTGTTGAATCCAGTTAATTTGTAAAAACTTTTCATTAATCAGATCGTAGTTTCCTTTCCGAAACCTTCTAATTGGTAAACTGTTTTCCTTAAGAGGGACAGTAAAAATATCATTAATGAAAATTTCTAACGAGGGGTGGAAAACATCTTCCTTTACTAAAGGAGAATTAGAGCGACTTACTTCTGATGCAAAATTACTAAAAACAAGGTCGAGAATATTATTTTTAGAGTTCTTATTCAAATTGTATTGACGAAAGTTATTTTTTATGAGTAATTCGATCAAGTTCCTGGCTGATTCCTGTAACTCGGCTGACCCTTTATGGATATAAACCGGGGAGTCAAAAGAAATCCATTGAATATTGGATAGATTAAAATCACCCGCAACAAAATAATAATCATCGCCACCAAGTTCAAAAACACTTTCAAATATTGAAGTTAAACGCAATATATGTTGAGATAAGAAAACTTGGTTCTTACCCTTGTTTACATAGTTGATGCTGTCAGGAGGGGCATACGAAGAGCAAATATGTAAGTTGCGAGAAGCTGAAGAAGACGCAGCCGAACCCATGCGGGAGCGCAAGGACTCCGAAGGAATGGTAACCCACAAGCACTCCGAACCCACTCGCGACCACTCGGGACGCGCCCGTGCACTGAGGCTTCGATGTACCAGTATCATCACACCCCCACCGTCGAGCTTACCACTTTCCACGCGATCACGATCGCGGCGAAAAATATCGTACCTGCTGTCGCAAATTTCGGAATCGAGGATTCCTTCGCGTAGCCAAGTCTCCGTGATTATAATTACATCATAACAGTTACTTAAGACATTCTGATAAAAAAGAGATAATTTAGAGCGAATTCCCCTTATATTTTGATAAAGAATTTGTAATTTATCGCCTTTCATAAACATAATATAACTGAGAAAAATATATACCTTTAGATAATTCCATAAATAATGTGACTAAACTCCTTGGTAAAGGCGCATAACTATGATGATTCAGTTTAAAGACAATAAAAAAGTGCGAGATATAGAATATTTGTTTTTTTAATAATAAAATTGTGTGCAGTAGAATGTGCAAGTGTGTACAGGACAAGTGTGCAAATGATAGTACACTATAAGGATACAGTTTTCTGACAATAAAATAGTGTGAAATATTGAATATTTGATTTTTTAATAATAATAAAAATGTATGTGGTAGATTGTGCAAGTGTGTGTAGAACAATTGTGCAAATGGAAGTATCGTAAAAAGTTGTATGTAAAAAAAGATAAAATAGTGATACAATATATTATATAACACTATACGGCGAGTTATGATAATTTTAGTTTTAGAAAATCCGATTCGTTTCTAATATGGATTCGTGGTGAACCGTCGGATTTTCTTACATAAATGTTACAGTTTCTCACCCATATATAATTGAACTTTAAAGAATTACACAACAATTTACAGTCTTTAAAAAGTTTCTTGTTAGATGGAGTCAGATGGTCGTGAACAAAAATCTTCCTAGGTTCACCGGGTAGGTCAATGTTCGCAGATGAGAAATTTTTGTGTTTCCGAATACCAGATAATATATTGTCCTTGAGCTGACGGTTTTTTAATTTTGCAATTATGGTTTTCGGACGTCCGGCCTCTGGTTTAAAAGATTGCACGCGATGTGCAAACTCGATATCATCAGGCTTCAGAGACACTCCAGCGAGCTTAGCAATCCTCATCATGATATCAGGGGGTGAAACATTGCTCAATTCCGGAACTCCGGATATCTCTACATTATTTACTCGAAGCCACTGTTGATGATCACCGAATTGGTTTTCCAGATCGGCAATACGTACCTGGGATTGCAAAAGTTTACCTTCAAGTTCTGTAATTTTGTTATTAATATCGAAAGCAAATGAATCAAGTGCAGCGCTAACTTCGTCTTTAATTACTTTCTTTATTTATTATTTCACAGCAGATTTAATAGACAAAAAGGTCACTATTTTGGTTAGTTAAGGTAATTGAGTATAAGATTAGTATAATGTAATGTAAACGTATTTTAAACACCCGAATAAACTATCTCGTGACGGTAGACGATTTGGTTTAATGTTTTTATTATCTACACAAAAATGATGTAATCAACATGATAGGAGTAAAGGAAAGAGTGTGTTTTATTGAGGTTAGCTCCTTTTTTTTAAAAAATAAATTGCTTGGGTACTACTATTTTGTAGTTTAATGTTTGCTATTAAGAATGTTTAGATAAAACAATAAACGTATTTAATTTTTAAGTACAAAAATACTTACATAATTTGATTTTTCTTTCAACTTAAATTCTCAATAATAAAATATGATTAGATTAGAAATATTTTGAAGAGAGAGATAACTGAAAATTTTTTGATTGAAAAAGCTGAAAAAATCAATAATATCTTACTCTAGAATATAATTTGTCGGCCTCGTGGTGTAATAGTCAGCGCGTTTACTTACCACGCAAGAGGTTTCGGGTTCGATTCCCGACACTGTTGGTAAGAAATATTTATTTAAAAGGGTGTTTTTACACTAGAATATTTTATAGTCCCTGTACTGGTGCCTGAAGTGTAAGACTGATCATTTTTCCTTCATGTAACAAAATGATCAAGATACGCTGCAATTGGTGTATGAATGCAGTGCCCTATGCACCATTAGGTGCGGAAAGGGAATGATGATGATGATGATAATTTATTACTACTACTCAAAAAAGGTTTGCTTACTACCGGGACCTAATTAAACTAAGCCGAAACCAAGTAAGGCAGAACGGGTTATCAATAGACCGCTTATCCCTTCATAAGGCACATATTTTGTGTTAATTTACTTCTTGTAAACACAATAAAATGTGTTCTTTTTTTAGATAATGAACCGATTGCATTTGAAAAAGCAGAATGGAAGATTGATCTACCAGTGTACGTTTTTACGATACTCTTGTGACATAAGACTTGTTAATAACACGAAATATTAGAAAGAAAATATCTCAATTCTGTGAATGACGTATCATACGCGGTCTGTTCATAGAATGCATGGAACCACGGTTCCCCTAAATTTAGCCAAACAATGCTTTTAAAATAATACGTTTAATGTATTAATTATCGGTAGCAGCAGTATGTCTACATGTTTTTGTTTAAATTTTATTTTATGAAGTGTATACAGGTGTGTTCAGAAAATAGCGGGATTTTTTAATTTCGCGGGTTTGGAGAGTCCGATTTTTATTTTTAATGTTGGTATACGTGCCCCTAAAGTATGATAAAAAATTTAACTGTATTTATTGTTTACTTTGTCTGTGGCAGCCGCTAAGATTAGACGTGTTCGGCGTGCTCAGCGATTTTCGTCTTATTACTAGATATTGATGTAAAATAAACCTAACTTTTTTTTAAAATGTCGTTGGACACCACATAAAAGAAAATGAAATATTTGTAATTATTTACGCAATTCCATTTTTTTTGTTTCAATGTAATTTTTAAAGAATGTGAGTTTATACTAGGGGTAAAAGTAATTTAAAAAAAGGTGAGTTTAAATTTAAGGGCAGGGATATAAATCGGTATACTAAAAATGTATTCTCAGTCAACAGATGGTTTATGAAAAGGATCGCTTTTTTAAACCCTTGAGAGTTCCATACCCCACTTCTTTATTTATTTTTGTGATATGAGATTACGTTGATTTCCGAATTTCCCCTAACCAACCTTTAAAGCGATATTTTTTAGCAGAAAGTAAAATTTTATGTTCATTATAAAAAATTGCAAAAAACTTTATAAATTTAATTTAAAAAGGTCATTATTTTTCTTTTTTAAATCGTAGTTTGTGTCTTTATTATTTATGTTTATGATCGGAAACCAAAAAAAGGATTACCAGTCACACAAATTCTATTATATTTTAATAAAAATATGAAAAAAGGTTGAAATATCGAGGATATTGAATGAAGTATATTATTTTTCACCTAAAACAACAGGTACTAACCAAAATAAAGCAGAGTGGCCTCCATTCGATTGTTTAGATCTTGGCAAACAATTTAAAAAAATGAAATATAAAACATTAATGTCAGAGTTGGCGTATGCTTCACAAATGAGACACAAAAACATTTAAGTGAGCATCAAATTTAGGAAAACGCATTTAGTATTAACTACATTTTGGCTGTCTAATACCCGTATGCAGAGAAAAACCTTAAGGTGAGGAAAGTACATTTTATTGTCCTCACCTTCGGGTTATTCTCTGCATTTGAAATTAGAATGTACTTTCCTCACCTTAAGGTTTGTCTCTGCATACGGGTATAAGGCTGAGCCTTAGACAGCCAAAATGTATTTGAAATCATATCCGTAGTATAGAATGGCTCCCATAGTCCAAAAATATTGTTTCATGGTCATAATGTTAGAGAATTGGCTTGACTATCAATCGGAGAACCTCCGGAAAAAGTAAAAAAAAGAGGCAAGAAATAAAGAAGTGAAAACTTTTCGCAGAGGTTTTGCAATGAATTTCTCAACACCAACTAACCAGGATAATTATATTCAATATGCTCTTTCGGATCTCTATGTATCTTCCTTCCGAGATATACAATATCTATATATATATATACTACTACCATCACGCCATTTCCCCATAGAGGTAGGCATGAAGAATGGACCGCAACACATGTCTATCCTGGCATACATTACAAGCTTCTTCTACATTCATAAATCTTGTAATACTTCCCCTTCGGTTCTGTCTGCTTTTAACATGACAAGACTTAAGATTTTAGTTTATCTGATCATGTCACGTCTTCCTTGGTTGTCCTCGTCTCACTATATCGTTCATTTTCGCCATGTATACTTGTTTTCCCATTCTTTTGTCGTCCATTCGTTCTACATGACCAAACCTGATGTTCTACATGACTAAAACATCAAATTTTGAAAATGCAACAGAGAGTTGTAGAGAAGAAGCACAAAATAAAGATGCGATAAAAAAAAATTAAAATACTGAAATGAAGACTAATTGATTCAATAGATAATAAACAAATAGGTATTTTAAACTAACATATTACAACAGAGATGAAGAACATTTAAGAGAAGGTAATATATAAGTAAAGGCATCTACAGGGCTTATGACCTGTCAATGGCTGGTTTAAGTGGCCACTTTACACACTGTGTAACATTCACCATTCTGCCTATATTTGAACATCTGTATTCCTTCAATTCTTTCATCTGTTGATGTTTGTGAAGTTAAAGAGCTGAAACCTTTATTTATGCGGGTGAGATTCATCGAATTGAATTATTTCACCTACATACTAGGCAACGCCTGAAAATATTATTTTTTCAATTTCTATACTTCTTCATGGACCAGGTAATTAATGTTGGTATTTTAAACAATATCAATAAACTTAAATTTGAAAAACTTAAAACGTTTTGATAAAATGCTTACATATTTGGTGTTTTCTTTATGGCAGAACCGGAACCTTAAAAATCATTTTAAAAACATTGAAAACTTATTTCTAGTCATAAATTATCAAAAAATATTTTTATCATGTTTTGTGAATTTGTGCCTGTGCGACGGTACAATTTTTTGCCACTTGCTTCAATGCACACTTGCAGAATGCTTCAAGAGTTGCTGGATTCTTTTTCATGGAGCATGTTCTCATAGAAAATAATGGAAATAACTTGTCGGTGTAAAAACATTATGATTAAAGGCCGATAACCAGTACCATCTCTGGAAAGAATGTCTCCAACTTTGTCAAGCAGTAAATTCATCGTTTCACGAAGAGCCCTACACGTTCGGAAATTTAACCACTTATTGTTAGAGTAAATTTACACAATTCGCAACCAATGTTCAATTGTCAGGCGTTTCATTTTTAATTTTAGTATTGCTACACACCGCAATGAAAGTCACTATTTGTTTGATAAGATACTATTTTACCAATCGAAATTTCGATCACGACAAAAACCCATTATTATCAGATATTACTTTTATATTATTATTAAATTAATGCCGGAACTCAGAACACATGTTATTTTTTCAAGGCGTCATCTATTTTACATTACATTTATACATTTTTAAGTATTTGTCAAATTTATTATATATTTTCCGTGGATGTTTGTACCCCATTAATATTTATTAAACATCTAAACCATTCATTTAAAGATATTTTTAAAATCTAGAATTTTCAACACATTCTGAACATATTATAACATCATTTATCTCACGGAAAGATTTTCAATTAATCATAATGATTAAAAAGGTATAAACCTTTTTAAAATTCACAGAATTCATAAGTAGTAAGAGTTAAACTCAATATTATAAAAATATTGAGTGAAGCCATGTGTGTAAATAAGGACAAATATTTTCAACAGATTCTGTAAAAAAATTCAATTGAATTTTTAACAACATTTTTCATAAGATTCTCGGCCGAACAAACGATTTTCATTTGTGTAGTTTATTATTTATTTTCCTTCGCTATAAATTTAGAGTACTCCGTGGCATGATTAAAAATTTCATTATTTCCCACATAATAAAAACGAGAATTAAAAATGCTTTTAAGAAGGGTCTTGTAGATTTTCTACACTGTTTTAAAATACTCTTTGCTAGTTATTACAAGCTGTAAAACTTGAGCAATCTAGAGAATAATAGATTTTATAGTGTATACATGTAAAGGATGCACTAGAGAGTATATTTGGATTACTTAATATTTCAATGTTATATATTCAGAAATATTTTTAAAAAAATACTCTGGTTGACTTTAATGGCAGAGATGAGTTGGTGCGTCTTTTAATTTTCATTGAGATTTAAAAAAAATGCTTTTTAATAATTAATTTTAAGAACATGATAAAATAGAAAATCTAAAAAATACCACAACAATATTGCACTGAATCTCATTTCAATATAAATTTAAACCACGTACTTTCGGATATCTTGTTTTTTTTATCATTTATAATGTGAAAAAAATAGCAAATAATTATACTCACAATTAAAATATTGTGTGAGATAAAAATTTTAAATGATTAAGATATGATTGCTTTGTTTTAAAATTTAAATCTTTTTCGAAACGTTTTCTAAAGATGTCAATAGTAAAAGTATTTTTTAATTTGCCATATTTATACAAAGCTTTAGATTTTTTTTGTAAATTGTCAATTTTATATTTATTTATTTATTGCAGTGCATTTTTTTTATATTTTGTGTACAAAAAACAAAGTTAAACGTATTTAAAGAAAAATATTTAAAAAATAAAAATAACTTAAATAATATAGGAAGAAATTCAGAGCAGAACCTACTTGGTAAGATAAAAAAAATGAGTTCATATTTCGGAAAGGAGAGTATTTGTCGTTAGATTATGTGATAATATTTTAACTTTAAGGGAAATGAAAAATGCATTAAATATGAGTTATATTTTTAAAAGATCGTGAAAGTTGTAATATACATTAAACAAAAATAATTCGATTCAATGAAAGATTTTTTTTCAAATTAAAATTTGAAATATCATTATTTTTATCAAAACAATTATATTAAAAAAATATTTTTCTTTATTGGTGAAATTCTTGAAATTGTATCGTTGGCAATTAGTCAGTTTAAAGTGAGCTGTTTTAGATTTATGATATTTGTGGAATTGCAGTATTTTTTTCCAGCAGTTTCAATAAACATTAGTAACAAATAATAATAACTAAATAATCATAATTATATTATTCCACTACGGAATTTAAAGATTTACTTTATTACTGACATTTCTTGGTATGTTTGCATTTTAATAACAAATATTATTTTTGTTTGGTGATAACCACATTTTATTTTATTGGTGCTGAAATTTTCATCTTAGTTTTTTTACGGAGGTGAAATTTGAATTAAGGATGTTCACAAGTATTTGTAAAGGATTGATTTAGGATTTGATTTAAGATTTTTTTTTAAAAGACATAGAATTATTTTTTAAAAAAACACTCAACTTACTTATGTGGTGATTATCAATATTTTTTTTAATCATACGACTAATGAAATATATTTTTATAAGCTGAATTTTTGAGACCTTTTTTTTGAGAACTTTTGGAAAAAAATATTGTTTATTATGTAAATTAATACTATTATAAATAAATATTTAAACTATTTTTTTGCATTTATTTCATGTAAAATAACTTAAATAAATTAAATATGCCAGGTTAAGAAATATTTCTATAATATTATTTTGTGTGTGTTTATATTTAAACATTGTCAAATGAACGGTCGCGTGAAAAGCAGATCGGCACATTAAATTTAATTGTTTAAGTCTAACTATTATAATTATAATTTTGGTAAAATTGAGCTTTTAAGTTTTTCACTGTTACAAAAGTTCGGCAAAAAGTTTTTCAAAAAAATACAAACTTTTTTGAACAATGAAAAAATACTCTAACAATTTTTTCAATACCTTTTAAGAATAGTCTTTTACGTGATAAATGCAATTCTTACCTTTCTTCAGCAGCGTGGAAGCCTTGCAATGTTGACAACTTCACTTGGCCGTTAACGACATTCAACAGGACGAAGGCACTGCGAGTTTCCGCTTTTATAGGGTGGAATGCGGGGGCGGAGGGCGGGACGAGGGCGGATTCCAGGGGTAGGAGAGGAGGGGGTAACAAATAGGGCGGTGCTAAGCTAAATGGAGACGTGTTTTATTATTGCAAAGAACCAAACATCGCTTAAAGTGGCGAGGTAATTAATAACATAATTAGCCGACTAATGAGTTGAAATACATAATGTATTCGAGATGGCTTACTGTAATTGCCTTGCAGATGCGATAAAACAAATTATTGATAAAACTTCTCTTAATTGGATGTGATAGCAAATTTTTTTTATGGCAAGTATACATGTTATAACCCTTATTTGACTAGCACTGTTTTGAGTATGTCCACATGTTTGTAGACAGAATGGATTAAATTTATTGCAGAAGGGAAAACGTTTTTGAGACGAAAATGTAAGTCTTGACATTTACAGGGCTTATTAGAACTGTTAGACCTATTTAGACTTATTATTGGCTGGTTTAAGTAGTTATTTTACATCATGAACATTAACCATTCTTCTCATGTTCGAACATCCACGAAACAAATATTTGGACATCCTAAAAACGTTGTTAATAAAACTAACTGGTGAAAGAAGAAGTATAAAATGGACGTACGTATATTGGAAAGTGTTTTCAGGCTTTGTCTAGTAGGTGAAATAATTAAGCCAGGTGAATCTCACTTACATCAATAAAGATTTCAGCTTTTTTACTTCACAAAAGTCGACAGATGAAAGAATTGAGGAAATATGGATGTTTAAAGGTAGGCAAAGTGGTAAATGTTACACAGTGTGTACTTGGTGTCCACTTAAACTAGGTAATGACAGGTCATAAGCTCTGTAAATACCTAAACATCCATATTTGCTTCCTAAAAATAGGTTGCCTCTCTGTTGTAACAAATAAAGATCTTATTGGAATATTTCACTCTTTTAACTTTTTTATTCATTATTTTGTTAGCTTATTGTTTTTTTCCTCGCCTGAGCGGAGTGAAGATAACAGTTTGTTTATTTACTAACGCTTAACCGGCTTTAACATCAATTATCAAAAGAATATATTTATTCATGCAATTTTTCAAGCGGTAAAGTATATATACTTCCAGTAGGTATATTAAAAAAATATTATATATCTATACGCCTAAGGAACTTTAACATTACAGGTATAAAATTGAAATTAGAGATTTGCCATAGTAATTATTAAATCAATATGTTTAATCTGGGTGTTCTACGCAATCTGGATGTTATTCTAGATAGCAAACTTACGTTAGAGAATCACTTTGATGACATACTGACCCGTGCTCATAGAAATCTTGGTTTTGTACTTCGCACATGTCAGGTATTTAAAGATATTGCGTGTATGAAAATGGACTACTTTGCATATGTTCGCAGTTTGCTCGAGTATGCTTCTTCTGTTTGGTCTCCACAATATGTCACACATAAAGAAAGGTTCGAGAAAATTCAATGGACATTTTTTCGACATCCTAACTGGAGATGCAGGTTAACTGATCTTAATTATATGTCTTCCTGCAAAAAACACCACTTGCTCAGTTTAGAAGATCGCCGTCTACTATTATAGATATAAGGGTTCCCAATGACATACTGAGTGGACGCCATGATAGACCGGCTCTGATGTTGGAGTTATCATTAAATGTCTCTGGCTACCGCACTCGTCACCCGTCGAGCTCTGTATTTGTGCGCCAGCAGTTTGTACGACCTATGCCCAAAACTCTTTACTTATACGTTTAGCTTGTGAGTATAATTTAAACTTTGAAATTTAGACATAACTTAAATTGTGCATTGGTGGATTTATTGCCATATGGCAACTTCTTCTAACCAACTGATGATGATGATTTCACCAAATAAAGGTATTCTTTAGTTGATTTAAGTTTTTTTTTAATATTTTTAATTTTATTGCTCTAAAGAACTTAATAATTAATAATTTTTAAAGTACAAATGTTGCATTATATTTTTTATTATTAATATCTAGTTTTTCTCAACTTTACTGTGTTATATTTATATTTAGTACATAAGATTTTCTCATGGTTATTGTTGTCTTTTACTTAAAGACGTTATGTTTCTTTCTTATTTTTTTGGTTTTTGTATTAAACGAGTATGTTCTCTCAATTGTTACGTTTGAATTATTATATTATTTCATATTATGTACAACACGATTATTGTGCACTGCTGTGATTATTTCTGTAAATATTTTTTTTGTAAAAGGTTCTTTGAACCGTTGATGTAAAAATAAATAAACATTGATCCGTTGGATTGTAACAAAATCAAATTTTAAATGCGCGTTTTAAAACACAAAATTTTCTCTTATACTCAGTAGTTTCTATAATAAAATCTTATTTTATATCTGAATATTTACACAAATGTCCACCCTCATTCCACTATAACACCCACTCATCCACCCCCTCACACACTTTACTCCCCCACACACACTATCATGTCTTGTATGAGTATTTCATGTATTTCTGTGGATATGTCATTGGTTTTATTCTCTGTATGTTTTATTTTTGTATCGTTTCACATGTATTACTGTTGATATCCCAAAAAATACAATAAAATAAAAATAAAATCACAAGTTATAATATGTAGGTACTTGCCAAATAAACAAAAATAAAAATTGAGTATCAAATGACATTATGATTTTAAGATATGAAAATAAAATACTGCAAATAAGTAGGTAGGTACATAATGAAATGTACTTTTAAATATATTTTTTAAATTTAATTTCTAATGGCTTTTACCATTCTTGGTAATATTAGCCAGAAAATATACAATATTTACAAATGTTAAATAGGAGCAAAACAATATTACAGAAAACATCATGCCCTTTCCGCACCTAATGGTGCACAAGGCACTGCATTGGTACACCCACCAATGGCAGCGTTTTTTTATTTTAAAAAAGTTACATAAAGGTAAGATGATTAGTCTTGCGCTTCAGGGACAATAAAATATTCTAGGGTAAAAACACCTTTTTCAATAAATATTTCATGTCAATCATGTCGGGAATTGAACCCGAGACCTCTGGCATGGTTGGCAAAAGCGCTGACCATAAGAAACAAGGCAAAAAAATTATATAAACCTCAAACAACTTTAAAATACATTGAATATAATAGATCTTAGAATTAAAAAACCAAAAATTTAAAGTAAAACAAAAATCACGATAATAATATACATTATTCACGTCAATTTAAAAAAAAAAAAAAATTCAAAATAGAGCCAAAAAGAAACGATGCGTAATTCATATGCGATCAAATAAGGGCTTGTACATTATTCGAAGGACATGTCGGTCCGATCCCCAGGAATAAGAATATTAAAAAAATTATTACATTTTGCTACGATTTCAATAATATAAACTGACCAAGCAATGACGATTTTAAATTAAGACCAATTGAGACTACTTTCTTTCTGACTATCGAATTTTGAACAAACGCGTGAATAATACTGTCGGAAGACATATTTTGAATAAAATAAGTAATTTTTTGTGAAACGTAAAATTTAATTTATTTGCCAAGGAGTACAGAAACTTCAACAGTATTGAAAGCTATTGATGATGGTGTTCACTAAACCTATCTAGTGTATTTTTTATAACGTGTTCCATTATTTTGGAAAGACAGGATGATAAAGCTATTAGACGATATGTAGATCTAAAGAAAAATTGTTTGCGTAAATCCTAAGGTTGAATCTTTACTACCTTTTAAAATTGGAACAATGATTGTTGCTACCAGTTATCTGGGATTAAGCCCGATAAAAAAAATAAATTAAAACAGTCAGAGTACCCTTGATAATTTCTATCCGCGTTATCTGGTAGGAAGGGATAAAAGCAAAATACAGATTGCATATGAAAGAAGATGTCCTCAATATGTTAGCGCATCTTTAGTATTTAAATTCTTCGGAAATTTCGATTTTTTTGAGAGATTTGACACCACCAGAAGTAATGTTTTTTATATTATTTATGAATAAAAAGTTGCCAAAATGAAAAGAGTGAATAAACGTTGATTTACCATCTCCGCTAATTTTTTGCACATGTTCCGTAAATGGTCCAGTGTCTGTTAATTTGTAACTTAAAAATTAATTTTTTATATGTTGAAGGAATTTTGGTGATGTTTTAGTCTGGCTGACTGTAGTTAGATATAGGTTATGTACAACCTAAAATATGCATTTTACAGAAAACAGCCTGATGGAAAATTGAATGATACCTTATTTAAACATTGAATGTATGAGATGGCATTAAACCCATCAAAAACTGAACAACTGTGGGTGGCTTCAGCCAGACGACAGAATTTGATCCAGGATACGTCTCTTCCTAATGTAGGGAGTACCGCTTTACCCACCGTTAAACTACTGGGAGTTTTACTCAATTCTGACCTATCTCTTGACGCTCAAATTAGTAGAACGATAAGTTAATGCTTCTACCAGCTGAGACAAATTAAATGCATACGCATAAATTTGCCGGTTGATGCCGCCCGTCAATTAATAAATGCGTTTGTAGTGTCTAGAGTCGATTATTGTAATGGTATCTATGCAGGTCTACCAATGAACAAAATGACTCGCCTACAATCTGTATTGAATGCCGTAGCGAGACTTATTTTCGGAATCTCTAAGTTCAGTCATATCACTCCACTACTTCGGGAACTACATTGGCTACGTTTTCCACAGAGGGTCGAATACAAACACTGTTGGCTTATGTATAAGTCACTGCACAACTCGGCTCCGGAATATCTAAGGGAACTATGTATTCCAGATGAACTAGCTGACAGGCGTCTCACGCTTAGATCAGCTACGTCTACGGCGAGAGGAAAAGTTATTATACCTCTACGTAAACAGCGCACTAAATTTGGTGAACGCGCATTTGCGGTCGCAGGCCCTATGGCATGGAATGCTCTCCCAGCAGAGGTGCGAGGCTTTGAAAGTGAAGTGATGTTTCGGAAAAAACTTAAAACCCACTTGTTCTCTAAATCATTTGAATAAATCCGTAGCACGTGAAAACAAAATAAATTATTTTAATTAAATTACAAATTTAAAAGCTTCAATTAAATTAACTTAACAATAGAATCACCATGTAAAGCGCCCTTGAGGTATTTTATTACGAAAATGGCGCTATATAAGTTATCCATAATTAATTAATTAATGGCATTCTGTATTGAAACATGTTTTTTTATTACTGGAATTTTAAATCAATGAATTTATAAAATTTAAATGTTTATGTATTATCTACTTTAATTTATTGAAGACAACTAAATTTCTTAAAGTAGTAATTATCCCATCAGCATCTTTAACATAAGGAATTTCTAGTGGTGTGGGTGTTTTCTGTAAATTAAGAAATGTCGTTTATTATTATTTCAGAAGGTGATTATTACAGTTTTTCATTTGAAAGCAGCCTGGCTGTTAGCAAAACGTAGAATTGACCTTACTGCAGCCGATGACATGAATACCTCATTTTTTTAATATTTGTACTGGCTGCTTTTGCATAACAACGTTCAAATACCCTGCGCATCACTGGGCGAGGATAGTGAAATGGTGGTTGTTATTTTTTAAAAACTAAATGGTCCTTCTTGACGTCATGAATCTTATGACAAACATGTTGTATTTTTTTCCCCATAATTCTGGATATTGTTAATAGTTTAGAATTTTGTACACAAATAAATATAGTGGCATGATTCATAAAGGCCTAAGACACTTGACTCACGTACAGAAGGTTCCAGGTGCGATACCCAGTGTGAATACAAAAGTTAAATTTGACCTTTTTCATACCAGGGTGTTTGGTGCTGTAATGAGTCATTCTGGCTTGTTGTGATGAAATATATTTTTTATTTATTTAAGGCTAGCTACTAATTTCTTTTGTAGCATAACATTCTTAAATGGGATTTTTCTGATATATCTTATTTTAGTAATTTTTGTTACGGTTATATTATTCGTATTATTGAAATGACAGATATAATTACATTTATTCTGAGTAATTCAGTAATTGAAGATATATGTTTGTGGAATTTTATCGACAAATACCTATTAATTGTATATTTTTTAAGTAGGTATGTATCTTTTTTAAAATACCCAAAAATAAAATAAAACAATGTACCTTCAAAACATTAAATAATAAAACATCTACCCTTTACTCGGTTAAGCGGTTATTGGATAGTCGGGAATCAACTGATTAAAACCCTGTTTTAAGGGAACTATCCCATTTTAGCCCCAAATATACACATCTACAACACTCATATTAGGAGTCATGTAATTCACATACAACAACAAAAAGCTTTGTACAAAATTAAACGATAATTTTCTTGAGCGCTTTTGACTTTTCCAAAGTTTGAGCGAAATTTGCCAATGCTTTATAATTTATTTATAAAGAGAATCTTGAACTTGAAGTTAATGACATCAAGGAAATATTTATTTATCTACGTGTATAAATGTGTGTGTATACCGCTTCGCCATAAAAATATCAAAGCTTCGATGTTCTGAAGTTTTAAGTTATATTAAATTTAAGAAAGTTTTGAAATTGTTTTCTGAACTTATTTGAATTAATATGTGTTATGGAATTTCAGTTACTGAGGAGTTAAAATATCTAGGTTTGTGGGATTAAGAACACCTCATTTATTATCAAGGACAACTTTCTATAAGAAAGTTTGTTAAGGTTTTTTATGTATTTTATACATATTTTTATACATTACTGCCATATAGACAAGTTATATAAACAATAAAAAATAAAATGTTTATTTATTTGTTCATTCAAATACAAAAATTCTGCTACATTGGGTTGAACATAATTTATTTTTATTTTCATAGTTAAATCTATAATACATAACTTGTTTATTAGATATTCGAAATATGATTGATAGATAATAATCATATAAATTTATCTAAAATTGTAAAAAAAGTATTAATAGAAAAATAAAAATGTTATAAATAAAAAAGACAAAAAAAAAAAAAACATGAAATAAATTAACAGTATTTTGGGTAGATACCCTAATTACATTTCGTAAAACATATAATCAGTGTGGACACTATTTGAATCGGTTTACACTTTTAATTTTCTCTATTGCTTTGTAATAACTAATAAAAAACTAGTTTAGAATACAAAAAGCTATTTATCGTAAACAAAACAGATTAGTGTTTTTTTTTGTTAACAACTTTATCTAAAGGCGGCTCAACATGCTGGCGCGCGTATTGGCAACAAAATCGCTACACTGCTTACACGTTCGCAAATCGTTTAGTGCAGCGCCTACGTTGCCAATTCTACCGACTTTTCGGCAGATTTACCGATTTTGGGCAAAATCTACCGAATTCGATCGAAATTTTACCGATCTTTAAACACCTTTTTTTTCCAGAGTGAATAATCAAATCTACACAGTAGTATGACATGTTTTTGACTTTGACAAATGATAAACAATGAATAGATTAGTTTTTTTAAAATATTACTATAAAGAATTTTATTATGTATTTGACCAGTTTTAATGATTTTCAAAGTACCGTAAGATTTTTCTAGTGTTGTGGGTGTTTTCTGCAAATTGAGAAATGCCGTTATTGTGATCGAAATTATTTTTAGAAGAAGATTATTACATTATTTTGTATGACCGCGGTCTGGCTGTTTTTAGCAGAACATCATTGTGCGTTTAGTTTCTAAATAATAAAGATGTACAGACACTAATTATAAACAAAAATACGTAGTGTTTAAAACTGTCTGAAAATTTTGTTAATTATATCTGTTTATTAACATAGTCTTCTTTGTTTATTCTCAAATACAAAAATATTTTTTTAAAAGTGTATTATTAAGTGTCTTCGGCACGGGTAACCCCAGTGAGGTCAAATTGTTTGAATTATTAATAAAAAATATAAATAAATGTTTGTAAAAGAAAAGATGTAAATAAATAAAATAAATAGAATTGACCTTAGTGTACCCGATAACACCAACATTTCATTATTTTTAAATTGTGGACTGGCTGCTTTCTGCATAACTACGTTCAATTATACTTTTACAAAATACTATTTGTTGCTCCGAAATCTATCGGTAATTAAATAAAAAAGCAGTGGTTAAAAATCGTGTTAAAAGTGTTTTAATAAAAATAAGAAAGATTTGTCTAAGCACCGAATTTAAAATAAAAAATGATTTAAGCATGAGTCATTTTTTTATTTGTTTATTTACTTAACTAATTTTCAAAATGGAATTTTTCAGAACATATTATTTTTATTTTTTTTATTAATAAATTTCACAAAAGATACATGTTTATTTTGAATTCTATACATATCTCCTTTTACACATCTAGTGAATGTTATCACTGTAACTCTTAAATAAAGAGACTAACCCTTGTGCTTGGAGAGTGACTTACACTGTTGTAGTTGTTTATTGTTTATTATAAGAGTTTATATAATTTTAAATACGAGTACATGAGAAAAAAATAAAAACACAGTAGATACAAAAAAAAACATAAAACAATAATACATTCATACTAATTAGAATTTTATTCTGAATAATGAATCGATTGAGAAATTAATAATAAGGCAATGAACGGTTTAAACATATAATCTTTACACAAATAACTTCTTTTGTTTTCTTGATGGCTTTCTGGTATTTCCGAAACTTTAATCAATTGATCCATAAAAGCTTTTTGAAACGCTTTTTATTATTTCGGCTGTTTTCAAATAAATACGGTATTAAAATTTGCGAGAGTATTGATTCTATGCCAAAATGGAGGCTTTGATTACTCCCCAATCGGAAACCCTTTCATAAAGTCCGTTACCTTTTGGCGTCATGATTTGTCAGTTTTCTCTCCTAAAAACATGTCCCGAATGTCTTCAAAGGGTTTCAGGTCAGGTACAAAGGAAAGAGTTAATTTATATTTCTGTTAAATATGGATTCGGAGATGTGATCTGAAAAGTTGATTTGTTTATAAGGAGTAAAAAAAGTTCGGAACTTTCCGCAAAGTTTTCAAAATACAAATTTTGTTTACGTTTCGCTTAAATGTAAATTTCAAATAGTTTCAAATGTACCATGTCTAGTATTTTGAATTAAATCACAGTAGTTCTGTACAAACTCGATTTTTTTTTTTCATTTGTGAATTTTCAATATTTTTTTTTTTAATCATGCGATGATAAATTATTTAATACTTAAAGATGGAAGATGAGGAATATAGAAACTCATAATCAATAATGCTTAAGGTTTTTCCAAATGTTTGAGTCTAAATGTCGAAGAGTTTCTTAACTAATATATTAGGTACGTAAAAATCAAGTTTTCTCCATAATCATTTATTTGTTTTATTGATTTATTTAATAGTTTAAAAATATACGGTGGTTCTTTGTTTCAGGTCCCGACTAGCTAGGAAATTCCAGTGTTTAGGAAGGACCTTCTTTTACATGTATTTTTTCATTTCAGTAAATGATGCTTTAAAAGCTCGAATGATAAAAGAAATATCAAAAAATTCAAAATGGATATAAATAAGAAAACTCACAGGTTATAACAAAAATTAGATCATGAATTAGAAAATATATCATGATTAATTAGAAAATGAAACGTTAATGCAAGTTAGAAAACGTACCGATAATAATAAAAATTGAAGCGTAAATTAGAAAATAAACTGATAATAATTAAAATTGAAGCACAAATATAAATTAGAAAATATACCTCATATAAATAAAAAATGAAACATAAATGTTAGTGCCAATAATTATAAGAAAATTAAAATAAACACAAATAACAAAACATGAAAAGGAAAAATAATGTATATATGGATATTTGACAATTAAAAGCAACATTAATATATTGTTTCATGACATATTTACAAAAACCAAAAATGTCACCGATATGGATATTCGCTAATAAGCGGAATGGAGAATGTTGTAGAATTCTACATAAAAGTGGCCACTTGAACCCAACCTATGACAGGTCATAAGCCCTGTAAACGCTCAAATATCCGTAATCTTGAAACAAAAATTCTACCCATCTCTGTAGTGATATAAATAATAATTAATATATCCCTTCTGATCCCAATAGTTTAGATAAATTTAAAGATATTTAATTGCAGAAAAATCCACTTTTTGAAAAATAAACTTTATTTATTATAAGCAAGGTAAATAATAAAGCAACTCCCATATAAAAAAAAAAAAAATTAAAAATTAAAAGCAACACAACTCTAAGTCATGAAAATAATTTACAGGATATTAAAAGGTCTACTCCTTATCCACTTGCTCACCATTTTCGTATAAATAATAAATTTGACGGATGCCTTTATGTCACGGTCCAACATGTTAAAAACCCTGGGGCCTAATACTTCAAAATGCCAATAAAAAAAGCAAAACATTAAGTAATCTCAAAATCTGTTGATTAAATCAAATGGTCTTAGTAGGATTCGGTAGTGAGATGGCAAAACGGTCATCATTTTCTTAACTGAATAGAACAAGCAGTAATTCGTAATGTAATATAGCTTAAAGCGTAAAAAGAACAGATGAACTCCAATTTTTAATACTACGGCCATTTTGATAAGCTTTAGAGAGATATGTCCTTTTATCTAGAGATGTAAATAATCGAATGAATTTACTAATTGAACGATTAGTAATTGAATAAATTAAATAATCGAATTAATAATTTATTTCCGGTATTTCATAGATAATGGAGATCGGCGTTTCGGTTATTGTGGGTTATGGTCACTCAAAACCACGGAGAAGACGGTGCCCAAAGAATTCGGAGAAAAATAAAAATTCATTCACAAAATCTGGGATCAAGAGGGATTAAACGGGTTAAATGGAATTTTAATTTACATTCTGGGAATGAGTGGGGGAGAGGGCAGTGCCCGTATCCTGAAAACTCTGTCCCCCAGGATGCCAAACAGATATTTAAAATTTTCAAATAATAAATTCAGTCGAATCATTTATTCGTTCATTCATTCATTAGTTGAATGACTAATTTATTTAAATGGACTGTATTCGGAATTTCAATCGAATGAATTTGGCAAAATAATGCATTAGATTATTTTCATTTATTTGGAAAAAGTTAAAGATACATTTTTTTGCAATGACACTAACGAATTATAAAAGTGGATATTGTTTTCAAGAGCTGCCTTCGTGTGGTGAAATAATTAAGTCAGATAAATCTCGCCCTCATTAACAAAAGTTTCATTTATTTAACGTCACCCGAAAACCAAAGAATATCAGAAATCCAGATGTTTAAACATAAGTAGAATGGTGAATGTAAAACTGTTAAAGTGGCCACTTGAAACAGGCAATGACAGATCATAAGCCTTGTAAATTCCTAGACTTCCTATTCCCTTTCTTCTTTTTTTATAAATCGTTAGTGTGATTGAATAAAAATGTATTTGTCACTTTTTCCAAAACAATAAAAAAAATCGAATGCATTGTATTACCAAATTTATTTGATTGAAATTCCGAACGCAGTCCATTCAAATAAATTAGTTATTCAACTAATGAATGAGTAGCTTGCTCACGGCAAGGATCTACATTTCGCTGAAAACCACACGTAAATCGGTCGGTCCCGTAGTTAGTTAGTTTATCAAGGACAAACACACGAACATTGTTTTTTATATGTCGTGGTTATACAAGTAAAAGTGACCATTTGCAAAAATGACAAAATTGAGATTATTCACTTTTCGACATCGTATTAGCATAACGCTTGACTGGTAAAAATGCCAAGTCGATCCGAAACTCCAAAAAAAAAAAAAAATTAAATATTTGACCATTTGATAGAAGCTCAAAGATTTTTGACAAGTAAAACTGACCAGCACACAGTCACTTTTATTAGTAAATTTACGATCCAAAAAATTGACCATGTAACAGTTAGTCAATTTTACTTGTAGGTAGATGTCACCAGCGAAGAGTTAGTTAGAGTTAGTAGTTAGTAAGTTAGTTTACGTTTTGTGTTTGACAGATATGGTATTTTTTAAAAATAAAAAATTAATTAATAAAATTTATTCTTTAGATAATAATATTGTTTTATAAAAATATAAGCATTAAAAAATCCCAAAAACATAGTTTATAGTTACAGAATAAAATACTTCCTCTCTCAATGAACGAAACAAAAATGATTATCTGCAAAATTTCGTGACAAATTTTACACGCAAAATTGACAAAGTTTTTAATTTTTTTATTTATTTAAAAGTGATAATGTTTTTGAAATACGTTTAAACTTTACATTAAAGTTAAAAGTACCGTACATATAATATATAATTACCAACCACCTACTTGAAAAATTTGATCTTTGAGAAGCAATTGAACTCCAGAAAAACACTAAAATGGCTCCCCTGAACATTATTGATTTTGTCACTCGGTCAATTTCTCTTGTATGCCCACGATATAAATCGATTTTTTATTTTTTTTTAGAATGAGTAACAAAACTAAAAGTAGATACCTTTATATTGACTCAAAATGATTTATCACCGTACGTCTAAAGACGGTAGATAAAACCGGGCACTTTTGTGGATTTTTTAATGGTTCTAGCTCCTATGAGAAACAATTTATCAAGAAAACAAAATAATAGAGACATGCCGATGGTGAATATCAATACTACGTAAAAGAAAGAACTGCTTTAGTGCCATTATCCAGGGAGAAAATACGGCAATACGTTTGTATGAAGAATAGTAAGACCGTGTTTCTTCTTAAAACTTTGAGCACCGGCCAAATACACATAGAATTTACCCCGTGCCCGGCCCATTTTTGTGAAATTTCATGCTCCGTGAAGGGTTTCTTAAAAGCGTCATAATTATGAAAATACCGGGTTAAATCAATTGAAACTCCTTAGATTATTTAGATAGTTTTGCCAACATTGGCCTTTATGGAGAGCCACATTGCGCATTGCAATGTTCGCACATATACAGGGCCTCACTCTTTTTTTGTGCGTGTAAACACGTGATTAAAATAACCATGCGTTGTGTCCCGGTCTCGTGTTTTCACGTGGTTTACCAGCAGCAAAAAAGTAATAATAAAAATCACTAAATGTCAATAAAATGAGCTTTTTTAGACAGCTGGCAAGCTATGTGAAAACACGGGACCGGGACACAACGCATGGTTATATAATCACGTGTTTACACGGCTCCGGGATACAAAGTGTTCATGAACAATTTGTGCTTTTTGCGATTAAAACATTCTGGGGTTTAAACATTATGTAAAAACAGTTATTACAATTTTTACTGTCCTTTTACTTTGAGATTATGTCAAGGATACTGCGGGAGACGAGTCATCGTGTGGCCTAACTTTCAGCATCATAACTCGAATGGAGATTATCAAAGTTTTGTCGATAAAGAAAAACAACATGCCTTGCATATTAGATATCGCAAGAAGCTTTGGAGTGATGAGAGTCAAAGGACTTATTTAGGAAGAAAAAGAGTAGATTTTTTCATGAGTGTAAACGTAACACTTAAAAAATAGTTTAAATATTAGTTAATTATTGTTTTTATTATAAACAGAATTATGGGGTTTTGAAGTCTTAAAGATTATTTGGTCGTTGTCGAGGGAATGTGTTCACTCCACAGTTCTGCTTGCAGACTGGCTGGATTTCCTCCCTAGGGAGTTATTCATATTTAAATTTGTTAAACCAGCCAATGACAAATTATAAGCCCTGTAAAAAGAATAACTGCATAAGGTATATTTTCGGTCTTAGGAAATATGACCACATTTCTGATTATCGTAGGCATCTGAAATGGCTCAAAATTAGACAGCGGAGAGACCATCACTCCCTCTTACTTCTGTTCAATGTACGTCATAGTCCTAACGCTCCTATATACCTGCGTGAAAAATTTCAACGCTTATCAGTTCACGGTTTACCTCTTCGTTCTGATTCTCAAGGCACTCTCTTAATACCTATCCACTTTTTTTTCTCTAACTCATATAGTGTCCATGTGGCTCGACTGTGGAATCATCTCCCATCCACCATCAAAGATGTTACTACATTATCTCTGTTTAAATCACGTCTAAAGAAATATTTTCTTTCTCTTCCTTAATCTCTAGTCTTTTTTTTTTCTCTTTCTTCTTTTTTTCCTTTTTCCCATTGAGTAATAGTTTTGATTTAAGGTAGTTTATAAACAAATACGTTTATTTCTATTTTTATATATCTTTAGCATTTTCATATTTTTTTCTATTGTTTCTGAAGTTCAAAATATGTACACACATCAATTTTCAAAACATCTTGTTAGGGTTGTAGATAAGTAAATTCATAAGGGTTTTGAGCTTAAAAGTTTAGTAAAAATTACAAAAATCTAATCAAATATTACCATCACCAACGAACCACAACCTACTTATAAAAAAGGTAATGACTATTGTTTGAATTGAATCCGGAGAGTTTCAGCAGAAATCGCTTTTAATGTATTTTGCAAGCGTTCTGTCGGTGAAGCTTTCTTTATTCATGGCTTTTGGGAGGTAATGAAGAACTTCAGCCCTACGGGCAATTAGATACAATTAATATTTTCTTGCACGCGGTAAAAATTGGAGCATTAAATTGTACGCCAAGTTTAGTGAACATGTACGAAAAAAAAATTAATAAATATTTTAATAAGAACCAACTACTTTGAACGATTTGAAAGATTTTCGGTTAACTTGTCGTTAATGGACCGATTGGCAGAACTGATCGAGAATATGCTGAAAAGAACTTTTGACGTCACACGCGGAGTTATTTTAGAAACAAAAAACTTTAAAAAATCAAAACGCTGATAATACGATATGTAAAAATTAAAATAAAAAATTGGCTTAGTTTAATGGTCTATTAACAAATAAAAAAAAATATAAAAAATAACCACTGAACTTTCTCATTTGGAATGGAATCATTAAAACAACGTTGAAGATATACTTTCGACCCTTCATCTTCTAGTTTTAAGTTAAGTTTATCGACACTTATCGGGGGCAACCGTACCCCGCAGTAAAGAGTAGGTCCACATATCTATTATTTTTGAGGTTTGTTAGAGAAGTCTATTAAAAATACGAAAGGAAATTAAGTAAATTTTGATTTGACATATTTCTCGGAGTAAGGTTAGACAGTTAAAACAGCAGTGACAGCACCATTTAGTTGGTTAAGATTTGAAAATCCGAAGTAGTTACAGCGCATGCGTTGAATAATTTGAGGCTTGAGATGACATAATACGCATGCGCCGAAGAGTGTAACGGAAAAAAACTTTAACACAAATGTAGCCACTCTGAAAAATAAGCATTTCCGTATCATTTTTTTTATGGCGATATACCTTCGCCATATCTTTCTGAAAGCACTATCAACATGTTGATAGAACTGGCTTCGTAAAACCGAGGTAGGTAGAGCTAGAAAAAAAGTTATCAATGCAGTCTGAATGTATACCGATGAAGATAGGGGTTTTCAATCACCCCCCTGGCTAACTTTATTCCTATTTATTAGTCGGTAGGTACTCAGTATTTAATAAAAAAAAATTGCACCCTAATAGGCCAGGTGGCCCAATCATAGTGGTGATTACATCACAGAACACCCGGGCTTGCGAAAAATCACATTTATTTTTTGTGTTCTCACCGGGAATTGAACCCGGAACCTTCGTTTGTGAATCTAGGGTCTTGATCACTACACTACCATAGTAAAATTGGAAGTCGTTTTTTTTGTCTCTTTGTCCCTATTTTTTTTGTTTTCAGCATCCCCTTTTAAATGGTTGTTGAACTCAAACGTTTGTATTTAATTTACCAAACATAATTTGAGTATTGTTATATTTCCAGTGAATACATTAACAAACATGCGTTCAATCTGAACCCCGACATACCTTTAATTTCTTAAAATAATTTACCTAAGGTGAATTTCCCGAACGAAGTGTTAATGATAATTAAAAAAATATGCCTCCTTTGACAAAACAATGTATATCTCAATAAACTAAGAAATAATGAGTTAACAAAGTACAACACATAAATCAAGCATTTAGATATTATTTGGTTAAAACAATTTCTTCAAACTCCGTTATTACTTATTTTAATAATTGTTTTTCATCTTAAATATTAAAAAAAATACCGAAACATACAGTCAGCAATGATTATTAAATTACCTAACAAAGATAAAGTTAAAGACAGACTAGCGAAGTTTCTAAATAATTATTATCGTAATCATTACATGTCCGCTCCCTGTTGGAGCATATGGTGTCCACAAAGAGCCTCTATGCATCTCTTTCGGCTGCCAGCTCCTGTGCGTCCTCTCTAGTCAGGTTCGCGTCCCGTAGTTCTGCCAAAAACTGCGAACGAATAGTTGGCCGTGGACGTTCAGGACCGCGAGAACCGAATTCCATGTAAATTATATTCTAAATAAAAATCATACATTTTAGACTATGCTACATTTTTAAATGTGTGCGTGCATATAAATATATGTAAACGAGCGTGTTTGTGTGTATTTAGGTGTGTAAGCGTGTGCATTATTAAAAAGCAAGTGGGAGTGTATCGCATCCAGGTAGAATAAATGTTTTTTTTTTTAAATAAATTACGGAGCATGTTAAATATATCAAAACATGAAAAATTTAAACAAGAATTATGATTTGAACTATGTGTATAAGGCAGAAAAAAACGCCCACAAGGATATTACTGCGTTTAAATATACCTAATAATGTTTTTTTTTGTAAGCTGTGCATAAAAGCTTATTTGGACGATTCGCCCCTGCTGGGCTCCCATCGTCATTATTATCATTCCCCTTTAACACTCGGTGGTGTATAGGGAACTGCACTTGTAAACCAAATGCAGCGCATTTTGATCACCTGTTACAAGAAGGTAAGGTGATCGGTCTTACGCTTCAGATTCCAGTCCATAAAAAATGACCAAAACAACCAACTACGAATCGAACACAGTACCTCAAGAATGATAGACGAACACTTTGACCACTGAATTACGAGGCTGACCTATCTCCACTCGATTTTGTTACACATGATTTTTACCTGGTAGCAGTCATCAAGTCGAAAATATTCGTCGAAAAATCAAGTTCTGGTTTTATTTCCAACACATCTGTATTCTTCATCCGCTTGAACATAAGAAAGTTCGTTTCAAGCCTCTTTTATTATTTCTTGTAGAACTCCCCCCACGTGGAAGCTATAAATATGCCCGTGTCCCTCCATATACCCAAATACCGTAAAAAACTGAGGGTCTTCCTATTAGCTTTGCTCATGCTTAAAACTTTTTTATTTACATAAAAAGTTGAGTTACTTCTGATTTTTTTAATATCAGAAGCTGCAATTTTTACTATTTTAAATAAGTATTTCTACTAATTTTTCCAATTTTTTAAAATAAATGTATATTTAAAAAAAATATTATTGTTATTATTTACATATTGTCATTTCGACTATGTTATGAACAAGTCTAATATTATATTTCATTATCCTTTTTTCATAAAGCATTTGCGCTCAAGGCGAGTTCTTACCGGAGTAACTGAAATGCATTCAACCAAATAAAAATGTATTTTTCGTATTTAAATAAATAAAATAACACAACAACGATGATTTGTTTTTGTAGACAAGGACTGGTTCGACACCCAGGGGAGCTGTTTCAATTAACATATTACAAAAGAGAGCTAATGATAGGTCATAAGCCCTGTAGATCTCTGTTGTATTGTGTTAATATTTACTCAAACTCAAAATATTGTTGATAAATCCACCTGGTCCAAGAAGTATTCATATATTTTTTTAATTTTGGCTTGCCTAGTATCATAAATCTTATCGGAATCAATAAAGTTTTCAGCTTTTAAAGTTCACAAACATCAACAGACGGTAGAATTGAAAGCATATGGATGTCCAAATATAGGCAGAACAGTGAATGTTACACAGTGTATATGGTGGCCACCTAAACAGGTTAAAACACTTCACAGGTCGTAAACCCTGTAGATGCCTAGACTTCTATATTCCTTTTTCTAAAATTTTATTAATCCCTTTTGTTATACATATGTTTAAATAACATACTGTATTACGCAATTAACTCTCTCTTCCGGTGCTTGGTAGCCAGTACACATTGCATCTAATATCTTTAATATCTCTATAAATATAATTAATACTGTTTATTATATAAATAAAAGACGAGTGATACTTTAATCCACAAATTCAGAATATCAAGTGACCGGTTTCATCGCTTTCGCGACATCTTCCAGGCTGGTATCTTTATTGAGGAGTTCAATGTGTTGTGTCAACACAAATAGAGGTAAGGATATATAATTCAAAACACTCAGTATCACTCGTCTTTTATTTGTATAATAAATTACAAAGAACTTCCATCAATAATTTTCAATTACAAACTTAAATGTTTTAATAAATACTGTTTTGAGATTTTCGAAATTCCTCAGTTATTCATTAATTGAAATAAATAATGATTAAATAATAAATAATTATTGGGCACAGAAAAAGCATTTTGTAAAAAATCAAAATTAAATCAGTAATACATTTAAAATTTACCAATGTGTCGTAAAATAATAGTACCGAGTATACGGTAATCTTTAACACACTTTACGTCTCACTCTCGAAGCTGTAGGTATATTTGCGAGCGAGAGAGACAAATTTACGCGTTACGCAGGCTAGTAGCAAAGTAACCTGTAACACTGCTTCAGTACGCCAGTTGCGCAGTTGCTTTCGAGCCTTTGTTAGGGGAGGGTTCTTAATTAGAGCTGTAAACGTCAGGCAATTTTCATGTTTTTATAAGATTATAAATTTCATAAGATTAAAAATTATCGCCTTTGACTTCAGCCAAAAATGATTAGCAATGCATATGAGTACTGAATTTTTTTTGGATTTAAAATCTCCCATTTTTTTGCATGTGTTTTGACTACACAACATCGTAACGCGCGAATATTTTTGAAATAAAACAAAAATTGTTACAAAAATCTAATGGGCACATGTGAAGATGAAATATAATATGTATTTATTCAATTTCTTATGTAGGTGTACGGATAGACTCCGAGTAATAGGAATTTGATCAGAATGACTAAGTCTTTCTTGTATGTAAGATTATTTTATGGTCACGCTACCCAATCGGGAAAATGACAGCTTTTGTATTCGTTTTAATACTCACATGTTCACAGAGGACTTAATAGTGTACCTACGCATTAACAAGGTGCGAAACTTTTACAAACCATTATTGGAGTTATACATTGTTCAACAGAGCGTTTATATTATTATTGCCTATTTTCCCCTTTTCAATTTCAGTAAATGTTTTTATTCAAAGAGCAAAACGCACAATATTTAAAAAAAATGACAAATAAAATATTTTTCACAGAGAAAATTAGTTGGTTGTAGTTGTTTTTTTATGAAAAGGGTGTACTTGAAATCTTCACCCATGTTAAAAAGTACATTTCTGAAAATTTTCGACAGAACGCCTTCACCATGGCAGGCAAATGTCATCAACCAGGAGTCCAACTAATCTCCACTCGATTTGGTATTGCAGGATTTTTACTTAATTATAAATCATCATCATTCCCTTTCTGCACCTAATGGTGCAGAGGACGCTGCATTGGTACACCAATTGCAGCGTATTTTGATCATCTTTGTCACATGAAGGAAAGGTGATCAACCTTACGCTTCAGGTACCAATCTAGGGGCTATGAAATATGCTAGTGTAAAAACACCCTTTTAAAAAATATTTCATTTCAAATTCGACCCCGGGATCTCTTGCATGGTAAGCAAATGCGCTGACCATTACACTGGATGCCCTTTGGGCCATCATTTTTTTATTATATATCTTTTATTTTTATTAATAACAAATTAAAATACAATATTACAACTAAATACAATTTTTTACAAAAGTCAAATACCTATATTTACATTAACGTTTCCTATTACGTAAAAGAAATAAACAATTCTTGTGTACATAATGGGGAGTGACGTCTTACAATAGATTATTTTATTTTAATCAGTAATATTTTTAAAATAACATACATAAATTACAAAAAAGATATTAACGATGTTTTCAAACAGTGTTACATAAAAAAGAATTAAAGATGAATTATTTTACTTCTTTCTTAAATATATTGTATTCCTGACTGTACTTTTTATTATCTTTGTTCATTTCATGAAAGAAAAATATTCCTTTGTAAGTATAATGATGTTGTGCAGTAGTTGTTTTTAATTTAGGAATTAAGATATTACCACCTGTTCTAGGTCGCGTACTTATGTTTTAATTTATCACTAATCGTTCTTTCAGGCCTCTGATAGTCAGCCTTTAAGCTAAGTTGTTCTTTCGGTCTTTCTTACGGGTTGCGGTCCGGTGGTTAAAGTCGGGGACTTGCGGATCAGGGGTCCGATGTTCGAACCTGATTCCCTTTTTCTAAAAGTGAGTTATTTACAACTCGTTGAAACTGGCCCCTAAAATTGAAATATTTGGGTAAATTATAAGAATGCAAGTATTTCTTAAAAAAAAATAATAATCTGCCACTCAGAATAACTTTACCAAAACCACACTGTTATAAAACATTAAATATCTCGGCGGCCTCCATGGTTTAGTGGTTAAGATGTTTGACTCACGCACTAAAGGTTCCGGGTTCAATTCCTGTTGAGAACACAAAAATTAAATGTGTTTTTTCTCGAAAAAGTAGTAGATAGATCTTTCGATTTTATAAATAAATAAACCAAATACTCACTTTTTTCTGTTTGTTCAGAAAGCAATTTTTCCTGCCATCTGTTTAGTATTAACAAATTATAACAGGAATGGAGAATACCCTAAATATGGAAATATGGAAGTCTAGGCATTAACAGGGCTTATGACCTGTCATTGGCTATTTTAAGTGGCCACTTTAGACACTGTGTAACATTCACCATTTTGCCTCTGTTTGAAAATCCATATTTCTTCAATTCTTCAATTTGTTGATTTTAGTGAAGTCAAAGAGCTGAAACCTTTATTGTTGTGATTCCAAGAAGAAGTTTAAAAATTGAAAATATTGTTTTTAGGCGTTGGGCAACGCGTTGCCTAGTATGTGAAATAATTCAGTCAGATGAATCTCTTCACAACAATAAAGGTTTCAGCTCTTTAACTTCACTAAAATCAACAAATGGAAGAAATGAAGAAATATGGATGTTTAAACATAAGCAAAATGGTAAATGTTACACAGTGTGTATTAAACCAGCCAATGACAGGTCATAAGCCCTGTAAAAGGCCTAGACTTTTATATTCCCTTCTTAAAGGTATTCTCCATCCTTGCTGTAATTTGTTAATCTTAATGACTCCCGAGGGGGTGACATCCAGTCTTTCGATTACGAACATTTGGACAAACTCAAATATTGTAATGTTGGGTATTAATTAAAAAAATATCATTTTATAATTACTTCACAACAGGTTAGGAGGCCCAATTGCAGTGGTGAGTTGTTCCTCAGAATATACAGGCTTGAGAAAAATCACATATTGATTTTTGTTTTCTCACCGAGAATCGAACCCGGTACCTTCCGTGCTTGAGTCAAGCGTCTAAACCACTACACTACGGAGGCCGCATATTATGCTATATATATTACGCCTATATATATTATTATAAATACTTTTATCCCTCGGTCGTCCATAATACGTTCGTTGATTGGTTAGTATTAGTAAAATTTTGATTCTCGGTTATTTTCAAAGTTGATGAATTGAAATTATGTCATTTCTTTACTATAAAGTAATCGTTTCTTTTTTATTAAATGGAATGCCAGAAGATCACTTAAAAATAAAAAACATCTCTAACATAAGTATTTTCTGCTCAAATTTAGTACCCTATTTTAACAATTAGTAGTTATTACTTTATCATCAATCATAAAATTCCGATATACGTAAAAAAAAAACATAAATTATTGTAATCTCACTTGAAATTTAATTTAGAACTCTCCATGTTGTAATTTATTTATTTATTTTTTCATATTTTTCGCTCACAAACTATAATTAATAATAAAAATAATGTGACCTCACTGGGGTTTCCCGTGCCGAGGACACTTAACAATTTAGTTTTTTTAAATTACATTTGAGAATAAACAAAGCAGACTAACTTAAAAAACAAACATAATTAACAAATATTCAGACAGTTTTAAAAACAAGGTATTTATTTAGTATTTACATCTATATTATTTATATTACAAAACACACAATGAAAATAACAAAAACCTAATATAAGCTTTACAGTTGTGGAGCAGTCAATTCAGTATTGGTATGGGCGAATGAGACAATCCATTTTACTTCTACCTAGCTTCACTATCCACTTTTTTATAGCCTTTTTAAACATTTTCTCATTACTAATTGCTTTAATAGATAGTGGAAGTGGGTTATAGATTTTAATTGAATAATACTCAAAATCCCTTTGTCCGAAAGTGGTTTTAGTTTGTATTTGTTTAAGTTGTCTATGTGTTGAGGATCTAGTGATTATATTATTTGTATGTGATGTATTGTGGGGGTTATGTCTTTCATTTGAGTAAGAGTAGTTTTTGAATCTATAAGTGAGTATTGTTTTAGCGTATAATTGTTTTGGTGTCATAAGTTGTGATTTATGGAATATTTCTTCAGTAGATGTATGTATCGAGACTGAGTATTATTTTAATGATGGATTTTTGTGCAACAAATACACTATTTAAAACTGTGTCACTCGCACCACCTCAACTGATTATACCGTACTCCAAAATTGATTGGCACAATGCAAAATAAATATTTAAAAGTTCCTGTACATTAATTATATTTCGAATTGTTTTAAATATATACGTTAATCTCTTAAGTTTATTAGTAACATTTTCAATCTGCTGTTTCCACTTTAAATTTATATCAATAATAACTCCTAAGTATTTGACATTGTAAGTCCTATCCAGTATTAGGCAATTACAATGAGCACTTTGAAGACAATTATTATTATGAAGTTTGATGTTAAGATAAGCATTTTGTTAATAGTTTCTAGAACTGATTTAAAATGGAATGAAGTTAGTTTTAGTTAAGTACGGAAAACAAAGGAAGAAATTTAAGATTTTTGGGCAGAAATCAACCGGATATGGAACAAATAATTAAAATATTAACCACGAATAATAATATTTTATATAATACACATACCCTTTATGAGTAATTTCTTTAATTTCATCTTTTACAAAAAAACTCTTTATGTTTGAATATGACCACAGTTCACTTCAATTTCTTCAGTTCAATTTCATATTTTACAAAGACAAATACTTTTTATGTTTAAATATGACTATACAATATTTTTACAGAAAACAAAAGTCATAAATAAACTAACACAAAGTAAATACGCAATTACAGCGCGTTTACGATTTTTTTGATTCCATACTATTGAAAACCAAATTGAATTTTAACCGCTATTTTCCGCGCATGAATATAACCTTAAAATATTTGACGGTGCGTTAAATAATTAATGAATTACTGAGAGACAGCGCTTTAAAACGCATGTGTATTTCTATAGCTTCGGATCACTTCAACCCAAGCTTTAAAGGTCGAATTGTAACAGACGAAAATAAATCCAATTTTTTTTAGAGCTCAAATTCCTATCCTTCAATTTCATCGACCGTTCAACATAGCACGGCATAGAATAGTACACCACGAGGCCAACTGATCTCCACTTGATTTCTTTTAGCAAAATTTTCACCCGTAAGTAGAAACTAAATAAATAAAACAAAAAAAAAATATTGAATAAGTATCCACCAACCCTAATTTATCTGGACTGATTGGATTGCCGCGATACGTGTAAAACCGGCCCGTATATGAAAAGAAGAAGAAAGATAAACGCAATCAATAATTTTTAGAATAATAATATATAATAATGTTGTGAACATAAAGCAGAGTGAGGTATTACTACTTTTTTTAGATAATCAGTAAATTTGTACTCCGCGATACATTTTTTATGCGGCTTTGTTCTTTATGTGTAACAGAGAACACATAATGCCATGGAGTATTTTGAAAATATGACGCTGGTTGTTTTACTTATTTTCGTTGATATTCAGTCCCTTGGTGCGGCATTGAGTTTCTAAAAAGTGGCTCTAGGCTCTTTTTTCAGCTGCCAGCTCCTGTGTAAACTCCCGGGAACTGTCATCAATGAACTTACAATAATGTATATTATATTATATGATATGAGGGCATTGCCAAACCCCTTAGGTGCAAGACATTTGATATTAAGTGTGTTCCTTTTTTGATTGATTGAAAGGGTGAAATTTCATAGAATCCTACCCTAATTATTACGGCATTATCATAATTATCATTCCCTTATCTGAGTTAATATTATTATGCTTAGGGCACTGCACTCAATGAATTTTTTTAGTATCAGAAAAATATAAAAAATACGTAATGGTCATCGCATTTGCTTATCATGTGTCGATATGCTCTGTTGCAATCAATTTCTTTTCATGTTCCCAATTATGTCACCAGAATTTAAAATGTGCTATTTATTCAATCTTCTAAGAGCAACTTTTGTTTTTATGCCCCAATATCCAGAATATGTTTATAAGTCAATTCGTCACACGATTTGGAATTCTTTGGTATAGATCTTCCGGTTTTTCGTAGATCTCTTCGCCACTAAAATAGTGTGGGATGAAGATGGATTGGCATGGTTTAGCTCAAAGTCTTAAATGTCTTTTGTTTTTATGAATATTTTATTTATTTATTTGATGAACTTATGCAGTCCATTCCAACGATGGTAAATACAATTTCTTATAATAAATACAGGCACTAATAAAATAAAATACAACTAAATAAAATTAAAGCTAGGACAAAAAAAATACAACCTCAATATATTGTATACCATTATTATATTGCCATTATTTGTATTTGCTATATGTTCTTTTTGTTCAGTTTCTTAATGAAACTGTTGTAATTGGATTAGGCCGCATATATAATAAATAAAAACATGAATAAATATTTTATTTATTTATTTATTTATTTATTTTTGCACCACAACAGGCCAGGAGGCCCAATTACAGTGGTGAATTACTTCACAGAACACCCAGGCTTGAGAAAAATCACATTTTTATTTTCCGTGTTCTCACCGGGAATCGAACCCGGAACCTTCCGTGCATGAGTCAAGGGTCTTGACCACTACACCACGGAGGCCGCCAAATTATTTGCCATTTATTTGAAAATGTGTTTTAGACTAGAATATTTCATAGTCCCCGAACTGGCACCTTAAGCGTAAGACTGATCATCTTACCTTTATGTAAAAAAATGATTAAGATACAGTGCGGTAGCTGTACAAATGTAGTGCTTTATGCTATGTCTGCCTACGAAAATATTTTTGAGAAGAAATATGGACGCTTAGGCATTTGTAGTGCTTCACTGAGAGTTTCCGGCAACTTATTGAACAATAATTGATTATTTTTTATATAACTTTTTTGCATAAATAAGTATACATGTTTAAAACCAGGAAATCTATATAAATCTTGTGAATTAGAAAATGAATACGGATCGTCCTTTGATGAGGATTGTCTCCACCTAACATGGCTCAGCCTCTTTTAAGATGGAGATTTTTAATGTTTTTTTTTTTTGCACCACAACAGGCCAGGAGGCCTAATTACAGTGGTGAATTACATCACAGTGCACCCAGGCTTGAGAAAAATCACATTTTAAATTAATTTAAAGTACAAGTAGTTTTATACCAATATAACAACAACAAAAATCTAAAACTACTTAATTGTAAATGCAAAGCTATCTGAATATAAAAATGTCATAATCATAATGATATGAATGTAAATTATATTGATCTGCTAAGAATACATAATGTTACTTAAACATAAATAATATAGTATAATAAAGACAATTGTTTGTGTGGTGCCTGCTACTTAAATTTTATGATAAATTAATTGAGGTCAAAAGAACCCAACAAAATATAAACGCTCGTTCAGCAACACAAATTAACTGTTTTGTCCCATTTGTATCAACCGCCTTTGGTAAAAAGCAATACAATGTTATTGCTCCAAAAATGTTTAATGGTTTTTTAAATTTTAAAATAAAAAAACTGCCCATATTAATAGTGTAGCGAGAGATTTAAAAAAAATATATATGTCAATCAAAAAACGTAGTACTTTATTTAATTGGTACAAATATTATTTATATTTTTATGTAGTTCATTGCTTTATATTTGTTTTATTATTTATCTTTAAGTAACATGTATTCTTGGCACATATATATAAACTTTATATTTGTGTAATAACGATTTTTAATTTCGTACATTTGGTTAGCTAGGCATTTATAATTGAGTAGTTTTTCGTTTTTATGTCGAATCGGATTATGGTCCCGTGGCTAGTGTCTCGGACTCACGGCTCAAACTTGATTCCTATTTTCTAATAGTGAGTTAATTACAACTCGTTGAAAATGGCCCTTAAAATTATATATTTGAGTACATTATAAGAACGCAAATGTTCATTAAAAAAAAAAAAAATGTTATTGTTTTATTAGTATAGGACTACTTATGCTCTAAAGATAGAAAATCTCCATATTAGAACAGGCTGTGCCATGTTAGATGGAGACTATCATAAATAGAGAACACTCCGTTTTCATTTTACATTAATTGGTTTTATATAGATTCCCTGTTATAAAGTGTGTATAAAATAAATAAATTTACAAATAAAAAAATAATAGTAAATGAATAATATAAATAGTACGTACAATTACATAAAGTTATACGTTTATTAGTCTTTACAAATATGTTTTTTTAAATCCTTCGCTATGGCAATAAATCATTGAATAATTTTGGAGCAATTTCATATCGTTTTTCCAAAGGAGGTTAATACTGTGAAAATGTATCATTAGGTGTAAACTTTAATTTTTTTATTTAATATTTACCAATAAAAACTTTTTTCATTGATTTTCATGTAAATATTAAATCCCTTAATTTTCATGTTAGTTTTTATATGTACCGACGGGTGTCACCCCTATATGCCAAATAGTTAAAGTAAAATCACGGTAATTCTCACAAATAGGAAGTACGCAACAAGTGTAATATCATAATGCCAAGTGTACTCCACACCCCCTTTTTCATACTGAACCGTTCCTTGCTAAGTGTCCTTTGCATGGGAGGTGTTTTGAACCTGTTTCCATATACTTTACAGACTAATATAAAGCTAAGTACTGAAAGTGCAGCCTTGTGATCCAATATTGCTTGCCAACTTAAGTTCATCTCATTTTAAGCTTTTATTTTGTACTGTGTATAGACTTTTGTAGTGTTATGCAAACGGTATGTTTCGCTTTGCATAACATAAAAACTAGATATAAATAAAGCTATTATTGACAATGAAGAAGTTTTGTGTGGCAATTTTATTTAAACCTATTTTAAAAATCTAAATTTATTGCAACAGAAAAAAAAAAGAACGTAATTGTATAATCTGGGCATTTACAGGGCTTATGACCTGTCATTTGGCTGGTTTAAGTGGCCACTTTACATTCTGTGTAACATTTACCATTGTGCCTATGTTTATTAGATTCATCTGGCTGAATTACTTTCTAGGCAACGCCTGAAAATACGTAAATAATAATTTTGAGAATGTTCAAATTCTTGTAGAAAGGGTGAATTTCATTCTCTAGGGAGTCAATTAGATCTAAATTTATTGAGCAGATAGAGAAAAATCCGATGACTGGTTATAAGTCCGGTGAATATCTAAACTTTCGTATTGATAGTATTAAGCGATAAGGTATATTAAGTGAGGTAATATTATACACGGTAAAAATAGTAAAAGTAATTGTCGAAATAAACAAGAAAAGGACACAAAATGCCGATCACTGTCTGTTAAGTATTGAATTTACGTTTTCTATACTAGCAACTGATATAAAACTAAAATATATTCCTTCCTTTTTCAAATCCTTGTTCTTCTACCGTCCTGTGAGTAATTCACATGTGAAAAGGTATCTCTCTGATAAATCTTTATCATGTTCTACGTCAGCATATTTCGTACAAAGTGAAGTTAGTGTTACATAAACAGTCGAAATTATACAGTTCATCATCATCTACACGATACCGGTATCCGTGATATAGCAATAGTAAAGTGCTCCATATAAGAAACAATCGGAAGATCTTTAAAAGTGAGTAACAATTTCCATACAGTCCACTAAATTCTAATTCCCTCTGTTATCAGTGTACGATGCATGAAAGGCATTGAGCTGACCAAACACTTTCAAAATGGAACGGAAGGTCTGTTGATGCCTGTCAATAGTCTGGCTTCTCCTGAATGAGTTTTCTGTGGTCTCCTTTTCTTAAAGAAAATGCGGAGAAGTTCCTTAACAAGGCTAGAGCCAAGTATTCTACCAGCTCCTCACGCTATAATTTTGTAGCTTATAACATAATATAAATATAAAGCTTTTTATAAAATAAGCGAGGCAAAAAATAAGCAACTCTTATTTAAAAAAGAAAAGGCTTTCGTATCCCCTTCTCAAAAATGGTTTCTCTCCCTGTTTCAATACATTTAGATGCTAATAACTCATTAAGGAATGAAATCTAGCCTTTTTTTAAAAACATTTTTTTTATTATTTATGTATATGTTCAAGTACATGAATCGCTAATTTAGAAAATTATCAGAGTAAAAAAATTATAATATCCAATAAAATCATATTAGAAGATACAAATTAAGTCCTTGCAAGTCAAACTAGTTTTATTTTTATAGTTTTGATACTAGGACGATGAATAATTAATACGTGTTGTTCATTTTTTTCAGGAGTATGTTTTTTACTTTTTCTTGTAAAATCATTGATTTTATACTTAAGCTACTTAAGAAATAAGGATTTATTTATGTTATTTGGTTTATTATTTTGCCTAAGTCAGTTAAATTGCAAAAAAAGTTAGGTTAAAAAATTAAAGTATTTTTTTTTGTTAAAATTGATTAGTTTTAGTTTAGACATTTAAAAACAAGACAAAAAAAAGGTTTTTTTTTGTTAAAGAATATTTGAAATTTATGCAGTGAATGAAACCTTTAGATAAAAAGTCAACACATATTTTTTGTTATTTTAATGTTCAAACTTATTCACATCAGACAACGGATTAAGTCACTTGGTTAGGCCGTTTTTAATAACGTTTCACAGCGTAAACTAATTCCTATATCCGTCTTCTTTTCTCTCACCATATTCAATTCTGTTTAATTGTTCAATTGTTCATTTAGCACACATATGAAGTTTCGAAAAAATAAAATATATATTTGTCACCTGATGTCAGTGTCCGCTTTAAACTCGATAGAAGAACATGTTTAATCGTCAATCGATTATCGGTACAAAAAAAAACGCATCGCATAATATAAAATGTAATTCATAATAAACAAAAATAAATTTACTGTGTCAAGGAAAACGAACATATTACAATGGGAAGTTTTGTCGCTAAACCAGAGGAATAAGAAAATCTAGGGTCAGTACATTCACTCCATTTTCTTATTATCCATTCGCACTGTGACATTAACAAATGTTGTTATACCGCTATTATTTTATTTATTTTATTTTATTTTATTTATTTTTGCACCACAACAGGCCAGGAGGCCCAATTACAGTGGTGAATTACATCACAGAACACCCAGGCTTGAGAAAATACACACTTTAATTTTTGTGTTCTCACCGGGAATCGAACCCGGAACCTTTCGTGTGTGAGTCAAGCGTCTTGACCACTACACCACGGAGGCCGCCAATTATGAACCAGCTTACGCTTCGCCAGAATATATTATATTTCATTAACTTAAAAACCAGCACACAAGTGAGGTAAACCAGTTGAATGTTAGCATTTTTTAAAATTTTATTAAAAAAAAAGATTTTTACGTCAATCTTTATAAGACAAATACACTTTTGTGGTTAAAAAACTAACTAAACAATTAATTCGTTGAAAATAATGCACTTTGTATCATAATTAATCGCCTTTCATAACGTTTAAATTAGTGATATGTATTTTAGTCTGTAATATTAATAATTACATAATATAATATAACAAATGTTTTGAAGTGTCGGTAAGCTGCCACCTATTTTAGGGTTTAATAAGTATTTAGGTCACAGATATTTTCTCTGCTAACGCTTAAAGTTTCATAGTAAACAATATTCTTAAAAAAGTTGAAACCTTTGTTTTTCTTCACAGCACCTTGTTGCAGATCGTTGCATCTTGTAGAACAATAGGGGTACGTAATAAGAATAGATGTCTGGAGATAAAATAAGGGTGACAGAAGTTAGAACATGGTGAAAGCGGTTATTCTGTAAGCTCGAGTAAGAAAAACTTTATTTAAGCTAAAATATTTTTTCCATTGTGTGGACCAAACTTTGGAGTATAATTAGTTGACAGTTATTATTTAATAGTTAAGCGTAAAATCTAGGTAAACTCAATTTTATTATTTTTGTTAAAATATCGATATTTAAGTATTTTACCTGATTTGCTTATATTTTCGATATTTATTTATAAACGGAAGTCATATTTAACCAATCAACTGTAAATAAGCAAAATAAATATAAATGTATGATTTTTTGCTATTTTAATTTTGCTACACGATCCGTGATATCTACGACTCCGGTTCTAGGCCAAATTTCTTCATTTCCCTTTCTGTCTGTTAGACATATGTACTTACACCGAGCATCTGTCTTTCCATGGATCATAGCGCGCATTTTAGTTTCTGGCTACTTTTCTGTGTTACAGACATGGTTTCTAGTCCGTATGTCGTCACTGGCAATATACACAATTCAAAGACTTGTCTTTCAAAGCATACTGAGACTGATTAAGGTTTTTTTTTAATGTACATAAATTACATTTTTTACTCTAACTATTAAAATAGTAAAATTATCCATTAAATTATATTTTTGTGATTTTATTTATTTTTTTATTCATATAACAAATAAAAATACAATATTACTACCAAATACAATTTTTACACTAGTGAAATACGTATATATTTACTATAATAATTGAGTTTGTCCAAATGCTTGTAGACAAAAGATTGGATTTCACCCCCTCGGGAATCATTAAGATTTACAAATTACAACAAAGATGGAGAATACCTTAGAAAGGGAATATGGAAGTCTAGGTATTTACAGGGCTTATGACCTGTCATTGGCTGGTTTAAGTGGCCATTTTACACATTTTGTAACATTCACCATTTTGCCTATGTTTGAACATCCTTTTTATTTACATGACTTGTTACGCTGCTTCACATTTACTGACTACAAGTAAAGTCTGACACACGTTTTGCATATGAGAACAATGTTTCCAATAATCATGTGTTCATTGTACTGTACGACATTTCTTAGGCATCCAAATGTTTACTAACTGAGATGGATATGTTCTCATCATCACTATGGCAGCATGATCTACATGGCATGTGATGTTAATGACCTTATCTCCTTTAGTAGATTGACTACTTCTTTTTATTCCTAAAAGTGTTATTTTATATTTATTTATTCTTTTTGTGTAAGAAAAGGTTTTAGGCGTTTATATTGTTGTTGTATATTTATTTATAAAGGTGCTAAACATGCTTTGTTTCTTTGTTGTTCTCAATATGTGTTATTTTTTAAATGCTAACATTTTTTATGTCCCTAATTGAGTTATTGGAACTCCTGGGAATGTAATTCAACGTAATATACTTGTAAATGTTTTATAAATAAAATATAAAAAAATAAAATAAAAAATAAAGTTCCGGAACTTATGTTGAATGGAACACAAGACGGACGCCTAGTGCTGCTTCTAGTGTACACATTATATCAATGAATTAAGCTGACGTTTTTATGAAAATTTCTTTATATATGTTTAGATTTTCAGTAATAATTGTTTCCGAAACTTTCGTTCTTAGATAAAAAGATATTCACAAAAAACGTTACTTCTTGTTTGAGAAATAAAAAAACAATTTTTTCCCATTACCTTTATGGTATAAAAAAATATATACAAATATTATGTTTTAGTACAAATTTAAAAAAATGGGCAGTGAAGAGTTAAAAAAAATTAATTAACACAGTGACAAAAAAATATATAATTATCGGCACCGAGTGGTGCAAAGGGTGCTACGTTGGTAAACTAAATGGAGCGTAGTTTGATCATCGTTTACATGAAGGTAAGGTTCTCGGTCTTACGTTTCAGGTACTAGTCTTAGGACAATAAAATACATCAATGTAAAACCACATTTAAAAATAAATAATTTATCCCAACCTTCTCAACAATCGAATCCAGTAACTCAATCAACTCGCCAACCACAACACCATGAGGCGAAATTTTCCCCAATCAATTTCCTTCTTCAGGATTTTTACCTGAGAGTAGTCTTTGTATTTAATAAAATAAATGAAGAAGGGAATTACTTTTTGATCTAATAAATTTTATGGATCTTCATAGATGCTTATAATTTTCCCAGTTTTTTTTATTTGATAAAATGCCACATTTCTTATTCTAAGCATGTTTTTTCTAAAGCATTTATAAAACTCTCAATTTAGGTTAAAAATTAAAATAATAATGTATGAAAACGGAAACCAAGGAAAGAGGTTTAGATGGAGGGGAAAATGTGTTCGTTTCTTTGGGTAAATATTATCTTTAGTTCTGGAAAATTATCTTTTTAAAAGGAAAATGATGTAAATTGTTTCAGGCTCTCTTTTTTCAAACATAAATAATAATATTTTTATACTTGAAAAAAAAAACATTTAACTTGCACTCATATTTTATGATATATTTATAGCATTATTTATAAACGTGAAAAAAATATATTAAGTGGGTTTATTACGTATATTTTATTTGTTAATTGACTATCAAACTAAGCCAAAATTTAAAAAAAGTATTTACGTATCTTTTGATGATTGCAATGATCTTTTAAAATTTTGTGATTTTGAAATTATTCCGCCCGTGACGTCGCGAGATGTCGAAGCTGTGAAAATTCGTTAAACGTTAAAAAAATATCTACCCGGAAACTGTAAATCTATCACATCACATAACAATGTGAAAATTGATTAGTTATGGTTCATGAGAACCTGTGATGTTTGAAAATTGTTCGTTTTTATTAAAACCATTTTTATTTATGTTTAAAGCATTGACTTTGTGGTCAGATATTTAAACTTATGTTAGTTAATATGAATATATGATCACTTTTTCAAGTATAGCCTTCAAAGCAATTTTTTTTAAAAAACGAACAACAAAATATAAAATTTATCAAAAATGTTTAAAAAACTATCTAGCACCTCAATATAAATACCTATATTTACTGACATTAGTTTAAACCATTTTATCTACTTTTTTCTTATATTTTCGAGAAACTTCACCCGAATTTTTACCCTTGCAAAAAAAAATCCAAATACTAATTGTAGTCACCGCACGTGCATAAAACAATAAAACGACGAATTAGTGAACCTCCTGAAATTTGTTGTGAAATTGAAAATTCACCAAAGGAATGATTACAAATGTTAAAGGAGGTGTTTGGTAATATTGTTATTTAGAACTTTTGAATGACAAAAATGGTTAAAGGAAATTCAATGGTGTTATTATGACTGATTGGGTGCCCGAGGGTCGAAAAGTTAATCATAAATCGTTAAAAGAAGTCTTAATCAAGCTAAGAAAAAGATTAAGAAAGGGAAGACTGGATTTGTGGAATATTTAGTCATAAATTCTGCACCAGGACAACGCGCCAGTTTGCTGTGCCCTCTCTGTGAAGCAGTTTTGCGCATTCCCGTGCTTCTTCTATATTTACTAAATCTTAAACTGTGTGACTGCTACCTCTTCTCACAAGTGAAAAGTCCATTGAAAGAAACATCTTTTCAGGCCACTAAAGATATAAAATCAAAAATGGCAGAGTCGTTGAAGAGGCTGATAACTGATACGCAACAGCATTGTTTTGAACAATGGATAACAAGTATGCAGAGGTTTATATATAGACAAGGAGAGTATGATAAAAGTTAAGTATGGATAAAAGTTCGATATATTACAATGAATCACATATCTCACACTTGTCTTGTTATTTAATTGCGAAACTCCGAAGTTAGCCCTTTTAACAGACATAACCATTGGCAGATTGGTCTTGTATATTGGAATTTGTAACAGTCTATGTTTACGCTGTCTGATGTAATTATCCGAAACATAAAAACTAATGCTCCGCATAATTTCAGGATTGTCGACAATACCGCGCGACAGTCAAAGAAAAGTGTGTAGTTAGATACACGTCCTGTCTGGCCTATAAACTGTTGTAACAAAACAAAACGTTTAAAAAGGCTATAAAAAAATGGAAAGTGGAACTGAGTTGAAGTAAAATGGATTGTCTCATTCGCCTAAGCCAATATTGAATAAATTGCTCCACAAATGTATAGTTCATGTTATGTTTTTGTTATTTTATTGTACGTTTTATAATATAAATAATATATGTGTACATAAATAAAAGATAAACTATACCTATGCTAAACCTAAACCTATGTTTTTCTTTTTCTTTTTCTTTTTCATGTACTCGTATTTAAAATTATATAAACTCCTATAAATAAACAACTAAAACAGTGTAAGTCACTCTCCAAGCACAAGAGTTAGTATCTTTTTTAGGAGAGTTACTAGATGTGTAAAAGTAGATATTTTTAGAATTTTACAAAAACATGTACATTTTATGAAATTTACAAATAAAAAAATAAAAAAAAACTTCAATACGTAGCGTTTAAAACTTTCTGAACATTTTGTTTAGTATCTCTGTATATATATATATATACATGTCTTCATTGTTTATTCTGACATGTAAAAATATTTTTAAAAAGTAAACTGTTAAGTGTTCTCGCCATGGGTAACCACAGTGAGGTAGCATTATTTTGTTATTTATCTTTGTTTACAATGGAAAAAAATGAATAAATACCCCGGAGAAACTCAGTTGGATAGATCGGATGGATCAATGGATAATACCCGCATCTCCTCATATGGAGAAATAAAATAAAAATTCTTTTGAACCCTCTGTACATAAGATAATACTTCAACCCACAAGGTAATAATTAAACTAGAGATTGTGAAACCTTTATATTTGTATTGTGAAGAGACTTTTAGTAAACTATTGTGTCCAAGAACCTGATTAATGGTGTTGTCAACTTAACGTTCCGTTATATTGATTCAGGCTAAAAGTTTTACAATCCTTAAGTGAGGTAGGTTTACTTGGACGGCTAAATATTAGTCCTGAAAAATCTTTTAAGACTTAATCATTAATTTTTGGGTAAAATAAAGTTTTTACTATAATTGTCATTATTATTCCGTTATCTTCATCAAATGGTGCATTAGTTCACTAAATGAAATCTCCCCTTAAATAGATATTTCACGTTAACCTATCTATAAATTAAATTCAGGACCTCAAGCATGGTTAAACAAAGTTCTTGCCAACATTTGTACATTTTTCCCAATATTCGATCACTCAGGCTCATTAATTTAACATTGATAATCACTTCATGTCATTTCATTTAATATATTCCTTATATTTAAGTTAGTAGTAATTATTATTATACAGCTATGTAGGACTATCATATGATTAATTGTAAGGGATCTTTACCGACAAGCCATATAAATTGGCTTGGTGAGTCCTGTAAAAAAAAAAAAAATGTTTTAAAAATAACTGAAATGTAATATTGCATGTAAATAATAAAAAAATAAAATAAAATAAAATGTAGTATATTTAAAAATTAAATGTCGCATAGTTTCCATTGAATTGACATGAATTTGATAATGCGGTGTCCAGATTAGAGATCGGCGTATTGATTATTCATAAGAAGTAGCAGAAACAGTTTCCGTTTCATAAATGAAACTGTTTTGTGTAACGGTTTCTAAATAACAGTTTTACTTTCAAACGAGATCTTTTGCGTTTACAAAAAACTTCCGTAAAACTTTCTAACTAACAGCTTTTTGTGCTAGTAAATAAAACACTATTCAAACCTTATAACGAAAATCGCGTAAAGTGTTCTTTCTCTTTTTAAAAAAAGTAATTATTTATTAACGATGTAATAACTTACATTTATATATAAGTTACCAATTAAAAATACTTGGTTTACTTCCACTTTTTTATTCGAAATATTTGGATTTCTTTGTCATTTATGTGTAATATGGGCAGAATACTTTAATGTTATAAAGATTGCTTGGAGTATTTTAACATTGAAAACTAGGAGACAAATTGCAGATGTTTGTACTATTTTAAGACTAAATTTAAAAAAAGTTGATGTACTTGTATAATATAATTCACAGTAATGTTGATTCAGTGTTTTGTATTGAAAATGTATCATTGTACGTTCCCCGTAGACGTCTGAGATCATCTGATACCTTTTACCTTTCAATTTTTACAAACAACATGGGACATTTTAACTCTCCTGCAAGAACATCAAGACAATACCAAAATATAATTGAAGTTATTTTGACATTTGTCATGATAAATTATGAAATAAAATAAGAAAATATTATTGTGTTTTAGAAATTTATTTTTTTTTACGTAAATTTACGCATTTTGTGTATATAAACTTACGCGGCGTCGGCGATTGCGGATGTTTCCACTGTTTGGATCGTTCCTTTTTTTCGGTGTAAGGTAGAGGGCCCACGTCTCGTCCCCAGCGACTATGGAGTCCAGGAACTTCTCACCGCCGACTTTATGGGTTCTGAGCTAACTTCACGGCCTGGCAGGAGACGTCCATGACCAGGGAATTAAAAAGATGGTGACCCGGATCAAAGAGTGCATTGAAGTCAACGAAAACTATGTAAAAAAAAATAGCTGAAAACCTAAGCTTTCCAATGATGTATTGCTCGTTGTAAATAAAAAAGGTTTTCATTTTGAAATAAAATAGGAAAACTTATTTTACGGACAACCCTCGTACGTATCCTCGTTGAACTTCCAAATAAAATTTAAAAAAATTGTTTTAAAAAAAATAATTTATGTTTACAACAACAATAACAAAAAACCATACCCCTGTTTCCCCGTAGAAGTAGGCAGAGGGGATAAAACGCCATATAACTCTGTCTTTGCATTCAGATCTTGCTTCCTCTACATTCATACATCTTCTCATGCACGCACGCCGATTATTCCTACTCTTGGCATGTCCATTTTCAAGTATTTTATGAACTTGATCGTGCCATGTCTTTCTCGGTCTACCTCGTTTTCTGCATCCATTAACATTCGCATTTCAAATATTTTTATCCGTTCTTTTTCTGTCCATTCACTCTCTACATGTTCAAACCAATTCAGCACCCCTTTCTTGATTCTGTCGATAATGAAAGTCTAAGCCTTACGTAGTTCACGGATCTCGACATTTGTTTTACCACACATTCGCCCGAGGGATCGCATTTCGGTAGCATTAAACCTAAATTTATCATTATTTTACCAATTCCATACTTCACTCCTATACATTAGAGTTGGCATTAGACCTTCATTGTGAACTGCTAGTTTAGCCTCCTGCGATAAACATTTGTTTGCCAAAGTAGATTTGAGTGCACCGTTCACCCTGCTCCCGGCACTTACCCTCCTTTCAATATCTTTCTCGGTCTTTCCATCCCTAGTAAACATACTTCCCAGATACATAAATTCTTCTACCTGATTCAGAATATCTCCATTCACACTGATTTCACATTTATTTATATTTTCATCCCTTTCAAAAACCATCATTTTCGATTTATCAGCATTTATAAACAAATCGCTTATCTTACCTAAATTGTAGATTTTTGTTACCAAAAGTTGCAGATCTTCTTTGCATTTGCATACAGAATACAGTTAACAGTTATACCACTCATTTTTGCTCCCATTCTTAAATATATCAGTTCTTTCATACATTTATCGATGTAGATGTTGAACAACCATGGTGATATTACACATCCCTGTTTGACTCCTTTAGGAATGTTAAACCACGATGTGAATGACCTTTTCACCTTCACACATGCTGTGCTGTCCTTGTACAGTGACGCAATAGCCATTGTCAGGTTTGCCATTCACTCCATACTCCGATAAAACCTTTCACAGTTTCTCTCTGTCCACTCTATAAAATGCCCTTTGCAGATCGATAAATGCGCAGAAAAGTTTCTGGTGATAAGCCAGAATTTTTTCAGTCATATTTCGCAGATCAAATATTTGATCCATACATCCTCTTGCATGCTTTATTATGTAATACGTTCATCTAACATTAAATTATTTTATTGTTTAACTAATAAAACCTTTTCTCCGTGCCCAGGTGGCTAAGAGATACAGTTCTATGTGTGAACCAAAAATGTGGACGAGTGTTTTCGCCTGATAAAATTCTTGAATAAAAAAATTGAGGGATATAAGTACTCCTCGTTGTGTAGTGGTTAAGGTGACAACCTACTATTTGTTAGGGCCTGAGTTCAATTCTTACGAAATATTGATTTTAAAGGTATTTTGAATTGCAATATTTCGTTTTTTTTATTGACTTACCTTCATGTAACTGATGATCGAACTACGCTGTATTTGGTTTACCAACGCAGTGCCCTGTGCACTACAAAGTGCGGAATAAGGATTTGATGAAACTAACTGAACCTTGAATATACTGCAATTTCCATAGCGCTCAACAAATTTTTACTTAACCATCAATGATTACGTATAGTTAATATTATTTACAAAGTTTAAAGTTAATTATCAAATATTCTCTGGATTTTTCTTAACACTTACGATATTCTTCTCATGTTACGTTTCCCCCTTTTCCCTGTATAGAATTATGTATTCATACTCTGACGTCACTGATGTGATGATCATTGGGTAGTCACATCAATTACACTTGAACGAGTGTCACAGCAAAACATAATGTAGTGGGATGTTCAACTCAACGATAGATCAACCCATGAACCCTTTGACAGTTATTAAATCTTCACTGAATAAACCAAGGTTAAATTTAACTTTTAGCTTGACGAAAACTACCCAGGGCTCGTTTGATTACCGTACGCTTAACTGCTAATTAACAAAACGCCATAACATTTATATCCTGAAAACTTAAGACGTAGTTTATTATTTCATGGATTACTGAAAATAGCTTTTATATTTGTTGTTTTTAAGTTTAATTAAAAACCTTTATAGGAGCCACAGGGATTTTTTTATTAAGACCTCCGTTAAGTTTTGACTGAGGTTTAAGCTGTGGGTGTCAGATTTCTATACCTGATTGATAATTTACATATGAATACGAGTAAATATTAGCAGATATTTTTTTTACCTCATATAAGTGGTTTGGCTGATTTAAATGCTGCCTTCGCGTCATTCGCAGAACGGTCGTAACTACCATTTTGGACAAAAATGAATTAAGAACCTATACATAGAACTGGAATCAGCTAGAAAAGATGAAAATATTTGTAACAAAGTTCAAATCCTTTTTTAAAAATATAAATACCTGAAGATAAAAGGTCGTTATTATACTAAATGTTTATGAGAAATTGGGTTGGTTTTTATTCATTTATTAAAATACTATCATACTACAAAAAAAAGTTTTTTAATTTTGAAATTTCTTTCCCCTTGACGTCGCGAGTCGTAGTCGGTGAGTTGAGCTGACATTTAAAAAAAAACCCCGTGCGTATGAAAACACGCTGAACAAGGCTTCCCGGAAAACGGAAATCTTTCACAGAACATAGTTTATTGTCCATTCTAAACAGCTGTTAACCAGAACCTATGACATTTAAAAATAATTCGTTTTTATGAAAACGTATTTTTATTTTTTTTCCATACGTTTTGGATAAACTTCGCCTTCCAATTAAATGATCTAATTTTTACCGCGCGTAACAAAAAAAAAACATATTTCAAATTTTCCGTAGCACCGAACTTCACCCAATACAATTTTTTTTACAAAAATGAAAATGAACACCTACAAAAAAAAAGCGGAGTATTTCTTAATAATACAAATAAATTAATAAATATTTATGCATAATTAATATAAAATTTATAGTATATTTTTGTAAATATAACTGTTACAAAATACGTATATTTGTCCGTAAATCTAAATAAATCCCAAATTTTTTCGATAAAACGCTTATTTCCTCAGAATTTATTTTGGTATAGTTTGCATTTTTTCTAATGAGAGACATGAGTTACAATGCTTTTTGTAGGTAATATTTTTTTTTTGGTATACCCTGACTAGAGAATATAATATATTATTTATACATAGGAATTAGATTGCTGAGGGATGGAGCACCTACCCCAGTTAGACACTGGTAGAAAAAAATGAGGTTGCTGTTGAATGTGTATTTATTACATGGCGAATAAATAATGAATTGGGTTATGTCACGTGAGTGTTACGGCGATGAAGAGTTGAAGTGACTGCACTGGGACTATATGATGGAATTGAGTGACTGCGTTGATCTGGCTTGTTGGGCTGACTGTTTAGGCTATTACCTGAAAAAAAACTTACTAAAACATGCATAAAACCGGCTTAAAAAGTATCAAACTCTTGTAGTTTTTTCCAAAACACGATGTTTTTTTTTAAATATATTGATCCTTAATTTCAATAATTTATAAAAGGTGCTAATGAAATATAAATGAAAATTATAAACGATTTATAAACTAGATCACCTTCGTTGTAAGGTGAAGTTTTTAAAACAAATATTTTTTTAATCACTAAAAACCCTCTCCTAAACGATTTGAAAGAAATCCTTTTGAGTTTTGAAAAAACAGTTCACAATATTACAATATTTGAGTTTGTCTAAATATTCGTAGACAAAAGACTGGATTTCACCCCCTCGAGAGTCATTAAGATTAACAAATTACAACAGGGATGGAGAATACCTTAAATAATGGTATATGGAAGTCTAGGCATTTACAAGGCTTATGACCTGTCATTGGCTGGTTTAAGTGGCCACTTTACGCACTGTGTAACATTCACCATTTTGCCTATGTTTGAACATCCATATTTCTTCAATTCTTCCATCTGTTGATTTTAGTGAAGTTAAAGAGCTGAAACCTTTATTGTTGTGAAGAGATTCATCTGACTGAATTATTTCACATACTAGGCAACGCCTGAAAACTATTTTCCAATGTTTAAACTTCTTCTTGGACCAGTTGGTTTCATTACATTACATTAAAACCAGCTAATGACAGGTCATAAGCCCTGTAAATGCCTAGACTTCCATATTCCATCATTTAAGGTATTCTCCATCCCTGTTAAAATTTGTTAAGTTCACAATACCTTCAGTTATTTTTTTAAAGTTGATTAAATCACCATTATTTCCTTTTTTCACAACCCACTGGTGCATAGAGCACTCGGTACACCAATCGCAGTGTATCTCGTCATATTTTTTGTTTAGTATTGAATGCGAGCAGATGGGGAAAAGAATCCTAATTGGTTCTTAAATTTCACACAGCAAAGCAGCATAAGTACGCATGTTACGGTGAGGTACATTAAAATTAATTTGAGCAATAATATCATAGGCATCTACATAGTTAGATATTACTTTATGAAATAATATTAAGCCAACCAAAACTCGTCTGAACTCTAAACTGAAAATGCGGAAGTATTTTAGACGATCATAATAGTTTATTATAGGAGTATTAAATCAATTTCTGAATATTAAAAATTGCGTTGAACCGATTCAATCAAATATTAAATAAATAAAATAAAAAAAAATATATAAAAAAATAATAAATAATTAAAATTAGGAGACCATATTATAGAAGCTACAAACAAATTATTTATACAGATCTCAAACACAATCCTCCAAAATAATTAAGTAATTAATGCACTTGAGGACTTTTGTTTTGTTAGAACCATTTTAAATCTCCTCATTTGTCAAGTCCCGTGACGTCGGCGTCGTATCGCTTCAGAGTGAAGTGGAAAAGCCCACTTCACCGGAGACTCTTCCCTCTGCTCCGTCATTAGTCGGCTGCAACCCCTTGACGGGTAACGCGATACAGGGAACACATACTTACAACTGCTTTAGCTTTTACACATTGTCGTCGATTACAATACAACCAACGTGAAAATTTTGTAAAAATATAATTATCATTTCTCAACTACCACCCAAGTGGTACTCAAATTGCAGCGAAATGTAAAGTGATCTGGTAGCATGTAACAGTCTGAGACACCATACTTCAATGTTATTTTAAATGACATATATTTTAATACTCAATTTTAATCGCCGACTAACTGAACTTTTAGCATAGATATGCATTATCCCTTTCACTCCTGAGATTATTTTTCCAAATTTTCTTTACTCTAATGTAGTGAGGCGTTACTTAGTAAAATATGTTCACAATGGACTGATCACTCTCATTTTTTAATTTTTTTTTTATAAAAAATAAATATTTGCTTTCTGATGATTTACCCAAATATTTAATTTTGAGGGCCATTTTCAGCGATTATAAACTGTGATCATAGATTTAAGAATAGTCCAGAAACCGCATCAAACAGAAGGCGACTAAACTCTTTAAAGTGTAGTTTTACGTTTTGACCCATTTGTTTTTTTTAGTAGACGTCGCTCAGTACGAAACTCCCGATTTTAATTCAACTATTCCGTGTTGTGTCGTTTTATAGTGTTGAAATACTGCTGGGATTTTTAAGAAACAGGATAAGATTACATTTCATGTGTAATTAGCAAATGCATAGGTAAGTAGCGAATGCATTCTTAAAAATTGAACTATTTTTCCATCTGTCAGATTGTCAAAGAAAACAAAATGAACATTTCGTTAGTGCTGCCAAGGTAGTATTTTTTTTACCCTACTTTGCTCATCTAATGAGATAACTATTGAAAATTAGATCTCGGATTAAACAACGCCGTGGTGGACATTTGACCGACATTATCTTTAAAACATCAAGTATTATTTAACATGATATAAAGATATCCGTTTTATGTAAAATAAAATTTGTTTTATATTATAAGTTCAAAGTTCATTAATTTAATTACTATTATTAAATGACCCTTTACTTATCTACTCTGTTGTGTCAATCAATGTTTCCGCGTGCACAACAAAATTATAGAGAAATTAACGATTTGCTTTTTTTTACCTTACATTTGTGTTATGATTAAATTTTTTCCCATCTGTCAACATTACGCGGCGACTTCACGAATGCTAGCGGTGACAGTGGGGCAAAGGGGGAGGATTTTGGACACAGTTCGATGTATTCAAATATGATTCTACACTCTTTCTGGACTAATTTTATGACTGATGTACTGGGCAGTGAACTGTTTATACTATGGAATTGTATACATAAATTACATAAATAATAGTTTATTCATTAATGTACACTATTAGTATGACTGTGGAATCATCTCCCATCCACCATCAAAGATTTTACTACATTATCTCTGTTTAAATCACGTCTGAAGAAACATCTCCTTTCTCTTCCTTAATCTCTCCTCCTTTCCTTTTTCCTCTTTCCGCTTTTTCCTTTTTCCCATTGAGTAATAGTTTTGATTTAAGGCAATTTATAAACAAATACATTTATTTCTATTTTTATATATTTTTAACTTTTTAATCTTTTTTTTTTCTATTGAATATGTTCTGTAACTTAAATTATAAAAATAAAACTTTTATTTTATTGGTTGGTTGGAAGAAATTGCCATTTGGCAATAAGCCCGCCAATGTACAAATAACATTATGTACAAAAAGTTAAATAAATAAATTATTGTCCGTTCGGAATAGGTTTAACTGGAATTATTATTGACAAAAAAATCTAATGGAGAGTGATCCGTTAGCCGTGAAAAAGACTACGTTTCAGTAGAGAGGGAGAATCTCGCCCGGCTACATTTATGTATATAATATGTATGCACTAAATGCTGGTATTATGCACCCGTCTTGTGTTCAATTCAACCAAGGTTCCGGAAATTAACCCATAATCAGTAAATGTGAAGCAACGTAAAGAGATACAAATTATTATAAATTAAACAAATATAGTAGTGACAAAAAAGGGAGATTCAAAATGTAATAAATTAATGATTCATACATGTAAAAGTGTAATGCAGTGTAATGATGAGAACAAGTGTAAATTTATAAATTAAGTTGAAAACATAAAATATTTAGGAGTAATCATAGATTCGCATTTAGACTGGGCTACTCAAATTGACAATTCAACAACGAAAATTAAAAAACTTGTGTTTGCTTTCAACTCTCTAAGAAACATTCTGGACAAAAAAACTTCGGTAAAAGTGTATTTCTCATAAGTATGTAAGTCTAAATGAGTATGGTAGTATTGCGTGGGGTGGGGCCAGCAATTATAATATTCAAGCATTAGAAATTGCACAAAAGTGTGTTCTCAAGGCCCTACTCGGGGTCCCTATCAGGACACCTACAGCTGAGGTGTTTGAACGAGTAGGTGTTCTGAACGTCAGGCAACTGTATGCTAAGGCACTTCTCGTTCACACTCATAAACACGGTGGAAATGAAATTTATAATACTAGCTATGAAACGCGTCTTAAAACAAAACAGCTATACATGGCACCTAAAATGACAACATCATTTGGTCAAAGGAGTCAAATATGACTTGGACTGAGGATATATAACAATATACCACTGGCCACAAAAGTAGATAAAAATCTTGAGCAATGTAAATTATTTGTGAAAAAAATGGCTACTTGATTTGGGTCCCGAGAACTGTCTTGAGATGGTCACCCCACCAAAGCAGTAGACTTGTTTATATATAATTGTTTTTATATTTTGTATTTGTATCCACACAGTGTCTCGATGAATATACATATTATGTCATATACTCGTATATTTGGCATTTGTGCGGATGTTGGGCCACCGGGAGCTGACAGTATCTTCTTACTTGACCTAATGACTGCACAGTAGTTAAGTATGTGAGCTGTACTAATAATATAATGTTGTTTTCTTTTTTTTCTTACTATTATTTATGTATATATATATATATATATATATATGTGTGGATTCAAGTATGAATATGTATTATTTTATATGTATTTTATATATATTTTTAAGACACCATAAGTATAATATATTAAATCATGTAAATGAATGCCTCAACACGGGTTGTGCCCAGTGAGGTATTCTTTTTTTTTTAAAGTGGTATGTAAAAAGTGAAATAAATAAATAAATACAAATACTATTAAACAAATATATTATTATTATATAAATGGACAATGTCCGTAAATAAATAAATAAAACTTTGAATTAACAGTAAACTGGCATAAACAGTTAGTATTTTTACTCTACTGCTTGTTTTGCACGGCAATCAATGCTGGCGCGACAACTATGATTTTTCAGAACATAATATCAAACTACTGTTGTTCTATGAAGCATCATCTGTATTTAATTATACCTTAGTGCCCGGCAACGAGTTGTGCGAATGCGGTTTTAGGGTTAACCAATACTGGCGGAACAAAAGAACACACGTACACCTGTTGGTCAATACACAGAAGCGCGGGGAGTCAGGTGTGCCATGTGGATGAGGCGGAAAGGAGATTCTGGCCAACCGGTGAATGGGAAAACCAGGAAAAATGGTTGCGTCGAAAAAGAAAGGGACACGTTTGCAATAACGTGAGAAGGAACGTCACGCGCAAATGTAAAATATCGTATTATGGAGCGTATTGCGACAATCGGGCAACTTAGATACGTGGGCACTCCAATACATGGCAGTAAAAATTTTATTGTCCTTGATTTTCCTAGAGTTTTAAGCATCGAAAAAAAGAAGATTAAAATCTAATCAACCGACCGCTGAAATTTGATGTGTTTTATTTTAATAAATTTTATATTCCAGAAAAATGCATACGAGAAATATGCTTTTTTATTTATTGTAATAAAATAATATAGTAAATTAGAAAAAATAATAATATACTGTACTTTACAATATTAAAAAAAAACACAAAAATAAGTTTATTGAGTGTTAAAAACACAAATTTAAAAATATTTAAAAATGCAATTAATTCATACAACTATTGAAATAGGAATTATGCATTTACAAAATAATATTGTAATTTGGCGGCTACTTACTCTGTTGAATTTCAAAACACCGCGCAATTTCGTATCTCGGCTACGCCATGAACTTCTTACAAAATAATTTCGTCACGTCACAAATTCACCTCTAAGTAGTGCCTGCTAACGTCACTCAACAAAAACATACTCACTTTATTACAATATTTCATCTACACCATAATTTCCTTATCAAATAATTTCGTCAAATCACAAAGTCGGCCCTGAATAGCGCCTGCTAACGTCGCTCAACAAAAACATTCTTGTTTTTATCACATTATTTCGGCTACGCCATGAATTTCTTTAAACAAATTCGTTACGTCACAAAGTCATTCCCTGAGTAATGGCTATTGACATCAATCAACAAAAATATCATCATATTTATGGTGCTTTTTTCGGATACGCAACATATTTCAAACACTACAGCACTCTATATTCTAACCCAATCTATTTATACAGTTCTCAAATAAAACCTTTTGAATTTAATCATTAAATAGGTTATCATAACCAACGATTTAATCTCATTTTCGATAAGTAATAAAAATTATATGAATCTTTATAAAATTGAGTGTTATGGTTATTAATGGTATTTTAAAATGAAATCAATGTGAATATCACTGCCATCTATTGGAAAACAAAGCAACTAAAAAGCGTAATATTTCGCTAGAAATGGTTCCTTACATTCCAAAGGTATTATTTATCAACAAACTATAAGTTACATAAAATAAGTTATCTATTTATTCACAATGCGTAATAAATTAGTTGAATAAACCCCGTTTTAAAAAGATATTTCCATTTCATTATTTACAAACAACCGATGTAGGAAGGAATTTGGTTATATATAATTTATGCATATTTCTAAATTAATGAAAAAAAAATTCATTACCCTTCTGGCATTTCCTCAATATAATTTTAAACGATTTTTAAGAAGCAGAAAATATGTCTGTAAACATCAACATATTTTTTTAAAAAACATGAACTAAAGTAGGCACTTATGATAATTATTTTTTCAATTAAAATTTTTACCAAATTGAATATGTCGTCATTTTTTATGGTCAAATTTATTCAAAATCAATAAATAATAATAATTAATACTTTATTAGAAAAGAAGGTAGGTAGCATTTGAAAAATCTCTGACATATCAAAATTTGTTGCGAAAGAGAAGGAAATATGGAAGTCTAGGCATTTACAGAGTTTATGACCTTTAATTGGCGGGTTTAAGTGTTCACTTTACACACTGTAGCATGTATCATTTTACCAATGTAACAAATTTAGATCGTAATTACTAAGTTAGTAAATCCAACCTGTCTACAAACATTAGGATATGCTCAAAATATCGTCGGTTGTAAAAAGAAATATAAAAATGAAAAAGTGTTTTCTCTAAAAAAAAAAACTCAGCAAGATGAATCTCACCACGTCAAAAAAGGTTTCGGCTCTTACTTCAGAAAACACAACAGATGGAAGAGTTAAGGAAATGTGGGTGTTTACACATAGGCAGAATGGTGAATGTTACACAGCGTGTAAAGTGGCCTCTTAAATCAGTAAATGAAAGGTCATAAGCCCTGTAAATGCCTTGACTTCGATTTTCCCGTCTCAAAAGGGTTTTCTCTCTCTGTTGCAACAAATTTAAATCTTAATTACTCCCCAGGGAGAAAATCAATATTATATAAGTTGCTTATTAACGTGGTTCGGCTTTCTTCTTTCTTTCATGTCTATCAGATGTTAAAACATCCAAACTTCGCTTTGAACTCACACAAATCCTCTCGGGCCATGGCGGGTTTATGAGCTACCTGCGCCGTTTTAAACTTTCCGAGATCAACTGCTGTCCGTGTGATGATGAAACCCCTCAAGATGTTCTCCACTTGTTGATGCATTGCCCCCTTTTCAGCGTTGAAAGGTATAACCTGGAGACTCAATTTAAAAGCATTGATGAGGATCTAAGGCATATAAATTCCTTAATAAGTCACAATTGATTATCACAAGAGGTAGTATCTTTTATGGTTCGGATAGTACAGGTAATAAGAACAATATATGATAATATGACACAAAATATCTTGATCTTTTCGGAAGGCCTACTGGTGTCTAATAGTCTGGCTTCTCTTAATGAGTTTGCTGTGGTTTTCTCTTCATTAAGCAAATGCGGAGAAGTTCCTATAAAAGTCCACTGCCGAAATCCCTTCCCTTTCCCAACACTTCGTAGATGTACCTAGACAGTCAGGGAATAAAATCAAATTGTGAAATAAAAACCTGGTAACTTATAAGCAAGGTCAATAATACTGCAACTCACATTTAAAAAAAAAAAAAGGAAAATTCCAATAAATTGAAAACGAAAACAAAATTAAACTTTATTTTTTTTCAAATGAATTTTAGATTAAAACATTGCCGAGTTTCTGGCACAAGTTGGTAACTAAATTAGCACTTTTAAGTTTTAGATACCACACTTTTAGAGTTCCTCATATCAAATCCTCCGTGGTGGCCTCCGTGGTGTAGTGGTCAAGACGCTTGACTCACACACGGAAGGTTCCGGGTTCGACTCCCGGTGAGAACACAAAAATTAAAATGTGATTTTTCTCAAGCCTGGGTGCTCTGTGATGTAATTCACCACTGTAATTAGGCCTCCTGGCCTGTTGTGGTGCAAAAAAAAATGTAAAATGTAAAAAAAAAAAATGTAAATCAACAATTCCAAACTGAGTAAAATAATAATAAGTGGCATGTTGGAACTTGCTATATATGATTCAATTCCGATTATCTGCTAATACTAGACATATTGTGCCATTTCATTAAGAAATTTCTGTGTCAAATTATGCTATTAATTCACCTATTCCAAGATTCCATAGTCTAGAGTTTAGAGAACCAGATTAGTATTGTTATTATTCACACTAGCTAAATAAAGTTTAAACTTGTTATTGAAAAAATAGTTTAGTATTCTGTTGCTGTTTAAATATTAATGTTAATTTGTAAAAATAGAAAAAGAAATGTATAAATAAATACATCTAAACATGTACATATATATAATATACATATACATATAATTATATTTTTTATTTAGAATTTTTTTTTTACAAATAATTTTTCAAAAAGGTTTATTACTTAATTTTTTAAATATTTTATTTTAGAAAAAAATGTGAACCCCTGAGCTCTTAGTACGAGACTGTTTGTATTAAACCTAGGGCATTCAATACCAAAAAATTGTGCATTTAGGATTTTTGCTATTTATAATTTACCGCGTTATCTTTATTTTTTATCCTTGTTATTATTTTTTAATTATTTACCGAAGTAAGTGAAGTATAATGTATCGCATATTATTAATTTATATAACAATGTATAAAACAACCGAGTTATATGTATAACCATATTGTTTTTGCATTATTTCTTAGTTTTGTAAAATACCACTTATGTTATAATGTATTTATGTTTATGCTTATAAAAGGAATTCATAAACCCGCAAGTTGAATATAATGTAATATTATTTTTTGTAATTCTTAAATTTTTTTTATTTACTTTTTATCAAAAGATTCATCATTCCAAAATTTGTAATTGCCAACTTGTGCCAAAAACCTGACGATACTCGTATAATTATACTATAAGGGTTATGTTTAGATTTGTAGGTGACACCTAATGGTTGAGTAAAACTTAGTGTTTGAGCAATTATCAGTGATTAGGCAACATTTTAGTGTTTAGGTGGCATTTTAGTGTTGAGGTGACTCTTCTTAACTTCACGTTAAGTTTGAGTAACTCTTAGTATCTGGATAACTATAAGCGCGTGGTAGGGGGCCACATGAATGTATGTATTTGCATTTTTAATGTTTTAAAGATAATTTCGGTCGAATATCCACCACGGCGTTGTTAAATCCGAGACGTCCAATTTTCATTAATTCTTTCATTGGATGAGCAAGGAAGCGTAAAAAAATGGACTACCCTGGCAACACTAATAACATGTCAATTTTATTTTCTTTGACAATCTGACAGATAAAAAAATAATTATATTTTTAAGTAATGCATTTGCTACTTACACATGCATTTGCTACTTAGACATGAAATGTGATCCCACCCTGTTTCTTTAAGATCCCAGCAGTATTTCTGCACTTTAAAACGACACAACACGGCATATATGAATTCAAATCGGAAGTTGCGTACTGAGCGACGTCTACAAAGAAACTAATGGGTCAAAACGTAAAACTTCTATTTTAAGAGTAGCTTTTCTTCTACTCTTTTAAGAGTAGTTTAGTCGCCTTCTGTTTGATGAGCGTATGCGGTTTCTGGAATATTTTTTATTCTATGGTTCCTGATAGTTACCTAAGACAGCGTCAGCATATATTGTTTTATATTCAGATTTACAGGTTATGCCTGTTGAAAGGGTTACAGCTATGCTGAACAACATCGCTCTGGATGTTGATCTGTTCCATGTATCCGAAGGGGTTTTCCGGAGCAGGATTCTCTTACTATTTTGACACGAGTCTCTTTCATGTATTTTGTTATTTTATAATTTCATTTCATTTATTTATTTCATTTATTTATTTTTAGTTACACTGAAAACATTAAAGAGTATCCAATTAATTATTTATACATTACAAAATAAACATACCATATTTATTAAATAGAAAAGAGAAAAAAAAAGACATGTAAAATTGACATAAATACTACAATTTGGAAATTGCCCTCCTTAGATTCATGCCACTGTCATGAAATATATCGATATCCAAGGCAATACGATTGGATAACATGATTGCTCTACCTACCGGCATAACCATTGGCAGGTTGGTTCTGCATCGTGGTAGGTAGAACAACCTGTGTTGCCTTTGTCGAAGATGTAATAAGATCAGGGACAAATATACTGAATTCATACAGAATATCAGAATTATGTATGCGACCACCAATGAGTTGAAAAAAGTGAACACCCAAATGAATATTCCCTCTCCCCAACAATGATTGGTAGCCCAGCATTCCTGGTAAGAAGTTAGTCGGGAAAAACCACGGGTAAAATCCATACTCCCTACATACATAACAATACAGATAACGCAGAATTTTTTTCCGTACCCTCTCTATCATTAAGGAATACGTGGTTTCATTTGGCGACCAAATGATGGAACTAATTTCCAAGCGACTTTTTACCAAGGAATTATACAATGTTTTCAAAACCTGAATATTTGAATAAATCTTGGCATTTCTAAAAACAAATCCAAGCATTTTGAAGAAGTTACTACATAATGTTACTATGTCAAGTCATCCGCAAATAATAAAAATTTGGAAAATTTTATTTCATTGCTAATGTCATTTATAAATATTGTGAACAACATTGGTCCTAAATTAGACCCCTGGGGGACTTCCGAGGAGGTGTGAAAAACTGCGAATTGATAGAGTCTATATGACACATACTGATTTCGATTTATAAGATAGCTTGAGAAAAATCTTAGAAGAATGTCACTGAAGCCAATCTTATGAAGTTTCTGAAAACAAAAGCTGGTGATCTACTTTATCAAACGCTTTTGAGAAGTCGTTGTACGAGAAATCTACACGAGCACCTTTGTCAAGTGATTTTGTGACAAAATTCGTAAATACCATGACATTTGTAATGGTTGAGCACCCTGACCGAAATCCATGCTGTTAATTTGTTATGAATGGCTCTATTTTGGGATTGATAAAATGGTGTATTCACCACTTAAATATCTATCTATTTTCTATGCATGTTTTATTGCCTTTTACGTATAGTATGTGCGTATTGAATGCATGTTTGTAATGTATATGTTATATTTAAATAATCGAATTGAATTGAAAACACCTGGGTGTTTATACGAGTATAACAATTGTTTTACTATTTATTAGGCCAGCGTTAGTAGTCCGGACAGAAACCGAGCTCTTCCGCGATAATCCCAATTTTTTTCTTCACATCCCCCTTGACTCTCTTCGACTTGTCTTTGGACTGCTGAACAAACGGAGAACTCGCCGCCTCGCTACTGGGACAAATTTTAAACTTTTGCCTTCCTAGTATGTAGGCTGTGAAGAAACAAACGAAAATCAAAAGCATTCCCACGCAGTTCATTAAAATACCTTCTTCCGCAAATTTCATATAATAGTGCCTGAAAAAAAAAAACAAGGTGTCAACATTGGAGGTTTATGTAAACGAAAACTTTAACCTATAATTTGATTAAAATTATTTATTGACAATACTTGATGGAATTCCATTGATACGATGTAATAACGTATATTTACATGTAAGTTATTAATTTAAAAATACCTAAGTACTTGCACTTATTTGTTTGACCAATGTACATTTTAATAAAACAATAAATGTTTTTCATATAATAGAACGATCTCTTAAAGTACACCCCCAACACATGTTTCAATAATTTGTCCCACTCTGTTCCATTGAAATATTGCGTATTGTATATCTTTCAACTTATTTTTTAAATGTACCTACACTTAAGATAATATTTAGTATTATTGTTCCCCACATTGATTTTCGCTCCAGTATTTTATATTCAAGTAATGAGGGAGATTTAAAGAGACTCCAAATAATACAAAACAAAGCGATGGGGAAAATATTAAGATGTGGGAGACGCACAAACGTTAAGAAAATTATTCAACTTCAAGATATTATGACAATTGATCAAAGAATCAAATTCAATGTTGCTAATGAAATTAACGAAATTATTAAAATAATAGTTCTGAGATATTTTTAAAACAAACTAAAAAATAATGAGTTCTTTCATAACTATGCTCTAAGAGGATCTTAAAAAATAAGACTAGAAAAGAAATCAAAAGCAATGTCCCAGAACTGCCTTATATAAGGGAATAAAGTTATTTGAGGAAATGCCAGAAAGCATATGCGTGAAAAATACTAGGTTATATAATTTGTAAATAGTGAATATAAATAGGTTAAACTAGAATAGTAAGTGTATTTATTTATTTATTTGACACCAGCGAATGACAGGTCATAAGCCCTGTGGATGCCTAGACTTCTATATTCCCTTCTGTAAAATGTTCTTCATGTCTGTTGTAATATAGTAATATTAATTGCTCCCCCGAGGGTTCAATTCTTGTCTACAAAAATTTGGGCAAACTCAAAACAATGTTGAATTGTCTTTTAGCTGTGTTAACACGTGATATAAAGTAAAGACAAGTATTCAAGAAGCAAGGGGCTGATTCTTTCTTTTCTCACTCTTTCAACACGGTCTTTTCACGTTTTTTTATCATTACAATTTTTAAATAAGCAAAAAAATACAATGGTAAAGGTGTTAATACTTTTTCCGTGCGAGGTCGGATAAAATTTCCACAACGCACATTTCTAAGTACCCGAAAACGAGACATTTTACGCCCTATGTTTGCAATGCTCGCGTGTTTGCGCAATGTTGTTAGAAGCGCACTCGGCGGGCGTGACGTGTGGCGTCAGTGTGACGTTACTCCAACTGAGAGCCATTTTGTATCTCGATTTTAAACCCGAAAATAATTCTTGTGAACCTTGTTTTTATACATTGATAGTTATATCATTAGAATCGTAAAAATCCACGTTAAATTCAGTATATTTTCAACGTTGTTCCTGATTTGTAAAAATACCCTAAATATGATTTTACCAATGCCTTGGTTACCTTAATTACGCCACTCTAAACTTTATTTATTTATGTTACAAAAGTTATAATTATTTCTTAACTTCCTTTTAAAATTGACTGTGTTTTTCTGAGCATTAAACGACTTTTTTTGCTGTGTCAATTTGAGGAAAAAATGTTGTAAATGCACAATTAGGTAGCGTATAATATATCTGTACTAAAAGCTGAAATGCTGAAAGTCATATTTGGGAAATTATTCAGTGTTCAGGAGAGCGGTTTGAAGTTGAAAAACTGTTTCAAATGTGTCTCTCGAAGTAAGAACACAAATTATCGCTGTTTTTTGGGTTTCTATGCCGATGGTGAGAATATTTAAGAAAAAAATATTTAAAATATGGACTCTCAAATAACCATAGGACTTCAATGTTTTTTGTTCTAACCGCTCGGCAAGCGCCCTAATTCCTCCTCGGACTTTAGTTTAAAAAGTAATTTAGAATATTAAATGAAAAATAATGTATTTATAAAACTTTATTTAAGCAAAGCATTAAATTGCGTGCCATTAATTTAAACATGAATTGTTTATTAAAATAGCAGGTAAATATACATTTAATAAAATGATATTAATTGCAATAAAACAGTAATTGAAAGTAATCAGTATGTTTGCATAATGGTTAATTATGGTTGATTATAACAGTAAGACTTGATCTTGTACAAAATCCTTAGCTGCGTCAAAGGTAGTTGGTTATAAAAAAATGTGGAATTTATTCGGTACCCACTGCTTTAATACCAGCAAACCGTTGAATTTTGTTGAAAGCTTGAGTATTATTACTGCACTACTGGTGTTTTATAACAAGCTATTTCAGTAGTGGTATACCGGAGGACTCCAATGATTTTACCATTAATAGAATCAGAATATATAAACAAAACGACATTCATAACTCAATTTTGCAAAAAATGTGACTTCTAGCCTTTCAGCTTTAACGTACAGATATTATATTGTGCTATTATTTAATTACATCATCACCATTCATACTAATTCTAAACGTCTTTTTGCTTGCAAGTTTTTTTTAATGTCTAGAAATTAAATTTATTGACATACCCAAGAGATGATACCGCTCTTTGATTTATGCCAGTGAGACATGTTGTAACAGCCAAAACGAAAATTGCCACCCCAAAAGCAGTGTGGACAGGAATGAATGCCATTCGGGTTTTAGAACTAGCGTCTCCCAAACAGTTCATCATAAAAAACATGATAATTCCAAGTAAATACTGAAAAAGGGGAAATCAAAACGAATGTTCATTTACATTATTTCATAAATCTAACAGATATTGATAAATTAATACAATTCCAAATTCAATGAAAATATCGCTAATATGTAGGTATATTCTTAGTAAATATGGATGCCATTCAAAAGAAACATATTAAACATATTTTTAAATGTAAAAAAAAAAACATTTAAAAAATGCTGTTTCTCAGTAAGGAAATTTTGATTGAATGTATTTTCAAATAAAGATTTAACAAGCAATGTCATAATACCACAGACAAAATTGATAAAACGATTGATGATAAATGAGTATTAAATTACATTATTTTAAAATTGTAGTACAGAGTTACGAGAGAAAATAAAAGAAATTGAAAGCATAAGTAAATAACAAGATGCTGTAACAGCTTGTTGAATTATGCAATGAAGCATAAATAAAATACAAATATATTTTACCCCGGAACAATAGTAAGACAACAAAAACAAATTTTATAGAAGAGTAGTTACACACACGCTTGCTTCATTAGTAAACTAACATTTATTCACAAATTGACGGTGGTAAATAATCCCTTTGCGCGCGGTGATGTAATATCGTGTTACCACAAGCAAAAGACAAAATATTCTAAAGCTCAAGTCATTTGAAAAAAAACATGGAGACATACAGTTTAATAATTCGTTTTCCATAATTTATGAAATTAAACATAAAATTTAGCCCTGTTATTGTAAAAAAAAATATCATAAATTCCCCGCTCTTAATAACGCATGCGTCCCCCATCACCGTCAACAACCGAATGTATTTGTTTCACTCAGCACCGGATACAGAAAAGGGTCTCTGTCTTCCTTGTTATGTGTTCTATCTTCGTGTTTCATCTAATACAGATGTATTGCTGTATTTGCGAACATCATTCGGGTAGCAAGGTTAAATATTTTTCGCATTTAAATCCAGCATAGTTATACAAATATTACTTTCCAAAGCCTGTGTGAAAATATCCATTTGAAGATTACAAAAAGAACAACTTCATAATTAAAAAAATAAGAGAGATATATCAAGTCTTGTATCGTATGTCAACTAGTGTGGCATCACACAAGAGCTAAAGATCCTTCACTAGTTCACATTTAATTTTTAAAAAATTCAAAATAATTTAGAATAGCATAATTATCACTGTGCCACTATTGTTTCACGAATTTGAGTATAAAAACATAATTTAACATTGATATTTTGCCTTAAAAGCCAAGCGAATATTTTTTTTAATTAGTCCGTTAATTATGAGGTACCAAATATATTGACGAAAAAATTTCCATACACTACTACTACTAATACTACCATCACGCCATTTCCCCATAAGGGTAGGTAGAGAGAATAGACCGCCACACACATCTATCCTGGCATACAATCCTAGCCTCTTCCACATTCATACATCTTGTCATACATGCCCTTCGGTTCTGTATGCTTTTGACATGACCAAACTTAAGATTTTGGTTTATCTGATCATGCCACGTCTTCCTTGGTCGTCCTCGTCTCACGTTGCCGTTCATTTCCGCCATATATACTTGTTTTACCATTCTTTCGTCATCCATTCGTTCTACGAGACCAAGCCATCTCAGAGACCCTTTCTTAATCTTATTAATTATACTTGACTCAGATTTACACTCTCGCCTGATTACATCATTCGTAACCCTGTCATACATTGATTTCCCACATATTCGTCGACGAGATCGCATTGCGAGACTTGATAATATCAATTATATTATAATCTAACTTCTATTCTCAAAAATAAGTTTTCTTGTTTTCTTTTAATTTCAATAAAACCATAGAATAAAAATAAGTCCAGAAGGAGCGTAGAATCATAATTGAATTAATCGGTCTTTGTCCAAAAAACCCCTTACTTTGCCACACTTTAGCCGCGCGCATGCGCAAAGACGCCGCGTCATGTTGCCAGATCGCGAAAAATATACTCATAACACAAATTAATGTAAGATAATTATATTTTTTAAAAAAGCAACTAATTTTTTTTAAATATTTTATTGTACACGCGGAAACATTGATTGACACAACAGTATGCAAAAGTATTATAATTAAAAAAAAAACTAAATTTACCTCAAGAACATATAGCACTAAAGTTATTAATCCCATCCAGCTATGTAAGGAGAAGAAGTCTTTCATAGGAGGTGTGACCTTTTTGTGATATTGGATGGCGAACATGACCCCGGCCACAGCGCACGGAGCAGTAAAAGCATGAATAACAGTATGAATCAGCTTAACTGTAATTCGATTAAAACAACCCAAAATGCGGAAAATCAGCATACCTGAAATAAAAAGTTACTTTGTATCCTTTTCAACTTTCATTATAATTTTGTTGTGGAAATGAATATATATATATATATATATTGGGTTGATGCAAAAGTTGTGACCGTTTTTTATGATCCTAGGAAAAAAAACATTTTCTTCAGAAATGATGAACGGTATCTTCTTTTAAATGATTTCATTGTATAAAGGATGCTTTCCCTCTACTTTCTATTCAGTTTTGGCCTAGCCAGAGTACAGTGATGGGAGTCAACCAAACGACCGTATTAAAACATTTGAAGCGTATGGGGATGGTTTAGCGGTACGACGTTTGGATACCTCATCAATTGTCGGCTGCCAATTTATTGGATCGTGTTTTAACGTGCGTTGCTTTGAGTGCGAGACAAAAACATGAACCATTTTTTGCATCGTTTGGTAACGGGAGATAAGAAATGAGTCGTGTACAACAACGTGACAAGAATAAGACATTGGGCTATACCTAGACAAGCCCCATTAACAACTTCGAAGGCCGAATTCATAAAGCAAACAATTACGTAAATGCACTTTATCGACCGACATTTTAAAAAAATACAAGGGCTCTTCTCTGTACTCTGGCCAGGCCAAAACTGAATAAAGTAGAGAGAAAGCATCTTTTATACAATGAAATCATTTAAAAAAGGATTCTTATATTCTTTTAAAGGTTTTTTAGATAGGAAGAAGATAAGATAAGATTTAATTTTTACCTAGGATCATAAAAAACGGTCATTACATTTGCATCAACCCAATATATAATATAATTAATATTGTGGATAATTTTTATAACGCCGTTTCCTCGAAAATCCCACGTTTAGATTCTAGTTCCTCGTTTCCAATTATAATTGTCAATAAATAAGCGCAACAACTTTCTTTTTCCCGACTCCTGATTTCCTACTCTCGTCACCATAGACTAACGGATCATCAGTTATGCCATCGCTTTTGTTGTTTTCCATTGCAATTTTTTACGTACATTTTTTAAAAAAATAAATATGTTCGTTTTTATGATTTACCTAAATCTTTAATTTTAAAAGCCAATTTCAATGAGTTGAAAATAACTCAATATTGAAAAATGGGAATGAACTTTTACAATGAAAAATGGGAATAAAGTAGTATTCGAATCACGGACCTTTGAGCTGTGGGTCCGAAACAATAGTCACGAGACCACAACCCGATTTTATTGCCACAATTTTCATCAAGTATTTTATGTCAAACAGGTGTGTTTTTTTGTACGGTTCAGTCGTAGAAGTCAAATAGAGTAAGTTAAATATGAGTTGAATGATTTTATTTTGTTGTTGTATCCTTACGTTTGTTTCTTTACTTTAGCGATACTCTTTAACTACGCCTAACTGGGCAGCGTAGAAGTTCAGAAAGAGGAAGAGGATTAGAAAAAAGACCATCGTGTGTTACCGAATCCGCCTATTACTATGAAGCCGAAAATCATGGAGACTGGATGTAGATTAAAGGTGGCATCAGGTCCAGTTATGCCAGCAAATCCGCCTCGGTAGTAGTGCACCCAAAACACCGTCAGGCCTATGGAGGAGACCAACAGAAAGGCAGCTATCGCCACCATGATGGTGTACTCTATCCAGCTCCCGGCGCCCCATGCTTCTTCATCAGAACCGCATGGACCGCAGTGTCTCCTGAAAAAAAAATTTTTTATGCCGAAATATTAGAAGGCACATATATTTTATTTTATTTTATTTTATTTTATTTAGAAAACATACAGTCATACAAAATCAGTGTTAAAAACAAAAATTTTTTAACATAAAAAGACCAATTAAGTTTTCATAAATTAAAAAGATATAAACATTAAATGTGAAAAAAAATAAAAAATAAATAAGAATTTTAAGTGAAAAAAGGATAATTGTTGACATTTGCGTTTTCCATGGAGGTAATAAATTAAAATAAATAAAAATACCGAATGTACACTCCGAGCCATCCACGCACACACATGAACGCACATATAAAACATACACAAACATATACATTACATGCGGCACATATACATAGCATAAACCACTCAAGATGTACATTCAGCAACTATCCCAAATAATCGACCCCATGAAGAAATTTTCTGTACAAATGCAACGTGCAGTTAAAAATGTCTACATCAATACTGAGTCCGTTATAATTTCTACAGGTACGTCTAATGAATGAATTCGAGGTATAATTGTTTTTACAAGTTGGAACATAAAAAAGGGAATTTAATCTAGTATAGCGAAGAGGACAACGGAAACCAATATTTTGTAAAAGATACGGCGAATCAACTATGTTATTGAGAATTTTGAAAAGAAAAATTAAATCATATCTAAGGCGCCTTTTTTGTAGTGATTCTATATTAAAATTGATCAAAGATGCGCCGTAATCATTTTCAATGTTACCAAAACGATATTCCAAGCTCCTTATAAATTTCTTTTGAATGTTTTCAATTTGATTAATATATACATTATATTGAGGGGACCATACTAATGAAGCGAATTCGAGTTGACTTCCCACATAAGTATAGTAAAGAAGTTTTAATGTATTTGGTGATGAGAATGGCTTGGAGATTCGTAAGATAAACCCTAGAAGTCTGTACGCCTTATCTACTATTGTATTTATGTGATCTCTAAATAAAAGCTTATCATCCATCAGTACACCCAAATCTCTTGCTTTCATTGAACGATTGACAATTTTCCCAGATAGTTTGTAGTCAAATAGTATACTTTTTTTCTTTCGAGTAAATGACATGACAAGACATTTATCAGAATTCAATAATAACTGATTGTCCTTGCAATAGCAACAGATTCTATCTAAGTCAGCTTGAAGAACTTCGCAATCATTTATTGAAGACACAATTTTAAATACTTTATTGTCATCAGCGTATAGCAAAAAATTTGAATATATATCAACATCGAACCCTCATCCCTTATCCGGATTTTAAAGTAGATGTAGTATTGCACAGGAATATCAGTCTTACGCTTCAAGCACCAATGCAGGGACAGTCAAAGTACTTCCTCTACATATCCAAAAAAAAACATTTAAAAGACCGTTGGTCTGCCTATTTTTTGTCACTGAACGACTTACTGTTTTAAATTATTTTTTTATTTTCATAATTCGTGATTTTGATTGAATTTCCCTCAACTACTTTCACTGTGAGCTTGGAAAATTATATGAAAGGCCTCTGTCAGATATTGTCATTCTTCCTCGTGATCATATTGCGAACATGAATGGTTGTCAAATATATCTACAGTGAAATATTGCAACGAAAAAGCACTTAATAAACCAATATTTCATTTTGTTTATTAATCAACGATATTGAAGATGCCTTGAACTTAGGCGAAAGCGCTTGTTGACAATAAACACAATGATTAGAAAACTAAATCATGTTTTTTATTATCAATGTCATTAATTATAATTCTTACCTTTTTGGGCATGCTCTACTTGTGGCGAAGAATTTGTTCCGAATATTATCAAACCTTTGCCACAGCGTTATTGCGTTTGGGTCGCTACTTTTACTCCTGAACACCGTAAAAACTCTTCGTCTAGTCCCATCCTTCGTCAAACGATACGGAAAGAAACGGTTTTTCCACCCTGTGTCAGAATCCTCTCCTAGCGGTCTGCAGCCTAATGTCGCAATGGAATCCTGTATGCGAGCTGGTATTGGTGTCATGATTACGTATAACCGACCATATATAATATTTTTTTTAGTTTCTGTATTTTCTTTACTCAGTCCTATAACAGAAAACATATCAGTCAATCAAAAAAATACAAAATATGGCACTACGATGGTTCTCTAGAAGCGTATTATATAAGTATGATATTTTTTCCCTTTATAAACTATGATTAATAATAAAAATTAGGTGACCTCACTGGGGTTACCCGTGCCGAGGACACACAACAATATTTTTTTTTTTTGCACCACAACAGGCCAGGAGGCTAAATTACAGTGGTGAATTACATCACAGAGCGCCCAGGCTTGAGAAAAATCACATTTTAATTTTTGTGTTCTCACCGGGAATCCAACCCGGAACCTTCCGTGCGTGAATCATGCGTCTTGACCACTACACCACGGAGGCCGCCACTTTATTATATGAATATACACGATATATGACGATATATGACGCGTGATACTTTAATCCACAAATTCGGAATATCCAGTGACCGGTTTCATCGCTTTCGCGACATCTTCGAGACTGGAAGATTGAAGACTGGAAGAAAACGATGAAACCGGTCACTGGATATTCAAAACTTGTGGATTAAAGTATCACTCGTCTTTTATTTATATAATAAATTACAATGAACTTCCGTCAAGAATTTTCACTTACAAACTTAAATGTTTTAACAATATACTTTTAAAAAAATATTTTTACATTTGAGAGTAAACAAAGAAGACTTAATAAACAGAGATAATTAACTTAATGTTCAGACAATTTAAAACACTGCATACGAGTATATATGTTAATAATCAATTTATGTAAATTTATATAATTTATATTTCAAAACGCACAATGAAAGATCAAAAACATATCATAAGCTGTACATTTGTGGAGCAGTTGATTTAATATTGGTTTGGGCGAATGAAATTATTAATTTAACTTCTACCTAGCTCCACTATCCATTGTTTTATACCCTTTTTGAACATGTCCTCTTTACTAAGTGTTTTAATAGATAGTGAAAGTAGGTTCTAGATTTTAATTGGAGGCAAAATAAATTTAGTTTTCAGATACTAGTCCGACCATGAAATATTTAAAAAGCAGAACCACCGCTTGAACTAATATTTCACGTCGACTCTGCCAGGAATCAAATCCAGAATATCAAGGATGTATCAGAAGAATAAACCAACCACAACAATACGGGGTAAATTAATCTAGACTCGATTTTATTTTTTTGTCATTTTTATCTGAAAGTAGCCATTGAGTCAAAAACACCCATCCGGGATTTGTGTTTTATTTTTTCGTCGACCTATTAATACTATTAATATAATATATGAATTAACGTAAACTAGATGCGACAATAAGCATCCTACATTTATTCCATTTAACATAGGTTCCGAAGCTTATCCTGTATCTGGTGGGAAATAGCGTTTTTCCTTGTATACGCTTAGCTAATGTGGAGATGTGCGATAGGACGCGATGTACAGCTTTAAAATAATAGTAAGCGGCATAAAAGCTTTAAGCTAGGGTTTCCTAGGAAAGCGGTGCCCGTATCTTAACACTTTGTATCCCGGAGCCGTGTAAACACGTGATTATATAACCACGCGTTGTGTCCCGGTCCCATGTTTTCACGTGATTTACTAGCTGTTCAAAAAATTGCATTTTATTTTCGCTGCTGGTAAACTACGTGAAAACACGGGACCGGGACACAACGCGTGGTTATTATAATCACGTGTTTACACGGATCCGGAATACAAAGCACAAAAAAAGGAGTGAGACGCTGTAGGTATATGTGCGAAGATTGCAATGTGGCTCTCCATAAATGCCAATATTGGCCAAACTATCATAAAAAATGACTTATTAGATTGTTTCAAATAAATATAAAAAGTAAGAATTGATTTATCCTAGTATTTTCATAATTATGACACGTTTAAGAAACCCTTTACACAGCATGAAATTTCACAAAAATAGGCCGGGCACAGGGTAAATTCTACGTGTATTTGGCCGGTGCTCAAAGTGTTAACGGCCGTCGTTTTCGTTTTTTAGTCGTTTTTACTCTACTGCGAGTTTTGCACGGCAAATTTTGTTCGATAGTTTTTAGTTAATGATTTCAAATTCGCGTTATATGAAGCGGCATCTCTATTTAATTATATCTCAGTGATCAATTACATAACTATTTTAAAAAGTAGTTGCAGTAGAAATAAGAATAGTCCAAAAGGAGCGTAGAATCATATTTGAATACATCAGACTGTGTCCAAAAAACACCCCACTTTCGCTAGGCGCATGCGTAAAGTCACCGCGTAATGTTGCCAGATTGTGAAAAATATAATCATAACATTATGTTTAAAAAAAAAAGGAATTTGTTCATTTCTCCTAAATTTTATTGTGCACGCGGAAACATTGATTGGCATAACAAAGTAATTTACTCTACTTAGTAAAAGGTCATTTATAAGAGTAATTCAATTAATGAACTTTAAACTTAAAAAATAAAACAAATATTATTTTACATAAAACGGCTATTTTTATGTCATGTTAAATAAAAATTTATGTTTCATAGACAATATCGGTCAAATGTCCACCACGGCGTTGTTTTATCCGAAAGGTCCAATTTTCATTTGTTCTCTCATTAGATGAGCAAAGTAGCGTAAAAAATTTTACTACCCTGGCAACACCATCAAAATGTCCATTTTGTTTTCTTTGACAATCTGACAGATGGAAGAATAATTTAGTTTTTAAGTAAAGCATTTGCTACTTACACATGCATTTGCTACTATACATGAAATGTGATCACATCCTGTTTCTTTCAAATCCCAGCAGCATTTCTACACTTTAAAACGACACAGCACGGCATAGTTGAATTCAAATCGGGAGTTGCGTACTGAGTGACGTCTACATAGAAACTAATTAGTCAAAATCTAAAACTACTCCTTTAAGAGTAGTTTAGTCGCCTTCTGTTTGATGCGCGTATGCGGTTTCTGGACTATTCTTAATTCTATGATCAACTCCCATTTATTCTATTTTAAAAACGTATTCCTTTTAATGCAGTCCTGTAAGTAAGAAGGGCTCCGCAATTGCGCCGCTAGGCGTAGTTTGACGTTTACAAAAAAAAAACTAAATTTAAATATTAATTGTTTTAAGCTTTGTGAATCACCCATAAACTAATATTTGCAATTGAAAAATTACGCAATCCTTTTTACAATGTTATTTTGAAAGGTTTTTAAACGCTTTCATGACACACACAGGCATTTTGGTTTTGATTCAATACGTCACGCCTGCCTGGTGGTCGAAGAAATATGTAAATACGCGTTGGGCATGACTAAGCGTTTGGGCATGATTTAAGTGCCATGATTTTAATATTTTACAAACATAACTGCATTTGTAAACAGCACGAACACGGAAGAAAATAAGCTCATAATATTCTCTTGATATTAAAATTCACACAGAAATAAGGGATAAAATTCTAAATCATAAAGTAAAAATGATTTAAAGTTAGGTATTAGAAAAAATATACTCACGTAATGACAAAACCAGAACAAAACTATATTCTTTGAGTATTGTTAAAATAAATCTGACTGTTTTGTTTTGTTTTGAAAAATACGAAATTTTAAAAATCTTTTATACTTATTTTAAAATAGTACTTGGTTAGGTAATACGGGCGGTTTTTTATGTATATTTTTTGTTGATAGACCAACATTAAAAAAAATATATATTTACATATTGTAGTCAGCCTCGTGATAAATATTATACTGTTCTCTTGTAAGAAGTTATTTAGATTTCAATTCATCAATATAGTCACGCTGCTATAATGTTCATGTTTATAATATAGAAAACGTTCATCATAAATTTATACGATATATAAACTACAAATTAAACATTTCAATACATAATGTGAATTATGACTATTTATTAACACTGCTCAACCTAACAACACTTTCTGAAAGAAGAACTATTAATGATCTCATTGTGCTGTATACAATTGTAAACTCTCTTTTTGACGTACCAAAAATTAAGATTAATTTTAGAGTACCTGCTGTCAACACTAGGAGTACTTTATTGTTTCATTGCTCCAGTACTTCTTCCAACCAACAAAACGAAACTGCATAGGTTAGGTAACACTTATGGAACGGCTGCAAACATTCTGTCCAATACATTATTATCCTATAAGTAATCAATATCAAGTTTATTTGTAGCTGCTCGTCAAACTATTATTGATAACTCAATTCCATAAATTAAAAAAAAGTACTTGTTTATTTTTATTACCTTGTAATTGTATTTTATTTTTTACTATTATATCAAATTGCATTATAGTATTGGCATTGCTTGATTATTAATTTAATTAAAAAATTTCTTTCTTGCTTACCGTAACATTTTATTTACTTTGTTTGCTTTACATAATTTATTTCATAAGCTTATATCTTTGCATTTTTTGTTTATATGCTTACTGTTTTTACTTGCATACCTTTATTGTTTTTTTTTTTTACTTTGTATTACTTTTTATTCTATCCTTTCCAACTAATTTCACATATTTTTTATGTATATTCTGTGTTTATTCTTTAGTATGTTAACATGAATTTTTATTTTTTGTAAAATGCTCTTTGGGCGTTAATGAACAAAATAAATAAATAAATAATTATAAAAATAAACATTTAAAAATACATATAATACACAGGTTTATAAAAAAATATAATAGATTTTCAAACGATTTAATGGAATTATAAATATTACGATTAAAAATAAATTAAAATATAGTTTTTTAATTTCTTGAACACATTTTTATACACAAATCTTGTTATTTTATAATCCATACAAAACATTACGCACTATTTTAGACCACACGTATAATTGGTATGTCAACGTATTAATAATAATAAATAATAATAAGCTCCTAATATTAGTACAATAATTATTTATTAACATATAACATACAACTTTTATGGAGAATATAATTCCGCCCATGTTTAAACATCTACATTTCACCAACTTTTCAATCGGTTGACTTTTGTGCAGTAAAAAAGCTAAAACCGTTATTGATGAGGATGATATTCATCTTTAAACACTAATATTTCATTTCAACTCTCCCAGAAATCTAACCCGGGACCCCTAACACGATAGGCGAACGCCCTAACCACCACATTACGAGGCAGACTTCTCCACTCAATTTTCTTTTTAAGGATTTTTACCTGAGAGCAGCCATCGAGTCGAAAACCCATGTCTAGGATTCTGGTTCTTTTTCATACGCAGAACTGTATACTTTATCCTCCCGGACTCAGGCTGAAATGTTATGATTATAAATTGATATGTTATATCGTATATTTCATATTGAACCAGTGACGATGAAGCAACCTCGAACGTGAAACATAATGAATTATAGTTTTGAACACGATATATCCTACAGATGTAATTTTACTAATAAATTGTTATTCCGAGGCCAATGATTGAAGGGTGGCATCAATATTTTCAATCGTCAACTGAAATTCTTTTAAAATTCTTCTTCGAAAAATTGACGTGAAGAAAGATTCTTGCGATGTTCCACACAAGGATACAGCAATATGGTTTTTGTAAGCATCCCGGAATCTTGAATCATCTCTGTTTATCTCCGGAAAACGATTAGCGACGCACATTTGCAAATAGTTTTCGTTTATCGAATTCAGTGCTAGTATTGAAGATGTCGATTTTAATTTTGAGTTATCAGAAACTTCCTCAAATATATTGAAAAACTTTATCAACAAAGCTGAAACAATTTTTTCTCTTTTATCAAACCCTATTTGGAAAATAGGTTTTAAAAGAGAGGGCGAAATCTCTTTAAGCTCATGGAAATAATCATCCTGTTCTGGGAGAGGGATTTTTATGATCAGATTTCTCAATGTTTTGATAGAGTAATCCCAATGTAATATTCGAGTTTCAACGTCTTCTAACTGAAAATTCTGCATATTGTTGTACAAAGATTTCAATTTGCGAACCCCTTGTTCGTGATAGAAACAATTACGATTCTTGAGGCAAAATAACGATTCTTCTTTACTAATATCATCGTACGAAACGATTGGAAAGGTCCCAGATGTAAAAGTGCCGATCAAAAAGTGTAATAAATCTTTCACAATCTGCGTAACATATTTCATATGGATGTGCAACTTTATATGATCGGTATTAAGTAATTTATCTTCTGAACAAAATCCGTAAAATTTAAATTGTATTTTTTTGTTATGTTCATTAAAACTGGGATAAGTGTACAGCTCCCATATTTCAGTGTTAATAAATGGTTTAGTGTTGAAATACCAGATGTTAATTTTTCTAATTTCACCTGGGATAATAACACCTTCCGTTTTATCGAAGAAAAACGTCGAAGGAACATATCTTTTCTTCATGTATGGAACAGAGTTGTCCACTAATCTCCAAGCGTACAATATTGCCACAGTCCCCATATTTTGAAAAACAATGGTTTGAGTTTTTTTCTCGTACGGTTTAGCTACGTAATTCATTACCCAAGATAAGGTTTTTTCTGTATATCTTTCTTCCATCAGTTTTCTCAGGTATGTGGCTTCAAATCCAGAAGGTTCGTTCAACAGAATTGTGTTATTGATTCTCAGAGCAATTATTTTTTCTGTCAATGTTTCGGCACTCAATTTACTATTTTCGGAAAACGTTAAATCAGAATTGAACGTTATAACGGGAATGTTGACAAATGGCTGATGAACGGGCTGTTTTGGTTTCTCTCCAGTAACTATAAGTTTTTCAAAACTCGGTCTGCAACAAAATGAACTATATATATATGTATATATTAACAGCTTTGAACATATAAATTTAAAATGAACAAAAAACTATTCGTGTATTTATTGAACATTCTTGATGGAAGTCTGAAGATGATTGTTAGAGTGAAATCCCTAAATAGTAAAATAAATAAGTAAAAGAGTGTATGTTTTTAATTTATAAATAAATAAATTACCCAAATAGAATTATTTCTTTTTTTAAATTTGTTGCAACAGAGAGGGAAAACATTTTTGAGAAGGAAATATGGGAGTCTAGGCATTTACAGGGCTTATGACCTGTCATTGGCTGGTTTAAGTGGCCACTTTACACATTGTGTAAAATTCACAATTCTGCCTATGTTTGAACATCCACGTTTCCTCAACCTTTCCATCTGTTGACTTTTGTGATATCTTTTACTTCACAAAAGTCTTCGAAGTCAACGAATTATTTCTTACTTGTAAGGCATATAAAGATGAATTTTTGATTTCAGCGTCTCTTCTCTTTGTGTTTTATATTTGGACTTTTAAAACCTAGACGACACGCGTCTTCCTGCATCTTTAACATCCTTTTCACCATTAATATGCCAGTTTTCGTGATGTTAGGTAAAATACCTTTTTGAACATTATTTTGCCAGCAAATACCCAGGCAAATAATGAGTTCCGCCGTTGGGAATGTCTTTTACTACACAAAAGTCAAAAGATGGAAGGGTTGAGGAAATGTGGATGTTCAAACATAGGCAGAATGGTGAATGTTACACAGTGTGTAAAGTGGCCACTTAAACCAGCCAATGACAGGTCATAAGACCTGTAAATGCCTAGACTCCTGTATTCCCTTCTCAAAAATGTTTTTGCTTTCCGTTTCAACAAATTTAGATATGAACAACTCCCTAGGGAGAAAATCCAGCCAGTCTGCAAGCATTTCGACATACTCAAAACATTGTTGAATTATTTCTTACTTGTGGGGCAAAAGAAGATGAATTTTCGATTTAAGCGTCTCTTCTCTTTGTATTTTATATTTTGACTTTTCAAAACTAGACGATAACACGCGTCTTCCTCCATCTTTAACATCCTTTTCGCCTTTAATTAACTTAGGAATGCCAGTTTTCGTGATGTTAGGTAAAATACCTTTTTGAATATTATTTTGCTGGACAAATAATGAGTTCCGTTGGGAACGCTGTCCCCCCATTTCTGTAGGGAACCCCCAATATTCTAACCCGCCCCTGGTCTTGTCAGGAATAACAAGATCTGTAGCGTATTCTATGATTTCTCTCTCCTCTACTTTCCGCCGAATAAACTGTTCTGAATTCATAGTCATGTCACAAGGTTTTCTACCGGACACTGATGATATGCTCTTGTGTTGTGATTTTCGCAGCGCCATCCACCTGTCCCAGTTCTGCAGTCGAGGATCTTCTTTGACATGATTCTCCTCAGTTCCGCATATCGTATCGTCCGGATCTTGTAAATCTGTTAACGATGCATTGTGCGGACGCCTTTCATACCACGGTGTTTTCCCTTCCGAACAAATCCAATTAGGTTTTAGTTTACTCAGGTTCTTTTTCTCCATTGTACAAGTACTCATTTGATCAAACCAGTTATACAATAATTGAAAATAATGACAGATAATCAATACAGATAGTTTGCTTTTGTTTTTTTATATTTAAAGATTACTTGAAATCTGTTATTCGTTCTTTTTTCTCTGCTGCATTCTGCATATTTTTTATATTTTTAACCTACTTTTAGTTAGTTTAAGAAAAGCGTTTAAAAAATAATATATTGCTATTCTTACCACAATATTATGTTATAATTTATGAATTTGTTGTTTTTAAATTAACCGAAACTAAATGTCTTTTAATTATTTTATAGTTGCTTCATATCTGTTATTTTTTTAATCCCTAAAAAAATGTACGGATATTTTTACTTTTTGAAAACGTATTTTTTTTTGCATTTGAGGATGTTTTTTTGTTCTTATTTAATTTAATTCTTACTTTTTCATGAATTTAAATTAGTTTTTTAAAATTTTAATGGAATTTATATTTATGACCACTTCCCATTTAATATTATTGGGATGAAAAAATAAAAATTGTTAATTGAAAACCTTAGCATGTAATATAATATGGAAACTTCACTGGTCCATTAGAGATAAGTCTATTTTTTTATATTACAAAACTATGTTATTGCACTGTTTGTATCCAAACATTAAAAAATCTTGATTTCAATGGAAAACCGTGTAGTTTTTTTATAAAAAACTGGCGGCAAAATAGAACACTTTGTAATAACATTTTTTTTATAAAATGGTACTTATTCTTAACCGATTGAAAACAAAATTTTACCATTGACAGTATAACACAGCAAAAATCAAGAAAATTATTTATTTTTTAATTAAATTTAAACTATGAGTGCTAAAACTGATGAACCAAAGAAAATGCCCCAGGAGCATAAAGCAAAATGCGACCTTTTTAAACATTTAAAGGAAATTGGTAGTCCAATCGACATATCGCTAGAGCAAACCGTAAATTATTTTTGTCCACCACTTGACTTCATGTATTATGACACGGCGCCAGATTCCCTGGAGATGATCAACACTGGAAGCACAAGTAAGTCCAAAATCACAAAATTTGTGGTTTTCCATAGTTATTAATTAGATCATAATATTAACAGGCTATCGCCGACTGTTACATGCTTGAAGATTCTTGTTTCAACGGCTCCGTGGACTTAAGTTTATCAGATGATATCATTGACATATTAAAACAGAGACATGCCCTGAGCCCTTAAAATAATGACGCTTAACTCATGCCCAAACGCTCAGTCATGCTTAGCGCGTATTTAGTCGTTCTTCGACCGCCAGAAAAATGCCTACTTGTGTCATGGAAATGTGTTAAAACCTTTCGGATAAATTAGTAAAAAGAATTTTCTAACCTTTTGTTGGGGTTCGAACTGTCAGTAGGGTCACAGTGAGTCACATCTTGCTGGAGGATGCGATTCTATAAAATGCTGCAAACGCCCAGTTGCATTCCACCGGCAACACTACTGACTAGTCCAACTCGTTAGCGTCTTCGTCGCGAACCTTGGTCAATGGGATCACACGCATAGCGGTGTGATCACAGCAGATAACGAGAGGATGAAAGGCGAGTTTTTGGCGCCTCAAAACCAAAACCAACAAGATAAGGGAAGGTAACCCCGACAGAATAATCCACCAGAGAAGGCAACGTGAAACCACTCTGGTCATCTTTTCCCAGGAATCACTACGGCAAGTACATCAATAAGCAGTCGTCCTGGCTGCGAAATATAAAAGTAGCACAAGACAGATACACATGCTTTCGCTGTAGTGATCGCCAACGTCGGGGGGACCCGGCAAGGCACTAGAAGAAGAAGAACCTTTTGTTGTTAATATTTGTTCATTTGTGATGCAGACAAAGCTTTTAATATTCAAATATATATAAATATTATTTTTCGTAAACGTCAAACTACCCCTAGCGGCGCTATTGCGAAGCTCTTCATAGTTACAGTGATGCACTGATAGAAATACGTTTTGAAAATATAATAAACGTAAGTTAATATTATATTTTCGTTCCTAAAAATTTAGTGAACAGAAAGAAATGGCTCGAATTTATAAGAAATTTAAGAAAATAACCCGATTGGGATCCATCAAAAACGAATTTTGATTGTTAACATTAAAATACAAGTAGCTTCAAAAATTGGTTGCATATGAATGCTTGTTGAATGCAGATATGTATAAATAAACAGTATTTAGTAATTCAAAAATCAATCGAAAATTATCACAACTTTCGGTCAAAGAGGGTTGGTCTACTTCTCCATTAAAGTGTACAGCTTACTTCCATTGTCCATAAGGACAATTAGTTAATACTATCACTATAAAATCACCATTAAGAAGTGGATAATGGAGGTAGGATGCACAAGAATTGATGAGTGCATCAGGCCAAATCGGTAATATGATGTTTTTATTTATAGTGTTTGAATGTGTTTTTATTATGTTTGATATGTATTTCAAACAACAAACAAACAAACGATCACGCCATTTCTCCGTAAGGGTAGGCAGAGAGGATGAAACGGCACATCACTTTATCTTTACATACAGATCTCGCTTTCTCTACATTCATACATCTTCTCATACTCGCGTGCCGATTATTCCGACTGTTTAACATTTCCATCTTCAAGTATTTTTTGGATTTGGTCGTGCCATGTCTTTTTCGGTTTTCCTCTATTTCTGCGTCTATCAACATTTGCATTGTAAATATTTTAAGCTGTTTATTTGCTCTACATGTCCAAACCAACGTAGAGCTTAATTCTCTATTTTGTCGATAATACTTATCTCAGCCTTACATCATGTACGGATCTCAACATTTGTGCATCTCTCGTGCATAGTTTTACCACACATTCGCCTGAGAGATCGCATTTCGACAGCATGCAGCCCACATTTATCCATTTTTTTCCATGTCCATACTTCGCTCGAATACAATTTAATATTATGATTTAATAAGGCATGTTTCAAAATTACATAAAATGCCTCCCTCGGCACGGGACACTCCAGTTATTACAAATTATCTTAAATGTAAAAAATTCATACACAAATTGTAAAAGTACAAATAAATAAATAAACTATGGGTACGTTTTCAAGTAGTGACTTTTAAAAATATTTTACTCCATATGGCATGTCAACGTATTATTTGTCAATGGATGATACTAAAATATATTGATTTTCTCGTGGGAAATTCGAGACGAAATTTGATTTTTTAAATGATAGACATTCATGATTTTAGGCCTGGTATTTTTTTTATGTGGAATAAGGAAAACAATAATTTGAATCCATATAATTTATTTCTATTTTAGTTCTTATAAAAGGACCATGGCTCAAAGACCGCCCCTGTTTATTCAATGGACCCCTTCCAGATAAGTACATTTTCACTCAGTTACACTTCCACTGGGGAAGAAAAGTCACACAGGGTAGTGAACATACTGTAGATGGTGAAAAGTAAGTATACATTTTATTTTTGTTTATTAAGGAGAATGAGCAGAAATGTATGGAGCGTTGTCCGACCCCCGTATTTTTTACGTATTTTAATTATTTTTTCCTTTGCATTTTACAATAGGTATACATAAATTACAAATACAAAAAACTATTGCATAAACACGAAAAAAAAATCCCACAAAGACATGGCATGTGTGTGGGTATACATTGTATTTTAAATTTAAATAAAGGCTACTGGAAGAATACCATAAATACTTAGAGTAATAATGCGTCTAGCTATAGAGGAGCCCAAATGTAGGAAAACCATAATATGACTATTGGGTATTAAGTTAGCTACAGTTCACAGCAAAACAATGGGCCGTTCTCAGGTCGAAAATTGCCAAATGGATATCAATTTGAATTGTAAATAATCTTAAATATGTAACTGTGTATTTATTATTGCAGGGTTATTCCAATTTATTTTTCTATATATCGCCTATATTAATTTTATAAAATTGAAAATACATGTTTGTGTCCATTTTTTTATTTATTTATTTACAATATACTTATGTTACATTTATTGACATATCCCAACTCTATGGAACTAGCGTAGGAGTCGTAGCGGCCTGAAATTTGAACATGTCATTTTAGATGCGATTCCAAGTTTAACATTGCTATTTTCGACTAAATTTTGAATCGACCTCTACTCGATAAAGACTCAAACTTTATATGGATGCCTAGTGCGGCCCTACCTATTGCCCATAACCAACTGTCATTATCAACAGCAAACATACTTTAATTTACAAATTTATCCCCTAAATTGAGGAAAAATGGTATCTGAAGTAAATTTGTTGATATAAGGAAAGTTTTTAAGCAACATAATACACGTTTATGGACAATAAATGCCAAAAATCAATGTATATCATGGGAAAATATTCTAAATCAATTACCTCTGAAAACTGACTCCTTCAACAACTTTGAAGCGCCTACTGCTGCAACCAAACATACTGCAATTCACCATAGTCGATTTTTATTTATTATAACGTAAATATCCAAGTTATTTATAAACAAAGCCAAGCACAGCGACAAAAGCATCCGATAGATCCGTTATGCCTATGTTGTCAAGCAAAACAAAATGGCCGCCGATTTGTTGCTAACAAAAATCGCTTGCGTTCTATGAAATATTGAAAAAAATATATGCTAGTCATTAAAAAAATAAGCTGGTTTAATCTGCTTTTTTTATCCATAATTAAAAAAAATCGAAACAAATTCAAATAATTAATCTCTTTCATATTGTCCTTATAAAATGCATTGATCAGTTTTGGAGTAATGGAAAATAAGTGTCTTTGCACGAGTCCGGATTTACAATAAGAAATTTCAAGTAAACTATTCAATCTTTGACTGGAACTCTTAATTTTTTTAGGAAATAAAAATTGGCCCCTAAACACGTATTTTAGACATTGCTGGCAGTAGACTTCTCGTAGCTTCAAAAGTTCAGTTTCCTAAAACAATTGGTAGAAGGGAAAAGTTCAATTTTAATTAAGTATAATTGTAAAAATTAGTTTTTGTACAGTTTTTAAAGGATTAATATGATTATAATAAGCTTCTCCCCATCCAATTATTCTATAAGAAGGAGAAGACCGTACAAGAACAAGATAAACCTATTTTGCTAGTGTTTGGATGAACATAACGCTCGAAAACATTCATCATACGAGTATATCTGAATTTGTTAAAAAAACAAAAAAAAATATATTTCAAAATACAAAAATTTACAAAACATAATGGTATTCTAATGAGTTAGCAAACTCATTCTGGGATAAATACAATTAAAGATTATCAGATAAAAGTACATTTAGTTGAACATAATTAATACAAAAATGGACAAATCTCGGAAACCTTTTTAAAAACAAATTATAATACATTATTTAACATTAACTTACATAGGTCAAGGGCTATCGAGAAATAATTTAAGGAAATGATTTTTTAGTGTTATTTGATTTCCATTGGAAAGAAATTGATTTTAGGTGAATAGGCAGGAGGTTATATTAAGTAGAGGCACTGTAGAGGAGTGACCTCAATCCGAATTTAGAGTGTACAGGGGGTAAATGTAGACAGTTATGAGATCGTGTGCGATGGTTATGTATATCACTGTTGAATGTAAGCGCTAAATTTGAGTTTAATTTATGTTGCAATATTTGTAAAAAAGTGTCGGTTATTTCATATGAAGGTAAAATAATAATGGAATTATATTTGTATCAGAATATATTTCTTTTACGTTTTTATCTCTTGGAAAACAGCATACACGATTACTCCCTTTAAGTTGACAGTCTAACGTTACTCTCAAATATTTTATCGACTTTTCAGTTTTAATTTTTTCCAAGTTATTATATTTGTAATAAGTTTTTTGAAGCCAATCGATGGACTTACAAATGCCCTTATAGATTGAAAAATATATATATGAGAACATTCATTGAACCTAATCTAAAAAATCTTAGAAACTATTAAAAATTACAGTTGGTTTGGTAAAAGCATAATCTAGGCAGACATGGTAAGTGTGTAATCTCAAGTCAAGAGTGGTTTCATTATTTTTTTGCACCACAACAGGCCAGAAGGCCTAATTACAGTGGTGATTTACATCATGGAACACCCAGGCTTGAGAAAAATCACATTTTATTTTTTGTGTTCTCACCGGGAATCGAACCCGGAACCTTCCGTGAGTGAGTCAAGCGTCTTGACCACTACATCACGGAGGCCACTATAACACTACTTGCTTCTTGAATACTTGCATTTGCTGTAGGAATACATCAACAGTATTACTGTTTAGGGAGATATCGTTAACTGTTCTGAGGATCTTTGGGAGAAGGGGAAAAATTCTAAATTGGTTCTAAAAATTTCTATAGCAATGACAGCATTGGTGTGCAAATTATGGTGAAGTATGAATATATATTTATTTTAAAACGATTTTTTATTAGATAAACCCTTATGGATTGGTATATAAACGAGCGTTTAAAAGTTAATTAGATTAATATATAAAAAGCATGATCAAAACATAAGTTACATTTTGTAACCAACATAATATAAGAAACTAACTAGTAGGACACAAAATGTTCAGATAAATAACTATTTATCAACTAGTATTGATGTTACATCGGGTGTACCTCAGGGTGCTCATTTGGCACCCCTGCTTTTCAATTTGTTTATTAATGATGTTGCTAAATCATTCTCTTACTCTCGCTTTTGGCTCTTCGCGGACGACAACAAAATTCTCAAAATAATTCAAACTTTACAAGACTGCTTTCTTCTTCAATCAGACATTAATTCTTTTAACCGATGGTGTAAAGTCAATAAATTAGAACTAAATATTAAAAAATGCAAAATAATGTCATTTTATAGAACAAAACAACCAATTTCCTTCGAGTACCTATTAGAAAACTCCAAAATTGATGTAGTCAAGTCCATCAGAGATTTAGGAGTTGCTTTGGACTATAAACTGACATACAACGAGCATATAGATAATACAGTAAATAAATCACTGAAATTAATTGGCTTCATTAACAGAATATCCTCTGATTTTACTAATGTCCGTACAATCAAAACTCTTTATTGCTCAACTGTTCGCCCTCTTCTTGAATATGCCTCAGTGGTCTGGTCTCCATTCTATGTCAATCGCATAAATCACATTGAATCAGTCCAACATCGCTTGCTTCGAAAAATAGCGTGGATGCTTGGACTAGAGAGAGATAATTATTCTTATGCTGAAATAGAGTCAATGTTAAATATTTCTAGTCTACAAAAACGTAGAACTAATATTGACTCCATATATATTTTCGGCATACTAAATGGTATAATCGATGTTCCATCATTACTGGGACAAGTAAAATTCAATATTCTAGATTGAGAAACAATGAAGTACTGTTCATCGATCAGCATAGAACAAACTATGGCCTAAATTCTCCAATGACCCGCCTTTGTCGTATTGTTAACTCAAGACAGGATCTGGACTTTTTTGGTTTAAGTTTACAACAATTTAAACGAGCACTAAATAAATAGTCCAGATCTTGTCTCGATGTCCCTTATGTTTGTCAATGCTTCTTTCTTTTTTCTTTAAATGTTTTAAACTATTCTTTTATTGTAATATTTAAACCTCATAAATTGTATACATGGACAATGTCCGTTAATAAATAAATAAATAAATAAAAGAGTATATGTTTACAAATAAATCATTTTATCAGAGTGACTAGAGACATGACGTTATTGCTCAGTCGGTAAGTTTCATCTTTCAAAAAGAAGGCTTTTTTTTATTTTTTAACTCTTCGCTGTAGGAATTCATTGACCAAGCTGTCTTTGGACACTTCATTGTAAACCCTAAGCATTCTTGGAATATTGTGCAATTTTCCACAGCAAATAAAATGTTAGTACGAGTGGCGCGATTTGGATTGTTGATGTTGATTTGAGATAAAATATCTTGAGCGGATTTTTTTTTATGTAAAACTATTCACGAAGCTAAAGTTCTCCTGAATCCCAAACTAAAAATATTTAGGTTAATCTGAACGGTGAGTTCTGCTAATTGGTTTCCTGTAAATTGGAAATCTATCACAACACTGGTTGATTCACAAGAGCTCGTGACGTCATTCAAAGTAGTTTATTTTTATTGAAACCCTTTATATGATTTTTTTCAAACACTATCATGAAACGTCGCCGTACAATTAAATGAAGAAAAAATGTAAGAAAACATTTTTTGTGTCCAATTTCCCTTAGATTGAACTTCCTCATTGGAACACTAATGCAGTGCCCTATGCACCACTAATAACAATGATGATGGCAAAACCGCAGATTTTATCAACTTATTTATTTATTTTCTAAATAAACCATATTTTAATGTAAATTAGACATTTTTGTACATACAGGTATTGTATGGAAATGCACGTTGTCCATTTTAAACGAGAGTACATTTATCCCGAAGTTGCGAAAACTAAAAAAGACGGACTGTTGATTATCGTATATCTCTTAAAGGTATCTTTTTTTCATTTATTTAGAAAGAATACATACATACTATACCATATTATTTATGTTTACTTAAACAAGTATTTTTGGCACATTTACATATATACTTTATATTTTAATAATAACGATTAATAATTTCTTATCTTTGATTAACTAAGCATTTATTATTAAGTAGTTTTAGTTTTTTTTTGCTTTTTTTTTTATAAGTAAAAAACTACTTATACTTTAAAAGATAAAAAATCTCTATCTTAGGACAGGCTGCGCCATGTTAGACGGAGACTATCCTAAACAGAGAACGCTATGTTTTCATTTTCTATTCACTTATATAAATTCCCCGTTATTAAATATTTATACTTAAATTATGCAATAAATTTATAAAAAAAATAAATACAATAAAATTAAAATGTGAAAATAATAGAAAAATCATGCTTTTAGATGTCTATTCATTATAATGAGAACGTTTAAATTGGTGCGAAGGTTTTCACGGTCACTGTTATCAATATTATGTATCTTTTTTGGGTGATACCGCGTATGTTGGATTTGATCCGACGTTTCCGAAAACTGTGTGTTTTATAGAGAAATGTATGTGTTTATGTACTAGTAATTTGTACCGTGTCACAGTCAGCAGTAGGCACATTTCTAGTTTTGTAGGAAAGAATAATTATGTTTATGTACTAGTAATTTGTACTGTGCCGCAGTCGGCAGTAGGCACATTTCCATTCGTTTTTGTCATATGTAGTGCTGGGAACCATTACCATGCAAGTGCATCACCTCATGTTGTTTTGTTTATATTCTATTTTATACGTTTTTCTAAGGCTGGTTTTAGTATCACGCTGATCGTCGGGGCTGATAGGTCAATTTGTTTGTATTACTGTGAAACGTTTCTGAAAAACGATTCGTGGGCTCTGAGCCGTGCGCGGCCGTACGCACCACGCGTCAGCCCCGCTGAGCACTCGGCGCCGACGCGCCTCCACAGTGACCGTTTTCGTTTTCGTTTTCGTTTTGCGCTGAACAGACGCGCCGACGAGTAAAATCCCGTCTAGTCGCGAGCTATACTTTGCGATGATTAGCACGATACAGTGCTGACAGGTCGGCGCTGACTAACTACGCGCCGACGGTCGGCGTGAAACGAAAACCAGCCTAGCCGGCATTCTCTCTCTTTATGTATATTTTTATGCAGTTTCAGTTTTGGGATAATCCCGATTTGTCTAAAATTGTGAGTCGTTTGGGCGACCTAAGGAAACCAAATACTTCGATCAATCTTGAACCAGAACCAATCGATAAATTATGCCGTTCTTTTAGTAAAGACTTCTTTTTGTACAGAGGAACAATCGATATACTAAACACAACTCACACCGCAACTTGGATTTTACCAAGGCATCCTTTAGGAGTGTCAGAGTTTCAGGTAATTTAAAATTTTAATTATTATAATGATCATTTTTTGTGTATAAATTTGTATAAATGTATTTAATTACTATCCCATAGTCTGGACTGATACTGAAAACTGGTTTCCCAAGTAGATTTCCACAACTCGCAAGCGTTATTCGACTAAAAGACATTCTTTCACTAATTTGGGTACTGTTACACACCACAAATGTAAAAAAAAAACTATCATACATAGAATTAAGAATTGTCCAGAAACCGCATACGTGCATTAAACAGAAGGCGACTAAACTACTCGTACGAGTCGTTAAATTCAAATCGGGAGTCGCTCAGTTCGCAATTCCCAATTTGAACTTAACTATGCAGTGTTGTTTCGTCTTAAAGTGTAAAAATGCCTCTAGGATCAACAAGAAACGGTGTGGGATCACATTTCATGTATAATTACCAAATGCATTACTAAATTTTTTAATTATTTTTCCATCTGTCAGATTGTCAAAGAAAACAAAATGGATATTTGGTTAGTGTTGCCAAAGTAGTAAATTCTTTTACGCTACTTTTTATTAATAAAAACATCGGTTTTAATTGATTTAGTGGAATTTTAGCTTCCCTGCTGATGAAAGAAGGAAAACGCAGTGGATAAAAATATTACAAAGAGTAAGGCGAGATGAGTTTTGCAAACCATCAAAGCGAAGCATAATTTGGTCAATGGATTTTGAGGAGAAATGTTTTTATGACACATTATTCTTTGGAATTTGATTATTTAATACATTTACCTTTTTTTTTAGATTGTGATTCTATGTCATTATAATTTGATCGAATTAATTTTACTATGTATTTTTATTGTTATTTATTGTGGCTTGACACGGGCATAGCCTAAAAAGTCTTAATAAGTTCATAATTATTTAATTTTGTAATTTTAAATAAGTAAATAAATAAATAAAAAGGTCATTTATCTTAATGTTAAACTCTAATGGTTAGTTCTGTTTCTAAAAGGCAATATTACAAAAAGCTTACTCAACAAAGGGGAAATAAAAATTATCTAGTAGACTGTATTGATGTGTTCTTATTAAAAAATATTATTTACAGGAATGAGAAAATTGGTAAAAAGTTTTATTAAACTCTTCATAAAAAAAATCGTTGATGTCTTTCTCTCGAAAAGAATTAATATGGCTTTCTCTTGGACAGGGCATAAACTTTTAATTTCTTTATCTTTTATACAACATTCTCCAAAACCCGGCACCCCGGTATCTATTGAGAATTTAGTTAAACATTCCAATCATGGACTAGCATTTTGCTATCTGATGAGAAAACTAAAAAAAAATTGGACCTCTCGGATTAAACAACGCCGTGGTGGACATTTGACTAAAATTATCTTTAAAACATTAAATATTATTTAATATGACATAAATATATCAGTTAGATGTAAAAAGTTTTTTTTTATATTCAAAGTTCATTAATTAAATTGCTCTTATTAAATGACCCATTACTTACCTACTCTGTTGCGACAATCAATATTTGCGCGTGTACAATAAGATTTTAGAGAAATTAACAAATTGCTTTTTTTGTAATATAAAAATCTTACATTTGTGTTATGGTTATATTTTTCGCGATCTTGCAACATTACGCGGCGACTTCAAGTATGCGCGCGGTGAAAGTAGGGCAGAGTGGGGGGATACAGTCCGATTTATTCAAATGTGATTCTACGCTCCTTCTGGACTATTCTTAATTCTATGCTGTCATCATTAGTTTGACAAAAGACCAATCAAATGTTCTTTCATGACAAAAAACAACCAATTGTTATTACATGTTCAGATGCCGCGAACGGATGGAGTCAGTGTCTCTTCCTGATCTAGTTTTCTCGAATACGCTAATTTTTTAGTTTTGATGCAGGGCTCTATTCAAAGTTGGGTACACTGATGATGATCTCATACTCAACGTTTTTACGTTATTTGGTCATTTTTAATATTATTTTATTGTTATTGATCGAATCATAATTTAATTTAATGATTATAGGTCAAGGAGTTCCAGCATGTATTAGGTCCGGGTAATAAGCCTATAAGAGAAAACATCAGAGAGCTAAAACAGGCTTCAAAACAAGATGTTCATTTTATCAACCCATCTCCTGCTCAATTCTCCACAATGCATCGTTTCTGAAATAATATATTCAAGCACAAAAATTCACGCACAAAATAAAAATAATTCAAAATTTATTTACAATCATTTTATTTGATACCTGATTAGTGGTTAAAATAATGTATTCAAATTGATAAAAAAATATAATTAAATAAAGAAACCTGAATCGCACTTTTTGAATATTTTTCTGACTTCCTTATATTTTAAGATTCCTTACGGACAAAAAAACAAAAACAACACATGCAAAACACCTTAAGTGAATTAGTTTTCGGTCATTTTTATAATTTTAACTTTTTTTTTTTTCAAAGTGAGAGGATTGTTTATGCCAAAAAGTTATCACAGATTATACTGTATAACAAAGAGACGTATGTATAAAATTATATAAGCTGTAATACTATACAAGGAAACTTAAGCCTTTAGGAAAATATTAATTAATCGAACGTTTCATACTGTTTGGTGTAATCTATTCAACAAAGAATTGAGTAAACCCCAATCGTAAATCTTATTAAGCTGTTCCTAAAATATCTTCCGCGCATTTAACTATTTCTTTCCAAGAAAATTCAATATCTTCATTTTCACTAAATCTGGAACATACAGCTAAGCGCAAGAAATACATATCTTTTATCATTGATGGAATAATGAAGATGTTCCTACGAGAGTTGATCATTTTATGGAGTGCTTCATTGATATTGTTGGATCCTTTAAGTCTGAAACAAACGAGTCCCATAACGACTTCTTCTACCACTTCGAAACGGGTATCGGCTTTGCACAGATCTTCAAACCGGTGTGCTAAAGAGATGTGCTTGCGGATGTAAGCTTGAAGGTTAGCTACTCCATATAGTCTAAGGACGAACCATAGTTTTAAAGCGCGGAACCTTCTGCCAAAAGGAATTTGCCAATGGCGGTAATCAGGAATCGCGCCCTGGTTGTTATTTCTCAAGTACACGGGATCCAGTTTGTAGGCGTCCACTAGCCAGCTTGAATTTTTGAGCCACATGGTGGAGCAGTCGAAGTTGACAAGCATCCATTTGTGAGGATTGAAATTGAAAGAGTCTGATTTTTCTATGCCTTTCATGAGGTAGCGGAATTCCGGGCAAATGAAGGCGGAGCCGGCGTAGGCTGCGTCTACATGCATCCACAATCCCTCTCGATTGGCGACGTCTCCTAATTCTTCCAAAGGATCGAATGCGCAAGAACCAGTAGTACCGAGAGTTGCAACAACCTAAAAAAGAGTTATTTATTCAATCAATTATGTTTGATATTTCTTTTAAATCACCGATTGACTGATGCAGACAATATTGTCATTGCCACTGCCAAAATAATTGAACATATCTCTACATGCTTAGATTTTTTTTAAAAGGTATACATTAGGCATGACGAATAATTAAAATATTTCATCATTTATCTCATTCGAAAATAATCTGTCTTGATAGATCAAAGAAATACACCTTAATCCTTATTAAGCTAATTTAAAGGTATTTTTGGCACAGTGGTTATCGATTTTACAATGATTATTTTTCTGGATCCAGTCAAGGGTTAGTTATTTTTAACAAATCGTGAAAAATTTGTATAGGTGTTTATGAAAAAATTGCAAAGTAAAAATAAACTATCAAATATATTTACATGTAAATGTTCTTGTATATCCCTTATTTGTTTTCTTATTCTTACAATATTCCTTTAATTTAATAACTCACATAAAAAGGAATAAGACCAGCTTCTTTATCTTTCTGTATGGCCTGCTGCAGCGTTGGACCACGCAATTTCCTCTTTTCGTCAGTTTCTAAAAGCCGTAATTTTACTCCTGACAACAGTCCAGCTCGTTCCACGGAACTGTGAGACTGATCTGAAAAAAAATATGTTTGTAAAATATATTCCACCATGTTGGTGTCCGTCATATTAAAATAGGTTATGTCGTAGGAAGTAATAACAACTTTTTATTTACTATAAAAACAATATTCAATGGCAAACAAATCATAGTTGTAGCTTATTCAATACCTTACTAACCATTATCTTGCTGAATGTACAGTCCATTCCAATATTTAAAAACCTCGGCTTTATGTGTTCGATAGAACTTGTTTTCATATAAATTATTCTCGTATTCCTACTAACACAAATGATGTATGTTTACTCGGTTCATTGATACTCACTAACTCAATAACATGGGGTTATTAAATATTCTATCGCTCTTTACATACATTTACATTGATTTTAATTACGTATTTCTGATAAGCAAAGGTTGCTATAGTATCGCACTTGATTTCATACAAAAAATAGATAAAAAATGAGATTTACCAGAGGAATATGCAACCAGTTTGGTGACGATATCTTCGTCCTTCCATCCAGGGTTGGCGTCCTTGCGGAGCTTAAGAATCTTGGCTTTGGCTCCCAGCAGGGCCACAAAGGTGGACTCGCTGGCCGTGCCCTGGATGACTCCGCCCCCGGATCCACCAGAGCTGGCAAGGAACTGCGGAGGAAGGTCCACCATCTTTCCCAGCCAGTCGAGCATCACGACTTCTAGTTCTGTGCAAGCGGGACCTGCGATCTAGAAATAAACATTTGTTACAATAGATGGATCGATAGCCGGAAATCGACCTCACAGGAGGCTAATCCCTCTTGAAAAACAGCCCACAAGAAACTATGAAGATGAAGAAGAACAATACTCTTTGATTTGGCACTTCACCTCTCCGGCCCTGCCAGTAATCAGGCGTTTTTATACAGGCAGCTACCGAGCTAGAAGCTTGAATTGAAGGCAAGTGACTCCTTGTCGCGTGGTTAATGGCCACTGTGAGCGATGTACATACTATATGTGTCACTTTGCCTGCCTTACACTAGTCTGTTCCGTATTGTGCTCCCGAATGTAGTGTATAATAATGGAATGTATAATATGTTTACAATAAAACATAGCTCCTGTCGTTTAAATGCGTCATTATTAGTGATTTCGAGTAATCTGGCAGTGCTCTGGTCCGATATCTGCCTGATTACTGAGAGATCTCTATACTGATAAATCGTCAACATAGGAGAACCTCGTGTGGGAGGTTGTAAGCTCCGAAAATGCTTGAAAAGAGGTTTCCTTTCTAGCGGTTTGAAATATCTGTGTAAATATATTTTTTTGGATTGAACCCTACAGAAAATTTATCATGAGATACAGGAATTTATTGAATACCTTTGTAGAGAATTGATTATTGAATTTTACAGGGCATATGACTTGATATTGACTAAAGAAATATGATTTTTTATTCACAGATAGTCTGTTAAAATATCTGTCAATTTTGATAAACTTCATAAAGAATTAAGTCCAGAGCTTATCCACAAAATTAGGTTAATACTCAAAATGTTATTGATAAATGGTTCAAGAAGCATTGAATTGGTATAGTAATTTCAGGCTTTTCCTAGTAAGTGGTTAAGAAGAAGGTTGAATCTCCTGAGCATAAATAGGTAATAAAACTAAGATAAACATAAAAGATAAACATCTTCTTTGATTTACATGATAGATTGATGTATCGAAGTATGCATACAAGTGACGGCTCCACTGCGCTGGTACAGAAGATATCAGACAATATAGAGGAGTAGCTGTTGGCTTGCAGTAAGTAGGCATGGAAGCGGGGGATACATAGTGTAAATACCCGACGGTTATCCTTTCGGGATGTTTCGGAATTAACCTAAAGTAGCTTTGTAAATAGAAGACGGAGATACCTGACGCGTTGTCTACCCTAGTAATAACCGTGTTAAACCAAATTATTTAATAAGACATTTTAGCGTGGTCGAGATATTAGGTACAATAAAAACGAGAATGTTGATGTTAAGTGACGTTAGTAGGCTCAACTCAGGGGTGATTTTGTGGCGTTACAAAATTAAACAGTGTTAATTAATAACAAGTGCCCGAGTGCTTCCGAAACATCTCGAAAGGGAGACGTATTTCCGAGTGATACCGAAGCTTCCCAAAGGAATATTGCGTCGGGTATTTACAAATATGTAAGCGGGGACTGCCAGTGGATGACTTCTGACGTGATGACCTTCTTTGAGTCTGCAACAGGCAAGTCGTGATATTTACCCAAGTAATGCCGGTGCAGGCGATTGCTCCACTGAGCATGTCAGCCACGATAGCCGGGTAGCTGTTGGCGCTTAGAAAGTAGGCGTGGAAGCGGGGAGACTGCCAATGGGTGACTCCTGGCATGATGATCTTCTCCACGTCTTCCATCAGGGTCTCCCACGTCTCAGCCTGGTGGGGAGCATCCGAGGGCAGAAGGGGGCGTAGGTACCCCGGCTCTACTGAAGGCAGCACTCGCCTATGTAAAAATAATACTTTAAAGCTATTACTTTAAAACCCATACACCGTAAGTATTATTTGGAACAAAAAATGAACAAGAAATTATAAAGAAATCTGAAAAAATTATAAATATGAAATCTTTGAGCTAATTTTGCAATTGTCCATTCTGTTTTACAGGAAATAATTATATGGCGAATTGCTATAGCAATACGCAAAAATACGCGAAAATAAGTGCCAGCATATTTTTAATCAGAAAATAAATCCAAGTTAATAGAATCCACCAAGCGTTCTCTTTGTCAATTTTTTATAAGTGCAAAACTTTTCATTAAAATTCCTCTAATTTATTAATAATTAAAATAATGTGACTTCACTGGGGTGGGTGTACCCGTGCAGAGAACACTTAACAGGATCCTTTTTTAAAAAAAATTTGTACATGCGAAAATGCACAAAGAAGATTTAATGCATAAAGAAATTACATAATGTTGAGACAGTTTTAAACACTACATATTTATGTTTACATTCAATTTATGTAAACTTATATTTTTTTTTAGTATAAAACGCATAATAAAAGAACATAAAATTTACTTAGTGAAGCATATACCTCAATATTGGTTTGGGCAAATGAGACAATCAATTTATCTTCTACCCAGCTCCAATTTCCATTTTTTTATAGTCTTTTAAAACATTTAATAGTTACTTATTGTTTTAATGGACAGCGGAAGTGAGTTATAAATTTTAATTGCGTAATACTCAAAATCCCTTCATCCGAAAGTGGTATTGGTTTGAATTTATTTATGTTGTCGTTGAGGATCTAGTGATTATATTATTTGTATGTATTGTATTGTTGGGGTTATGTCTTTCATTTTAGTAAGACAAGTTTTTGCATACAGCGCGAGTATTGTTTTGGCGTATAATCGCTTTGGTGTCATATGTTGTGTCATTAGGACGTGTTATAAATTTTAGCATTCGAAAACACTATTTGGTTCATGTTTAGCTCTGCACTCCCAATATAGATGAAGCAAAAACAATTTTTCTTTTTGTTGCCACGTCTTGTTTTAATTATAATTTGAATTTGTAACTTACCTTTCACGAATATTCTCTAAGTACTTTGTAATATAGTCCACCATCTCTTTAGCAAACTCGGTAAATTCTGACGCCTCCATTGTTTTCTGGAAAACAGAAAAAAAAATAGTTTAATATCATTTTGAAAAGTTTGAATTTTCAATACCCGCTAAAACGTAAGACACGGCAATGTCATGTCTATGACTTCGTTGGGGATAATTACAATCGAACGTATTGTGATAGTTGGATAATTTATATGGCGCTATTTTTGTGAAAATCTCAAGGGCGCTGTATAAATAAATATCCCGGCACTTCTTGTAGCTACAGCGCATGGACCATTAGGATTCAAGTTTCTCGTTTCCAATTATGATATATTTAAATTATAACAGATTGGAGCTAGATTACAGCACGTCTTGCAGCTACAGAACGCATGGACGGTAAGTAATCTAGCGCTCATTTACATGATGTTTTAATTTAACAATGAAATTAAGTGTTTGAATCAAGAATAGTCCAGAAACCGCATACGTGAATCAAACAGAAGGCGACTAAGCTACTCTTAAAGGAGTAGTTTTGCGTTTTTACACATTAGTTTCTTTGTGGACGTCGCTCAGTACGCAACTCCCGATTTGAATTCAACTATGCAGTGTTGTGTCGTTTTAAAGTGTAGAAATACTGCTGGGATCACTGACATTTTGTTAATGTTGCCATAGTAGTAAATTTTTTTACGCCACTTTGCTAATCTAATGAGAGAACTAATGAAAATTGGAGCTCTCGGATTAAACAACGCCGTGGTGGACATTTGACTGACTTTATCTTTAAAACCTCCAATTTTATTTAACATGACATAAAAATATCCGTTTCATGTAAAATAAAATTTGTTTTATTTTTTAAGTTCAAAGTTCATTAATTAAATTACTCTTATTAAATTACCCTTTATTTATCTACTCTGTTGTGTCAATCGATATTTCCGCGTGTACAATAAAATCAAAAAAAAATATTATTTGCTTTTTTAAAAAATATAATTATCTTACATTGATTTGTGTTATGAGTATATTTTTCGCGATCTGGCAACATTACGCGGCGTCTTCGCGCATGCGCGCGGCCGAAGTGTGTAAAAGTAAGGGGTTTTTTGGACAAAGTCCGATTAATTCAATTATGATTCTACGCTCCTTCTGGACTTTTTTTATTCTATGGTTTTATTGAAATTAAAACAAAACAAGAAAACTTATTTTTGAGAATAGAAGTTAGACTATAATATAATTGATATTGTCAAGTCTCGCAATGCGATCTCGTCGACGAATATGTGGGAAATCAATGACAAGCTTACGAATGATGAAATCAGGCGAGAGTGTAAATCTGAGTCAATTATAATTGATAGGATTAAGAAAGGGTCTCTGAGATGGTTTGGTTATGTAGAACGAATGGACGACGAAAGAATGGTAAAACAAGTTTATATGGTGAAAATGAACGGTAACGTGAGACGAGGACGACCAAGAAAGACGTGGCATGATCAGATAATCCAAAATCTTAAGTCTGGTCATGTCAAAAGCAGACATAACCGAAGAGCATGTATGACAAGATGTATGAATCGGGAAGAAGCTAGGAATGTATGCCAGGATAGACGAGTGTGGCGGTCCATTTTCTCTGCCTATCCATACGGGGAAATGGCGTGATGGTAGGAGTAGTAGTAGTCGTAGTAATCAAGTCTTGCAGCTACTGATCGTATGGACTGCTGAAATTCTAGAGCCCATATACAAAATTCAAGTATTTTAAGGTTGATAACATTTACATATTGAAGCAAGATTACCAATCGTCTTGCAGCTACAAAGCGCATGGACAAATGGAATTGCATATTTTGCATATTGCATATACGTATTCTGTTTTTGAGACATAAAATTTAAAATATTACTTTGTAGATAAATTTGAAGATAAACGGTAACTTCCCATTGTAATACGGGCCGTAATCAGCCATATAATATGGAAGTTAACTTTGATCATGTGTTTAGCGTGAAATGTAGAGACGTTGTAGGCGGGCGATGGCAAGGATATTTCTTCAATGACTTGTGACGTATTTAAAATCTAACTCAACACTGAACCTTAATATGGGATTACATTGCTGTGATGTGTTGTGTTGAGGTGTGGTCTGTCGTGATAACGAGCGAAAGAAGGATTACATTGTTGTGTCGTGTTGTGAAATGGTGTGGTGTATAGAGGGATCTTCTGTCGTGTTTATTGATCAGTCATCGTGTTTGCTTAGCTTGCTTAACGTGGTTGCGTAACTGAGAACAGTGACTCAATGGAGAATTTTACAGAAAATTATTGTTGTGGTGTGTTGCAACGCGTCATAACCCTTCTCCATCATTCTGGCACAGACTAAAAATAGGTGGATCGTGACTGCATCGTGGCGCGCAACGACACGCCACACTAGAGCAATGAAATTCTGACCATGTAAAATACCAAGAAGCGATGTGCGCCAGATATCTCCTCAACACACAATAACAATGTAATCTTTCCTTTATAAATAGACATATTATTCAATTAAAGACTTTGTTATAAGTCGATAGTGAACTTTTTTAATAGCTGTGAAAAATTTGTAAGGTTGAAAATATGACTTAATGTGAGATCCCTATAAAATGAGATATTCTGAATCAGGTAGAAATATTTGTGTATCTAGGGAGTATGTTTGGATGGAAAGACTGCTAAAGACATTGAAAGCAGGGTGAGCGCTGGGAACAGGGTGAAATCAACATTGGCAAATAAATGTTTGTCACGGGAGGCAAAATTAGCAGTTTACAATGAAGTTCTTGTGTCGGTACTTATGTATGGGAGCGATAAATGAAAAAAACGAGTACTGCGTTGGTTTGGACATCTAGGGCGAAAAGGATTTTCGATGCGAATATTGATGGATGCAGAAAATGAGAAAGATCTAGAAAGACGTGGCATGACCAAATTCAATAAATACTTGAAAAGAGACATGTCAAAAGTAGGAATAATTGTCGTGTGTGCATGAGATGTATAAATACAAAAGAAGCGTGGATGCAAAGACCGAGTAATATGGCGTTTTACCCCCTCTACTTACCCTTACGGGAAAATGGCGTGATGGGTTTTTTGTTTTAAAATTACTATTTCTAATTTTCATCGTTAACGATAATCAATTATGCTGATTAAAAAATACAGTTGTGTTGTTTTCTATTACAAATAAAATATTATGGTAAAAGTAAAGACAGCTGTTTTTTTTAATCAAAGTACTTGTGATAATCGGTTAATTGGATCGCGTTTATATTACATTTGTATTTGGAGGGAATAAGATTTGTAGATAATTAAATACGCAAGATATCGCTCAAAACATCCGCATTTTCATTTTCTTAATCAGTTAACACTGATCAACAATATAAAGTAAGGTGTAATTGTTTTTTAACAAATTGTTGTAGATAAATTTATATTATTGAATTGCATTTCCTTGTCATAATTAATTTGTTTTTACCTTCACGCATGCGCGCTGCGTCGGCTGTTGTATAAAAAATTTTAAGCCAAGTAAATATTTTAAATTTTTTTAGATTGTTTTTTGTTGTAAAATAACGCCTACTAAATACCCGAACAGAATTCACGAATCAAAATTAAAATTCTTTTTACTAAATACATAATATTATGTATATTTAAATATAGTGAATTTGATTTCATTTGCTTGCGTATTTATATGTAAAGTAAAGTCTTTAATATTTTTGTAAAAAAATATTTATTATTGTTGTTGAAAACATTATGTTAGTGATTATTCGGTTTTGTTCAACATGATAACATCCACCAATTCGACAATTACCGTTCTTTTTTGCCTCCTTTTTCCCAGTAGTACATAGCTGCTCGATTGTGGATTTACCCTTTAATGTCAGAGACGCCCCTACATTATTTACATTGAAACCGCGATTGAAATATCACTTCATATATTGTGAATATTTGATTTTTCCCTTTCCTTTCTTTCTTTCCTTCCCATTATTGCCCGCTCCACTTTTCATACTAGGGTGGGTGCTATAGTAATTGGACACTAAATCTAATGGTCAAAAATAAGTTAACGTAAGGTAGTGGTCAGCACATTTGCCTACCATGCAAGTGGTCTCGAGTTCGGTTCCCGACATAGCTGACAAGAAATATTTATTTACAAAGGTCTTTTTGCACAAGAGTATTTTATAGTCCCTGGATTGGCACCTGAAACGTTAGACTGATCATCTTACCTTCATATAACGATCAAGATACGCTGCGATTTGTGTACCGACGCAGTACCATATGCACCAATAGTTGCGGAAAAGGCATAACGATGATTATATGCATAAACATGGCATATATTCATGTATATAAAGTGTTTAAATGAATTAATAACAATAACGGAATATTGTAACGAACTTAATTTCGCATAATAATTTTATTATCACTGGTAATGTTTTGTAAATGAGTTTTTTTAATGATTATTTATTCGAAATTATGTGCTGTTGGGTAATAGACTGACATAGAAATTGACAATTGAAATAAATATAATATTAATAAAATAACGTAATTTACCTACTTGTATTTTATTCGTTGATCACGAAGATAACACTAAAAATATTTAAATAAGAGAGGTCTCAATACGAAACTGAACACAAATGGTCGCCGTCGTAATTACAATAAAATACTTAAATCGGTTTTGCGAATAAAATTCGATTATACTTTGATAACGACATTATTAGGTTATTCAAATAACCTACTATTTTAATTGAATACCTTGATTTATCATTCGAACCGATTATTTTAATTATGCTATGTTGTTGTAACTTGTCAGAATTATCGTGTTGCTAGTAAAGTTGTAAATATTTAACCTTAAAAAGACTTTAACATTCGTAAATGCTGAGTACCTTATGAATAGATGAGACAAAAAATGATACCGGCCTAAAAGATTTCTAAAACGCAAGAAGTACTTACCAACACGTAGTACTCACAATTTTGAAACTGGAGTCCTGAGTTTGATTCCGGCTGGTTTAAAATACAGAAAAGATTTTTCTCAATTGATCTGAGTGTTTAGCTGTATTTTTCATAGCTTCCATTAATTTTTTTTTCTACTTGCTGACAAGCCTCTAAAATAAAATTTTAGCGGGTCATTCCTTTAAAATAAAAATTTTAGAAAAGTGAAAATAGCAAGGCAACAAAACCTGAAAAAATAATACGCCGTTCACTAATATGTACATGGTTGGATAATTTATATAGCGCCATTTTTGTGAAAATCACCTCAAGGGCGCTGTACAATAAATAAAATTTCCAGCCCGTCTTGCAGCTACAGAGCGCATGGACGGTTGGGATTTTAGTTCCTCTTTTCCAATTAAGTTCAACTTAAATTATAACAAACAGGAGCTTGATTGCAGCACGTCTTGCAGCTACAGAGCGCTTGGAAGGTAAGAAATCTAGCCCACATTTCCACATCTTTTAAATTGATAAAGAAATTTAGTGTATTAATGAAGTTTTAAAAGTTTAAAAAATAATAATAAAAAATAGTAAAATTACAACAATATGTAGGTATTCAATTTCAAATTATTTTTTAAATCAAGTAAAAAAAATATACTAAAATTAATCGTTATTTAAAAGTTAACACGTAAAGAAAAATATCATGAAAAAATAATATCACTGATTTTTGTTAGCATCTATCTTATTTGAAGGGTATAGGATATAAAGGAGAGCTGTCAATTTTCATGTGTTTTAAACTATTAATTGCATCTGACGGCAGTTCACATGATCTACATTTCTGTTGAATAAAATTTGACATTAAGGCTCTACTTTCCTAGATACCTGAATTTACTAAACTATTGCGGTAAAGTTGTGTACCGCGCTATGCCGGCCGCTTGCCGCTGCGGCAACGTAGACCGCTCCGCCTGTCTCACTATTCCCATACTTTATACAATACCATACTCCATACTGACTATCCGTAGATAATCTGAATGTATTATTTCCATAACACATCATGTATTATATGAAAGTAATACAATAATATTTAATCGCATAGTAATATTTTTTTAAAGAATCCTTTAGCTTTATTGCATAGAACAAAACCGTTCTTAATTTTTGGTTTGGTTTTAGTTTGGTTTTTAGTTTAACAACAAGCGTTTTACGGACGGTTTCGGTTTGTGCGTGCGATTCTCAACCAAAGTACCTGCAGCCCGTTGTATTGCTGTAATCTGTAGCTAACTTCGTGGTCAATAATCAAAGAATCGTTTTTCTCCGTATGGCCAACTCTGTTAGGTGAGGTCTTTGTTAGGTTACTCTGTTAGGTTACTCTAAGGTGCATATACTATTTATCACTATAAACAATCGATTAGGCACTGATGTATATTAAATTAAAACGTTATTCGATACTTCACTAAATGCGTCTAAGATTAAGCCAATAATAAAAAAACCACACCTTTTGCAATTTACCACAAATTGAAATGCCATCTACCATGGGTATGGAATATGTCTAATTATACGTCATTGCGATTTGGATATTTGGTTATTTTAGATAATGCTGTATCCATGAAAATATATTTTAATGATTGTCCTCAACATAGGTACAAAATTTTCTAATGCATTTTTGTTTTCATTAAAGATTTATCATTTCCTTATCCGCATATAGCGGTGCATAGGGCACTGCATTGGTACTTTAATTGCAGCGTGGATATCTAGATCATTTTTGTAACATGGAAGGTTAAGCTAGGGTTTCCTAAGACAGCGGTGCCCGTATTTTAACGGCCGTAGTGAACGGTGATGCAGTTGACAGCCGTCGTAACGGTGACTAGAGTGTGAATTCCTAGGAAAACGGTGTTATAAACACCATTTAACACCGTTTCCCTAGGAAACCACTCTCTAGTCGACGTTACGACGGCTGTCCACTGCATCACCGTTCACTACGGCTGTTAAAATACGGGCACCGCTCTCCTAGGAAACCCTAGCTTAAAGCGGTCAGTCTTGGTGTCAGTCCTCAGAGTAATAATGCGTGAACCTATAGAGAAGCTCAATCACTATGTTTCATAGAACGCAAGCGATGTTGGTTTGTTGGTTGGCAACCAATTGGTGGCCATTTTGTTTTATTTGACAACATAAACATAACGGTTCAATCGAATGCTTTTGTAGCTGTGCTTGGCTTTGTTTGTAAATAACATGGATATTTTCGTTACAATAAATTAAAATCGTTTATGGTAAATTGCCGTATGTATGGTTGCAACAGTAGGAGCGTCAAAGGTGTTAAAGGAGACAGTTTTCATAGGTAATTGATTTCGAATATTTTCCCATATCAACATTGATTTTTGGCATTTATTGTCCCGACACGTGTATTATGTTGCTTAAAAACATTCCTTATATCAACATATTTACTTCAGAAACTATTTTTTCTCAATTTAGGAAAAAAAATTGTGAATCAAAGTATGTTTACTATTTATAATGACAGTTGATTATGGGCAATATGTCAGGGCCGCACTAGGCATCTATATAAAGTTTAAGTTTTTATCGAGTTGAGGTCGATTCAAATTGTACTCGAAAATAGCAATGTTTACTTTGAAAATGCATCTTAAATGATGTGTCCAAATTTCAGGACGCTACGACTCGCCGTTTCGGAGATGTGACGGACAAACAAACAAACTCAACACAGGACTTTGGTTCCATGGAGGTGGGATTTATGTCTCAATAAATGTTAAATTATTGTGAATAAAATGAATAAATATATGAAAAATAATCACACACATGTATTTTCAGTTTTATAAAATAAATATGGGCAAATTATAGAAAAATAAACTGGAATAACCCTTAATAATAAATACACAGGTACATATTTCAAAGTATTTATAATGCAAATTAACATCCATTTGGCAATTTTCGACCTGAGTACGGCCCATTATTTTGCTGCGAACTGTAACTAACTTAATACCAAATAGTCATAAAATAGTTTTCCTACGTTTGGGCTCCTCTATAGCTTGGCGCATTATTACTCTGAGTGTCAGTCCAAGAACATTGAAGTATTGTAATGTAGAACCACCATTAAAACCAATATTTCACGTCCATCTTGCAAGGAATCGAATACAGGACTTCAACAATGGTAAATGAACCTGCCAACTTTTATACGATGAGGAGGACTTACCTCCTCTCGATTTTCATTTTCACGATTTTTTCCTGAGAGTAGCAAACGCCTTTTCAAGGTTTATCACATTCAAAACTGTTTTTTGTATCCGCCCGGACACAGAATCAAGATTAGTAATATTATATATTTAAAAGCAGACGCACAAGAAGTTTTGTTTTTGTTTATCTAAAACATCACGCCGCATTACCGCAAACTCGGATATTCGGAAATGTGGTAGACCGATATTTTTCCATTCTTATAATAAGCCCTTTGCAAATAAAAAATATCAACGTACGTACATATTTATTGTTCTAAATATTTAGGTACCTACCTGAAATAACCTTCAATTTATCATAGCAATATCCGTAAAAAATGTTTTTTTATTACATCGTTATCAAAGCTGGATAAACTGAGAAAAACAGAAATAATATAAATATATAGAAATAGAAGTTTGTCTTATCTTTATTTACATACATACTAACTACCTAAGTACTTAGGTATACTAAAATATTTTTCATGAACTATTAAGTATTATGACGTGATTACATACTTTCATCTCTCGGCGGGTGAAAAATGTAGTTCCGTATATCAAATAAAACCGAAACCATGTAGGTACAAGTGTTTTCGACTGGATGGCTACTCTTTGGTAAAATTATGAAAAATAATATTGAGTGGAGATCGTCTTTGCAGTATAGCACTTGACGCGAGGACCTACAATGCTTGAACCTTTGAATTTGATATTTGGCAGGCTGCCCTAGAGATATTGAACTAAATGTTTGGTAGACTGGCACCTGAAACATAAGCCTGATCAAAATATCGAAAAATCAAATTTTCGAAATTCCCTGCAATCAAAACTTTAATGCTGTATGTACAAAAATTATTGATCGTGTAACTAAAATGATCCAGTTACGCCAATGAAGTTCCTTATGCATTACTAGGTGCAGATAGGAACATGATGGAGTTGGAAAAATAAATATTTTACACTTCAATGAAATCAAACACTTAGTACCTACTTCATTGAAAAAATCTTGTCTATGGCTACGGTGTGATTGTAAGGATAACATCTATGGTCATTAGTGTGTCAATACTGTCAATCTATGGCTTGACTAACACTTTGACGGGTGACACCTGGGTGATAGTGAACTCCTGCGGCAGATACAGATTTGTGGGAAAATTTATAAAATGCGACTGATCATTTCTGCTTGCAACTGATTAAATTTTGATAAGAAATAACAAGTCCAAAACACAAGTCCACTTAGTCTAAAACTATACCGAAAATATATATTTTGACGTATCGAATACCCTGTCCTTTTACTCATACTTTTAGGTAAAAATGTTTTATTTTTAGCAATGTTTGCTGGCGTATTCCTACAATATTTTGTGCCTATACGAAATATTTATCATACTTGAAATTAGCTTCACTTCACTCTGTCTTGCATAATTAATGATCGAATTCTATGATTACCTGGTAAAAAAATATTCGCCTTTTCTCTTTCACTAAAATAAACACGCGGGAAGACGAGCTCTTCTCAACTGAATCAGTTTACTTTGTTAATTCATATACAACTTCGAATTTATATTATCATAACCTATATTTCAAATTGTATACTTCCAGATATGGGTGGCTGGAAGCTCGAAGTATTCCGAATGTCTCTGTACATGTCAATGCCTGTAGCTTTGTTTTACTACTTCAATCAGCCAGAGTACTTTGAGGAATGGGTGATGAAAACCCGGCGGGAGATATTTCCTCCCGAAAACGAAGTGCAGAATAAATTGTACGAGGACACCATCAGAGAAGTCAACCAACGGTACAACGCGGAATTATTAGCGGCCATGGAAAAGCAGTAATTTAGCATAAATGTTTTAAAATCACCTAGTTCTTGGATTATTTCTTTACTTTTTTGTACATATTTTGCAGGTTTAGTTGGAATGTGTCAGATTCTCTTATATTGTGATAATAAAGATATTTACATTTAAACTATGATTGTTTTATTCGGGGGACTAGTTGTTAAGCCTGAGGATGTGAAAGCGCTTGGCCTCACTTAATAGTCAGATATTTTAAGACCTGGGCTCGGAGGAAGAGATTTAGCCTAATAGAGAACTTGCCCGCCACTCTGTAGCCTGGCTCTTTTTTTTCATTATCCAGTTGTTCATTGCTTTTTTAATTACATTGATCATATCCAATCAATTTAATTCTAGCTGGTGAAGAATTCTCTTCCCTCTTCCTCAATCGAATGAAGTACATATCATGTACTTCAGGATTACCCTCTTTCAGCGCAAGATGGCTTGGCTACCAGATTACAGAGAGCTCCTTCGGGCAGTTTTTCTCATTCAGCCACAAACAATTTTTCCTCGACAAGGTGGACACCGCCATAGAGACTTTCCTTAAATGCGATGTTCGGTATGTGGTGGGAAAGCTATTTATTGCTTTGTTTATACCACGCTATTTTTGAAAAAAAAATGTTCTTCCGTTTGTTTTTATGGGTCTAGCGTTCCTTCGTTCATTTTTTATTTTTTTATTTCTCGGGTCTTCAATAAGTCAATTTATCTTCTGGCTTGTAGGGTGATAACATAATTTTCAGGGACCCATCAATAGATCTGCAAAGGGCGCTGTTATGTCAGGAGCTTACATACCATTGACCCCTATCTACAAGAATAAGAATGATTATTATTGCTATTATAATAAGTATTAAAAAGGTAGGTGCAGTGCAGTTATCCTGTATGTTTACATAATATTTTTTTTGTTGAGATACTTCAAATGTATCTTAGAAAACTAATATGAACCTAAAATTTATGTCATTATGTGTATAAACGTTTGTCAAGAACTTATTTTGAAAAAATCATTTCAAAATATTTTTAGCCTTGGTTTTTTTTAAACTTACCGTGTTCACAATTATCATATACCCTTCTACAATGAGTTTTAAAACTCTGAAGATAGTCTAACAAATAAGTTGGATGTGTAATATTACATCCATAGATTCCCGAAATTCCCTAATTTTGTCATGCCAAATCATGGAAAGGGTTGTGAGTTTTAAATATCTGCGAGTGTATGTAAAGGAATGCGTATGATGTAAAGGTACGACTAGAATTAGCAAACGCTCCATTAAACAGTATGAAGGCCGTCTAGAGATGTTCCTCGGATTAAACCAAATGACACCTCAACAATGCCTGCATGGCACCTATCCTTATCTACGGATGCAAACTGTGACTACGTCTAGAGCCGGAAACAGCAAGTTATTGAGTTTTCACAATGTGTGCCTCAGAAGAATAAGAATAATGACTTTATGGGCTGTTTAACCCATCACATAATGCAGACTGTAAACATAAGTTAGAAATTAATAAATAGAAAACAAACAGCTGCCAAACTGCCGATATGTGCAGAGAAATATATCCATATTATTCGCAGAAGCTGTATTCAGCAATTGAATTGCCATATTGATAAGTGAATTCTGACTAGCATGTGTACGACTTCCGGGTGTGTAAAACAGTGCATGAGATCTGTCTCATTATTTGGTAAAAAAAAATAATAAATTAGTGAACAATTAATTTTATTCTTGAACTGCATTGGTTTGCCTTGATAAGGAACGTGGAAATCAAACAGCAGTTGTTGCATGTTATATATATGTATAATATTATATTATATAATATGTACTACGGATGCCTCCTGAGAGCCTTAACCATGCTTGCCCATTTTTTGACATCTACAGCTGAGTTCATGTTTTAACTATGTCAGGTGTGCATCCCATGTTTTAACTATGGGATGCATACCTGACTTGAGAGGATATAAAGGAGCTTGCTGTAGATAGAGAGGCCTGAAAAGAACTTGGGAATATAATATTTATGCCCCACCCAGGGGTATGGATAAATTCAATCTTTAATTTTATGAAAAGGCATTGCTTGGTAAATTAAATTTCATTTAGTTTAATCTCTTAATTATTTTATGAATAAAAGTAGTAACATTAATGTTATATTTGTTACTTTACTCTAAGACACACATTTTTCAACGTTTGAATATTGTTGGTTTTGCTAAAGTGTACTTACTTGAAGTCAGGATTAAAGCCTCATAAACTCTTGATATCCCTTCCGCCTGTGAAGGTCTATTGTGACATGTCCTCCTTTTCTACAAAAAACTACAAAGGTTCAATTTATTTTTAAGTACATACATTCATGAATGTGATGTAACATTTCTTGAAGAACATTCCACACATCCACAGATCTATCATTAATAAAGATGATTGAAAACAGTTTTTTTCAAAACTCAAAACTCGACATTCGCTTGAAACCTAAGTTTTCAAGAGAGGGTTTTTTGTGATTCGCATCAAATCGCGTAAATAATCTTTGTTTTAAAAAAATACATTATACAACGAACCATGAAGATAATCTAATTTTAATATACTTTTTTTATTATTGTTTATTTCATTAGCACACAATTTAAGTTATTAAAATTAGGGATAAATACCCTAAAATATTGTGTTTTGAATAAACAGTAAGACTTAAATATTTTAAAAGTTGGTTTTTTGTGTGCTTTGCGGATATTTTTTTTAGGTAATCAACGCATCTCGATACTGGCTTTAAATTTTTAAAACCAAAATGGCCATGTGGGGTGAATATCGTATTTTGAAAAAATGACCCTTAATTTTTAGCTTTTCTTATTGGATTTAATGTTATTTCAGTTGTGTATTCCAAAAACATTAGGTACATAAGTCTCTCGTCTGATTTGTAAATTTTATTGTTAAAAAAATATCTTACATTGAAATTCTACTGAAACATGTACAGTATTTTAGTAAAACAGTGTAAAGGTAAAATGAGAAATTATTCATTTTTGCAGGAGTGGAATTGATTGCCTTTTACATAATAGAAAAACATCATGAAAAGATGTAAGACATTATAATATATCATAAAATAAGTTAAATAATTAATTTACTGTTATTCTGAGAAATGGGAGTTGGTGCTCAATAAGTTTCTGACGTCACTGTGACCCATTTAGATCTATGGTGAGAGGTTCCCCGTAAATTAGTTCTCGACCTCCAAGCCCAGGGCCCTAATTACAATGGGAAGTTAACAGAGTTATCTTTGACTGTCTATAAAGGAAAACCGATATTTGTATACGAAAATGAGTATATTTGCATGAACATTCAAAGTATCTTCATCGGAAACCTACAGTTGAAGATGTTTTAAAGGAAAAATTGTATGCATATTTTGCTTTTCATACAGAAAACTTAATTTTACTTTGTAGATAAAATTTAAGATAAATGTCAACTTCCCATTGTAATCAGGGCCCAGGTCTTTAATGAACCTTATTACTGTGTCAAAGGCAAATGTTCTCATTTTGCTAAATTTCACACTCCTAGCAAAAATAAATAAATAAACTACTTGAATAAGAGATTTAGACAGTAAAACTAAAGAGTATTTGGTGGCCTCTGTTATATAAAGTGTAATATAGAGGTTTGCCTCAAGAATAAGAGTTCTAGGTTTATTTCCCAGTAACATCACATAACTAAAATGTAATTTTCTCAAGCTTGGGTATCTTATACTGTTATTTACCACTATAATATACCTTCTTGGTATCTGTGATACAAAACAAAAATTACTCTTGGTAGTTTATAAATGGTATGACTTAAAGTAAATATATCTGCTTTCTTCTCTTAATAGTTTTCATATTTGAGAAGTCTGGGTATAGAAAGTCTATGTACATTAACCCAAATAATATTATTATAGTTTGTTCTAAAACATTGAAAATACAAAACAAATGTATAACAAGAGGGACATGTTTTAATCAACAGTGATACAAAAATTATGTCCACGGCCATAGAATTAAATTGTCCACGGCATTTGGTTTTGAGATCATGAGATGACAGCGCGGAAAAACATCCTTGGTATAAATGTATATGAGCATCCATATAGTTGCTATAACTCAGAATATTCTGTTAGATCAAATGTTCCACTTGATCGGTTAAAACTCTATTGATAAACTTAAGACAAGATTCACACTATATTATCTCAGATATACATTATTTCAATTGATTTTTTTTTAATGAGTTTCATAATTTTTTTTAAAACCTGCATGAAAAATCTAAAAGTAGTATAAAATCATTAATTCTTTGCAATATATTATTACAAATTTAATTAAAAATACATTCATATCCTTTTAGAAGCTATGAACTTAAAACTTTGTCTTTTTTTGTAAAGAATTTAATTAATTTTTGAAAAACTGTTTTATCAGCGAAGGCACTTCAGTCCATAACAGATATAATCATATTGTGTTTTACCACCTTTTTTCACACAGCTTTGCAAATCATTTACAGCACTCAATACGTCTGTACCGGGATGTGAAGCCGTGATCCCATTTTCGAACTAACACTGTATTCCTTCACTGTCAAACAGAGAAACTATAATAATGTGAATGTGCTGACCATACTTTTCTGATTGATCACAAATTAACAATACTATAGTGAGGGGTGCAATAAAAGATTTCTAAGTTTCTACATTTTGTTATTTTTGCAGTTTAATTATTAAGAAATATTACATGTCTAAATTAGTTTTATTTTTTTTATTGCCACTAGTCTTTATAACAATTTTAGAAAGGTTGTGGGTGCTTTTATTGCTTTCATTTACTTTTGTTCTCGAAACAAGTCGTATCCCACATTACATGGAAATCATTAATTTGAAATACAACATGCAGATCGTTTTAGATATAATTGACTTTTTTAGACTGTCGATCAAAATATTTATGATTTACTAGTTAGTTAATGGTAGCTCATTGCAATCCTCCCTGTTGTCAAAATAATGTTGTAGCAATAATTGGTTCTCCTATTAGAGTCCGGTTTCGTTTAGACACACTGGTTTCTTGCCCATCTGGGAGTTCATAGGGATAGAATGAATTGGCTTCAATTAGTTGAAATGTTTGCACAAGAAGCAAGTAATTATTTGTTCAGAACTGGTTTTTGAGATCGAGATGAGATAGTCAGGTAGTTAAGAATCAACCATTTTAAGAACTTGCAGCATTGAAGTACATTAGTTCATAAGATGCAGTATAAGTTAATGCACATAAAAGGGAACATATTAAATGTAAAGCAGACTGTAATTAAGGTTTCCATTGTTTAATGCCTTTTATATTTTTATTTTAATGCCAACTTGATGGTTTTCCACACGATAATATTGTACCATTCAACCTGGCCAGTAAGACTGGTGGCTATCCTTGTAAAGTAAACACATTGATGGATACTTGTAGGCATACAGAGGTTTGTAATATGACAAATGCCGTATTTTATATTATAGGAACAAATTAGCACATTTCGTGAAATTTTTCCGTATTGGCCTATGAAAATGAAAAATTTTGGGTGAAATTTTCAAGAAGAGAAGTGTTCGCGGTGTGACAGATGGACAGGCTACAATTACTGTATTACACAATTTGACTTTCTTGTCTGTTGTGTCGCATCATGTTCCTGAGTAAAAACGTATATCTACAGAAAGTCGTACGACATCTTTTCTGAATCCGTGTCCGTGAACGTGCCAAATAATATTTTTAAAAGGAAGATGATCCTTTATCAAAATGTATGTATGCTAGTATACCAAAAGCAGAGAAAATATTTTGTAAATGAGTTATTACAGTAGTTGCAGAAATATCAAGGCAAGGATTTCCAAAGGGATTCGTAACTTTATGTAAGAAAATAATGATTTCTTGAAACTGTTGGTAATGAACCTTCAAAACCAAAATTTAATCTTTCAAATTGAGAAGTCACATTGCTTAATTTTTCTTGTGATTTAAATTTATTACCTACCATTTTATGATCAGTTTAATATTATCTAGAAAAAACTGTAAGTTTTTAGAACTAATATGGTGGTATATTCTAGTTATTTCAGGGTTACATAATATTAATATAGTTCATTTAAGATCATATTCAAGATTTTACAGATTTTTGGGATAGTGCATCAAATATTTTACTTTCCAGAGCGATAAATAACATTAAATTTAAAACTCACCAAACCCAATTTCCAACGCATTATCTATTAATTTTTATTTTACTCCTATTGTTATTGTGATGATTAAACGTGTTTGCCACATATTCTTGACCAACTGTAAAATCCCTACCAATCAGGTTGTGGCGTCAAAAATGTAACGATTCAATATTAGCATTGGACTTTTTTCAATAGATGAATGCTGTTGTTTATATTTATTTAATTTTGTTAATAAGCATGCTATTGGCGTTCGGCTTAGAAATTGGAAATTAATTTGAGACAGAGCGGGAAGCAAATATCGAAACTATGACTTGGAGTCTGCAACAGGGATTTTATGGATGGATGTGGGCTATACTGATATTTTATCAGATGCGGATTTGAAATTATTTCCAAAGAAGAAGAATAATATTTTAAACAAAAAATGTGACATTATTACAAAATTAAGTTAATGAGATTGTAACTAACTTAAATTTTTTTTGAAAAAAATGTTTATCATCATCCTCGCCTTATCCACACCATGTTTACTCACTTTCAAATTCATCCGTTTGTTTCTTTTATGAAGCACTTCTCTTTTACTATTGCACTGTATCTTGTAGATGTTGATGAGATGTATGTTTTGGGCTGTTTATGTAACATTATTGCACTTTGTCAGAAGTATGCAGATGCAGGTATATGATAAGGACTAATCACTTGCTCACAGGACGGTATGACAACAGCAATTTGAATAAGGAAGGATATAGGAAGGATCGGAATATTTACAGCCGTATATGAGTTGCAAGTTTAAAAAATATAAATTAAGGAGTTAAAAAATGTACATATATCATCATCATAAGCTCGACAGTCCTGGGTGGACCACTTTTAAGCTCTTTTCTTCTTCATCTTCTTCTTCTTCTTCTTTGTCTTCTTGTAGATCTGCCGATCTTTTATTCTCAGATTACTCAATCTCCGGTGATGAGGCTCGGGAATCCTTTCATTGCTTAGGAGGTCTTCTTGGTAGGTGTCATCCGAAGGGCAATTCTTTGGTTGCTGTGGACGCCAGTCTATCGCTGCTCATTCTGTTATTATGTCCGCTCTAGAATCTTCTACGAGATCAGCTCCAGTGCACGATATCTTAAATTTTGCATGTTTCCCGGATAAAGTCATTTCTGACCAAGCGTTACTTTACAAAAATAAAATGACAGGTAATCAGACATCTCTGTAAACCCTAAGGAAGAATAGAAATAATTATGTCATTTTGGTTATTTCTGTTTCTGGTGACATATGCTTCACCTTCAGCCCCCCCCCCCGTTCCTCTAAATATTAACCCGTTAGACCCCACTGGCACCGTACAGTTGTCGTAATATAAATATATATAATATAATGTAATAAATAAAGTTACATAAACGATACATGTTTTTCATTTCTATTACAATTTACTTTTATATAATATTGTTAATGTTATTATCGTAACTTTCCAAAAAGAGACTAGCTCTTGTGCTTGGAGAGTGACATACACTGTTATAGTTATTTAGTAATTTGATGTTATATAATTTCGAATATATATGAGAAAAATAAAACATACAAAATAAAAAGTAAAACAGAAAATAGTAATACAGTAATACTAATTTAAATAGAATGCTGTTTTTACTCAGGATTTAAAAATTCCTTTAAATTTACTTTCAATTTATTTGCTGATATATTCAGTTTCAATAGTTTTTAGTTCATTGGGGAGATTATTGTAATAGTTTATTCCTTTGAAAACAAAACTATTTTGACCATGACTTATGTGGACTTTAAAAATTTTGATATTATTTTGGTATCTGAGTGACGTTTTTTATCTCAAATTCGTTAATTTGTTCTTCTTTGTAATTTTGCATAAAATAGTTTATTTTGTAAATAGTGTTTACTGTATGAACATTGTTTTTTTTTTTTATAAATTTCCGTATTGAATGTTTAGGGTTTCTTTAAAATCAATTTCCATTATTAAACTTTTTTTTTTTTACTTTTCATAACTTTATTTAGTGCTACCAACCCTAAACAAATAAATAATATATTATCTTTTTTAGAAAACGCCACTTTACATAAATCAGTGACTTATAATATTCTGATGCATCATTATATTCATTATTATGCCTCTGCTTGCACCCGAAATTCTGCATTAGGGCACTTATTCATAGCATTGGACAATTAAATTCAGCGTTCTTTGATCATCCTTTACAAAAATGTAAGGTTATTATGCTGCAGGTACCGATTCAGGAACAGTAAAATATTTCACATCAACCCTGCTAGGATTCAAACCCGAGACCTAAAGGATCTTAGGTGAACGCGCTGACCACTATATTTCCAGGCCGATTTATCAGCGCATGATTTTATTTTAAATAAAACGGATATTTTTTTATCATCTTAAATAATATTTGACATTTTAAGTAATGCATTTGTTACATACACATTAATTTGCTAAATTCACATGAAATATGATTGCATCCTATTTGTTTCAGATCCTAGCAGTATTTTTACATTTTAAAAGGACACAACACGGCATAGTTGAATTAAAATTAGGAGTTGCGTAACGAGTGACGTCTACAAAGAAACTAATGGGTCAAAACGCCTTCTGTTTGATGTGCGTATGCGGTTTTTGGACCATTCTAAATTCTATGTTTACAAAATAAATGTTTCCTTTTTTACAGCAAAATATTTTAATTTTGAAATTTGAACATTTAAATAAAATCTTGACGGCACATTAGGGAAATATTACGCTTTTTTTTTTAAATTAAGCAATAAAGGTCTATAAAAATTATTTTTCTGCTAATTGTTAGTATCATAAAAAATACTTACAAATTTGTAATTTTGAATTCCCGCGAAAACGGTGATTCCATTGACCACGCCCCTAATACGTCACGATTCATGTTTATTAGTTCGAGGCCGTTGTAATTTGTCTAGAATAATATCACGAATTTTGTCAACACAACAATCAAGGCCAAACACGACGCGTATTTATACGAACGTATTTTTATTGAATTTCTTTTTTACATTTATGCATGAAAACATTTTTCTACAACATTCATATTGATTTTGAAAATAAAATGAATTGTTCTACATCCATTTCATATATTTTTATCGGTATTCGTGGTATGTGATATTTCCCGATTGTCAAGCCAAACATATTGCGTTTTTGTACGGACATACTTTTTAACAATTTTATTTTAAAAACGATATATGGTATGAAAATATTTCTCCACAATATCCACATTGATTTTGAAAATACAATTAATTTTTCAAAATCGATTTCACACGTTTTTATCGGTGTTCGTAATACGCGATATTTCCCCATTGCAAGCGCAAACCAAAACCGTCGGTAATACGTTCGTTGTTAAACTAAAAACCAAACCAAAATTTGAAACGCTTTTGTTCTACGCAATAGAACTAAAGGTCTTCTCTAGTAAAATATTACTCTGAGACAGGCGCCGTGGCGCAGTTGGTTAGACGGCCAACTATGAAACTGGCGTCGCGGGTTCGATTCCCGCCAGTTGCAAGAAAAAAATCAAAGAAAGATTTTTTCTCAATCGATCTGGGTGTCTCCTTTAAAAAAAATAATACTTAAGGTGTATTTTTTCATTGTTTTAACTTCTATAAAATAAAATATGCCATGTACTCATTTTAAAATATTTTTTCAGTAAACAGAAATACTTGATTTCTTATTATTTACTTAAATATTGTAATTTTCAGACCATTTCTTTAAAGTCGTAAATAACTTGTGCTGGAAAACTGAAAATCGAGTTGTTGTAGAGTGGGATTTGAACTTGGGGCCCGTGACCCGTGAGTCCGCAAAACTACCACGGAACTATAACCCGGTTATAGTCTCCCCTTCTTTATTTACATTTAAATCACGTAAGAAATGTCACTTCCTGAATATTTGAGTTTTTCCTCCCTCTTTACTTTTTCGGTTACTTGAACGGTTTGGGTAGGTAGGAAGAAATTGCTTTAAGACAATATGCCCGCCTTTATGCATATGTATGTGAACTGGATATTATCCGTGGTTGTACCCGTCTGACTTCATACTGGGAATGCTTGGCTACAATAGTTTGGAAAAAAGAAGGAATGCATACTTGCTTATGTGTTTTTCCGATTGATCCGTGGTATTACGATCAACATAGGTGTAAAGGAAAGTATTTTTCTTTATGTTCCTAATGACTACATTAGACATAGACAGCTTAAGCTGTTTTATCTTCCTGCTTGCAGAACCAACCTGCCGATGGTAATGCCAGTAGGAAGAGCAATGTCTTTACTCAACCGTATCTCTTCGGATATTGACATCTTTCATATTAGTAAAATAAAGTTCATAGAAGATAGCATTTTTTATATAATTGCTGGGTATTTTTATTTTACCATTTTTGTATATTTAAATTTTAGTATTAATTTTTTCGTGTTATTTATTTATTTTTATTTGGGAAAAAAACAACAGTTTTTACATATATTGTATAAAAAAATGAGAATACATATGAACGAAAATTGTGAAAACAGTCAATAAAATTTTTCCACAGTTTGTAAGATATCAATTAAGTACATTATCATTATCAAAATAAAAGCAATCAACAATTGTTAGGCACTTAGAAACTTGCAAATAAAATAAAAATATATATACTTATTTACAGTTATAAAAATAAAGTTAATAGAAACAAGATAAACTTAAAGAATAAGAAAAGAAAAAAGTTATGTAAAAATAATGTAAAAGGTACAAAAATATAATAATATAATAATGAACATAAGAATACATACATAATTACTGACATCATAAAACTAAACGGGTGTACTGTTATGTATGCATTGAATTATTTTGTAATGTACATAAACGTTTTTAAAATAAATAAATTGAAATTGAAATAAATTGAATTGAAATTAAAAAATAAATAAATATATATATATATAAAGTGTTGAAATAAATAAATATGTAATTGCTGGTACTACAGTCTCGAGTGGAAAGGGTTATTAAAATATGGATACTTAATATTTATGTAAGTGAACCTTATCACCTTATCAGCTCCAGTAGACTATTCGTAGTACGTACTTGACCAACAGTCAAGTCAACAGTGTGAAGTGAGCGGAAAGTCGAAAACAACATGTCGACAGTTTTGTGTAAGGTACAGAATATATTACGGCAGAATGTGATCAAAACTCAAGTTCAAAATGTCGCCAGGTTTATGGCGCATTTTACTTACCGCCCAGAAACGTGTGATCCTAGTTACGGTACGTAAACTAATATTAGGGCGGGTAAAAATAATATTAAAAATACACTTACCCACATCGAAGTGTTAAAACATCGTGACTGTCAGTTTTTACTTTGAGATCCAAATATGCGGCCTCCGCTGTGGCGTATTGGCTTACTTCGAGCACGGGAGTTTAGGGTCAGATTCCCGGCTAGATCATAACCATTCCACGTCAGCTCATGGTGTCCACAAAGAGCCTCCATGCATCTTTGTGTGCGTCTTCCTATGTCAGGTTCGCGTCCCGTAGTTCTTACATTATATTCAATTCAATAAATTTATTTGAAATATAACTTAACATTATAAACATATATTCAATACGTACATATTATAAAAAAGAAAAAAAAATACATGAAAGAGACTCATGTCAAAGTAGTAGGAGAATCTTGCTCCGGAAAACCCCTTCGGATACATGGAACAGATCAATATCCAAAGCGATGTTGTTCAGCATAGCGATAGTCCTTCCAACAAGCATAACCATAGGCAGGTTGGTCATGTATATCGGAATATGAAACAATCTATGCTGACGCTGTCTTAGGTAATTACCAGGAACATACAAACTAATGCTCATCATAATTTCAAAATTATCGATCGTACCGCGCAACAATCGATAAAAATGTGTAGTCAAATACACATTCCTTCTAGTCTCTAAACTGTTGTAGCCAAGCATACCCTGGAGTAAACTCGGTCGAGTAGAGCCAAGGATAATACCCGCACTCTCTCGTGTAGAGATATCTCAGAAACTTCTTTTGGATTTTCTCTATCATAAGAGAGTACTTCAGTTCATGTGGACCCCAAATCATCGAGCCACTCTCGAGTCTACTTCGCACCAAGGAGTTGTAAAGAATTCTCAGTATGCGGGTATTTTCGAAAACGCTGGCAGTACGCAGAACAAATCCTAACATCTTTAATGCATTACCACTGTCGTCGAACAGTCAGCGAGTCAGCAGAGGACGTCCAGGAAAACGCCGACGAGAACCTGATGTCTTGTAAAGTTGGCAAGCGTGGTTGTGGTTCTCAGGAGGCATCCGCAGTATATGGCCCAGCCAACTGTATCACCTCCGTTTGGTGACAGTTGTCACCGGAGTTGCTGCGTCCGTTCTATTATTACTTCATTCCTCACAAAGTCAAACCAGTGCACACCCAAGATCCTTCAGGGACACCTATTCTCAAAACTCAGTATTTAGCTGTTTTAGGTCCTAGTGAGATGCCACGATTCGCATCCGTAGAGGAGAATAGGTGTTATGCAGGTTAGATCATAATAGATAATATTGTTTATCAAATCTTGATCGAAATCTGTGACAACTGTAATCAAGTGGAGAAGATACAGTTGGCAGCGCCATATACTGCGGATGCCTCCTGAAAGCCTTAATAACGTTTGTCTATGTCTCGAATCAAACCCGAGACCTCTTAAATGGTAGGCAAACGTGTTGACTATTTGACCACGAGGTGAACAAAATATACATCAATGTTTTTGTAATGTAATTAATTAATTTGTTTGGAAAAAATAAGATTATTTTTTTAAAGACTTGTTTGAAAAATTCATTCCCTCAATGTATAGATTGTATAGGTACGACAAAAACAATAATAAGTCCTATTTACAATATTTTTAGCACATGTCATTGTTTTGCATGAGGTTCAATTTAAGTAAATCAATTCAAATCATTTACGAGTTTAAGAGATTTAAGAGTTTTAGCGCCACTCATTTTGAAGGTATATTCTGAGCTCTATATGTTTAATCTTAAATATTTGTTGGGAGATTTTTTTTCCTCCTTCACGTTTTATTTAATGTTAGGTTTCAGTCTCCTCCGGGTGGGCTTTTCGTTGGCTCCAGTCTCTAACCACCCTCCTTCAGATTTGTTTCTATTATATTCTGCTCCATTTCTCTTCCATGCGGTATATTTAGCTTTTCCTTTATCTTCTATAGGACAGCTTCTTTTGGAAAACAATCTTGGTCAAACGTTTTGTTGCCTATTTAATGTTCATTTTCTTATATTCCGTCCAATGCAGCTATTGTAACTAATGATTAATCTTTAGGAGACACCAGTAAGATGAATATGATGCAAGCTATTAACAGTGCACTTGGGACGGCTTTGGAAAAAGACTCTCGCGCTGTCATTTTCGGGGAAGATGTTGGCTTTGGGGGAGTTTTTCGCTGTACCGGAGGACTGCAAGTAACCAATGACCTCTTTCTTTCATGAGATAAATGCAACGAAATACTAATAACTATGGTTATAAATACAAATGTAATGTTTCAGGAAAAATTTGGTCCAGAGCGTGTGTTTAATACTCCGCTAAGTGAACAAGGAATTGCAGGGTTCGGAATAGGGCTCGCCGCCGCCGGAGGAACTGCCATAGCGGAGATACAGTTTGCTGATTACATCTTCCCAGCATTCGACCAGGTGACCAGGTGACGCGGCATGCTAAGTTGGGTACTCATTAGCGAGCCGGTTTGTGTACCAAATAGAAACTTACGACAAGTCATTTTAACAGTTCTGCGTTAGTACGCAAACTGTTTACTGACGCAGAGCAGAGTTGTTCTTCAATCGATTGCACGTTGCTCTTTAAATGAAAAGCACACCCTGGGATGATTTTGCTTCGGAACATTTTAGTTAAAAGTATTCAAGTACAGACTGCCACAACTTTTTTCTCTACCGTGGAATGCAGTATTGCATCGATACAGCGAATACACTTCTTACAAATACCTGAAAACCGTTTTAAAAAGCAAGGGTTCCTATAGGTTTCGCTCATACTAAAAAATATGTTTCTTGGTCAAATATCAAATTGCTTTATTTGTTTTTAATTCCAATTTCATAAACCGCGGTTCTACTTACATTTTACTCAACTGTTTTCATTGCCCTTTTCAGTGTGAGTTAGAAAAGAATATGAAGGGATTGCGTCGGATATTATCATTTTTCCCCATGGCTAAATTTCAATTACGCAAACAGTAACAAAAACAATTTTTTTGCTTGGATAGGTTACAAAAATTCATTACCATTATTTATTTTAAGATTATTTAAATCTAACAACGCCCTTCATGCAAGTCACTAAAAGATTAATTCCATAATCATGCAATTAACACCGCATATTTAAAAATTATAAACTACCTGCTTACAATTATTTTTAATTATATAGCCAACAGATGAGAAAGGACAGTACAAAAATATAAGTTCAGTTCATACCCAGAAACGTTAGGCTCCTCTCACAAAATATGATTAAACAAGCCTAGAGTTCCGCAAACATCGGTTCCAACTAATGAAGCACCCCCGAGAGTTTCCCACTTCTCAACCCAAGAGTAAACGACCGAGTTAATGATCCGTAATTTATACTATTCTTAATCAAATCAGGATTCCAGATTGGTCTGGCAATATCTATCAGGCAGTCTAACATTGCTTCCTTTTCCCCATTCAGAAAGGGACAGGGCCATAAGCACATGTTCGGTCATTTGGTTTGACGTAACGCAAGTGCAACTTGGATTCCGTACAATAGCAAAATAATGGAGTTTACTTCAAATTCTCCGTGCCTAAAAGTCATTTGAACTAAATACTGATTCAGATGTCGATGCCTGTTTTGAATGTTTGTATTCACGTCAGGCTAGAGGGAATAAGTCTGTCTACTTTTTGTATGAGAAGTCCCAACTTCTCTACCATTCGTCCGTAGTTAACTCAGTTTTATTATGTACGTTCAATATCCGCCTTCGAGGGTTTATCACTACGACTGCATACATTGCCGCCGCACGACTCCACTCCAAGTCAGCGGGAAGCTTTTGGAAAACTCTTGTTGATCCTGCCTCCATCTGAGATTCTGGAACTTCAAAAAGTTGTTCTGTCTTCCTTAGATAGTGTGAAACTTCTGTCACGGTTAGTTCTTCCTCCTTCTTAAGGTCTGTAACTAATTCCTTATATTTGCAGTTGGTGAATGAAGCAGCTAAATACCGATACCGAAGTGGGGGCGAATGGGAATGCGGGGGGCTGACAGTGCGCTGCCCCAGTGGGGCCGTGGGTCATGGTGCAGTGTACCACTCGCAGAGTCCAGAAGCATATTTCGCTCACACACCTGGCCTCAAGGTAACTTTAGATTTTAGGCATAGATCTGACATCATGAAATCGAGTGGAGATAAATCCGCCTCGTAGTGTAGTGGTTGGCGCGTTCGCCTATCATGCTTGAGGTCTTTGGTTCGATTCCTGGGAAGGTATACATTAAACATTGATAAACAGGATAGTTTTACACTGCAATATTTTAGGTTTCTGTACTAGCACCTGAAGCATTAGGCTGATCACCTTACCTTCATTTCATATAACTGATGATCGATAAACGCTGCATTAGTGAAGTAATTTTTACATTTTTTAACATTTTTACATTTTTTTTTTTTGCACCACAACAGGCCAGGAGGCCTAATTACAGTGGTGAATTACATCACAGAGCACCCAGGCTTGAGAAAAATCACATTTTTAATTTTTGTGTTCTCACCGGGAATCGAACCCGGAACCTTCCGTGCGTGAGTCAAGCGTCTTGACCACTACACCACGGAGGCCGCCGAATGTAGTGCCTTATGCACCATAGGGGGCAACCAGGAGTATAATGATGATCTTTTAGATATTTTATTTAAAATTCTCGCATCAGAAAAATTCTTAGGATATTTTACATTTGCGAATCAATTTTTTTCTTTCGCTGCCTTATCGGAAAATATGACCAGAGTGGTTTCTCATTGCCTTCTCTGATTTTTCTGCCGGGCTTATCTTTCCTTGGCTGGTTTGTACTGCTCGCCATTCATCCTCTCGTTATCTGCTGTGATCGCACCGTTATGAGTGCAATTCCATTGCCCAGGGTTTTCGACGTGAGCGCTTACAAATTGGACTAGACAGTGTTGCCGGTGAAATGTAACTGGGCGTTCGCAGCATTTTATAGGATCACATCCTCCAGCAAGTTGTAAAATAAATAATTCGCGATAAGAGGCTGAAGTTCATTTAGCAATACTTTTAAAAAGGACATATTATATAAATATCTTTTGTTGGTTTGTAGATTGTGGTGCCGCGAGGTCCCACTAAGGCCAAAGGCCTGCTGCTCTCTTGCATTAGGGACCCTAATCCGTGTATTTTCATGGAGCCCAAGATCCTGTATCGTGGAGCTGTGGAGGATGTTCCCTCGGGAGACTACACCCTACCCCTGAGTAAAGCTGACATCGTAAGAGAAGGTAAACAAACCAGGAAATTGAGAGAAACATGCCGTTTGTCTTAAGTCACCAAGACATGCGAAATTTGAACGACAATAACTGTCGCGCGTCGGGACTCGTGCTTAAAATGTTGTTTTTCAATTGAATTAGGTTGTACATAGTAAAAAATTCTAGATTTAAAGCAACAATAAGAAAGTGCAGTGCTACGGGAAATAGTATAAAAAAAAAGTTTTCTTTCGCGCGGAAAAAATTAAAACATTTAATTGTACTTCGAAATTTCTAGAAAATTTATGAAAAAAAAATTAAAAATTAACTACGTCTCAAGTTCTTTCGAATCAACCAAACGATGGAGTGTTGTTATAGATTACCGGTTTCCGGAAAGTCTATTAACAAATAAAAATATAAAAACCTCTGATCTTCCTCATTCAAACATTTTTTTCATCCCCCAAGAAAAGAAACAATTTTTTCTAATCCTCAAAATAAACAAATGGAAATTTCACACTAATTAAATATATTATTTGACTGTTTTTTGGATGACGATTATTTGCAATTCTTACTTTAATTTGCAATTTTTTTTAAAATTATTTATTTTATTTCACTGAAAAAACGTCGTCATTCATATTTTATATATTAAAAAACATAGATTTTCAAATGCAAAAACGTCAACATTTTGAGTATTTCCAAATGTTTGTAGACAAGGCTTGATTTTCCTTATTATATATATTTTTGTTCATCATGCATAACAATAATAATATAAATATGGTAAGTGCATTCAGCAACTCTCCCAAATTTCGACTCCAAGAAGAAATTTTCAGTTGCCTCATTCTGTAACTAATTCATTTCGTAAATTCATTCGTATCGCACGAGAGGGAACGAGAGCGAAATTAAATTTTGATGCATTAGAGTGAGATGGATATGTGACGAATGAACTAACACACGCACGAAACGAAATTGCGACAGAATAAGTCTGCTGTATAATTTCAATGTGCAGTTAAAATTGTCAATATTAAAAGGATACGGCGGTGCCAGACAATTTTGATTAATTGGTATTTGAATATTGTTTTTCTTTCACTCTCTCGCAAATATTTCCCCGATGCAGTGCGAAGAAGATAACTGCACGTCGGACTGATTATGCTTTACTAAAATCAACAAAATCGACGTTTCGTCGTCCCGTTTTCCGCACCCCAAAACTGAACTGTTTTTTTAAAAGAAAGAGTGTCAAACTTAAATTATCTGTGTGGGTACTTATTCATTTTTTAAAATTATTTATCATGTGTGAATACCGTACGCCCAAAGATGGCAAATAAAATCGGGCGCTGTTTTGAGTTTTTGGATGGTCCAAGCTCTCATAAAGAAAAAAAATATCAAAAAAGTAATACTATGGAGACACACCAATGATAAATATCCAGTTTGTAAAATAATCACTGCTCGATTGCTACAATCCAGCGAAAAAATACGAGAATACGTTTGTATGAAAAAGGTTTGACTCTAAAATTCTCAGCCACCCCAAAACCTCTTAGGGTTGCGAGTTACAACATATGCGTTGAACAATAATTCATAAATAAAATACACATATTATGAACAACTTTTCTCATTCCAATTGTTCCAAGAAGCTAAGCTTTTAGATTTAAGACAAATATATTGTTTTCAATGTTTAAAATATATATTTAAGAACCAAAATGTATTTACAAGTAATTCAAATAGATCAAGTCAAAGAAGGAATCGTGTGTTAGAAATACCACATTGTAAAACGAGGCTAGCACAGAGACATGCATATTTTATAGGCCCAAACTTTTTTTATTATTTTTTCACTGATAATATTTCATTGATCCCAAACTATCAACATGTTTCCTTTTTTAAAAAACACGCACTATCCTGGATTCAAACTAAAGATAGAGAGAGTTATTGACTCTTTTTTTCTATTATTTTTTTGGTTGTCCTTTAGTAATAAAGAATATTTTTACGTTTTTTTGTATTTTTTATTTCCTTTTTTAATTACTATAAAATAAATAAGTACGTCTTTTCTCTTTTTTAATAATACAAAATATTATACCTGTCTACTTATTATAGGAGCAAAAATTCATAAACTTTTCTTGTATACCCTCGAACAGGCCATGCCTTTGTGGGATTTTATGTTTATTATTTTTACTGTTGATATGTATTTCATTGCTATTTAATTATCCTTTATTTGTTGTATACTCTGTTTTACCTTTTGTGTATATTGTAAAAAAACATATAAATTTAAATAAATACATAACTATATATAACGTTATATATAGAAAAAAAATGGGTTATAGGGAACGGGGTGACGATGATTGGATGGGGTACTCAGGTCCAAGTGCTGCAACAAGCCGCTGACTTGGCTGCCGAACAGCTAGGAGTAAGCTGCGAGGTCATTGATCTGGTCACCATTTTGCCCTGGGACGTTGAAACAGTATGTAATGTAAGTTGCCAGAATAACATAAAAACATTACTAATATATAAAGCTTTAACTTTGTGCTCAAAATTTTTAGTAAATGTGAGTAAATAATTGTACATAACCAATTACTGGCTTTTCTGTGTCTACCGGTTTTGAGACGTACCCGTCTCTTCGTCAGGACACAATTACATTAGCATGCAAACCCCGCGATACACCTTCTTAATAGTAGTTGAACAAAAATTTAAAACCCACGTGCTTATTTGACACATGATTTTAGTAGCTAACACTAATGTATTATACCAACTGCCATTGTAATGGTCATCGCATACATAGTAAAATCATTGTCCTCCATTCCTTCTCTATTCATTTTTTCAATGAATGCTTCAACAATTTTTTTTAAACCAGCGCACGTTAGTTTTAGCTATTAAAATTATGTGTTGTTTTTATATTTTTGTGCAATTACTATGCCAAAAGTGTAAAGAATGATTGCATGTTAGTATGACTTTTATCCTGATGAAGAGACGGGTATGTTTAGAAATCGGTAGATACAGAAAAGTCGGTAAGTGGTTAAATACAATTGTTTACTGCATTGTTTGCTGCAAGACGATTAGTAATCTAGCTTCAATACGTATATGTTATATAAATTAGGACTATCAAATATCCTAATTTAGTAAATGAGGTCTAGAATTCCAACCATCCATGCGCTCAGTAGCTGCAAGACTTGTTGCAATCTAACTTCTATTTTTATAAAAAAATATATTTTTAAATATCACTAAATCTCTAAACTTTATTGTCAAATAAAAAAGGAGGCTAGATTTCTTATCGTCTATGCGCTCTGTAGCTGCAAGACGTGCTGTAATCTAGCTCCTGTATATCATAATTGGAGACGAGGAACAAGAATCCCAACCGTCCATGCGCCCTGTAGCTGCAAGACGTAGTGGGATATTTATTTATTGTACAGCGCCCTTGAGGTGATTTTCACAAAAAATGCGCTATATAAATTATCCAAATATAAATAAATAAATACTTACATTTCATGACATTAAAATACATACACACTATTTTATCCACTTTAAGTCCTAACAACTATTGTTGGATGATCATGTTAATCAAATTGACTGTTTTCTTTGTAACGAGCCTTTTGCGATATTTGTTTATAATTTTTTTCAAAAACCCTTCAGGTGCTCTTACTCTTGGAGAATCCAAGTCTTCATTTGAATGGCATTCACCATGTAAACATTTCAGAGAATACTACAGATTTTGGGTGACAATTCTATTCCGACTATCATTAATATCTAAAATTGTATCTGATTTAATGTTCTAGTCCGTAAAAAAAACTGGACGAGTTCTGGTAGCGCACGAAGCTCCAGTAACATGTGGATTTGGCGCAGAAATAGCAGCTACTATTCAGGTAAGAAATTATTTTTAATAAAGTAACTAATCCATTCTTAAAAATATATTTGTTTTGTGTGACGAGTTACGAAAAACGAATCGTCTAGTTTTCGTCTGTAGATCTTCGCTAAATAGGGTGCCAACCACATAACGCACACCGGATCTGAGGACATAAGTCTCCTTGATAATGCCCACATACACGGAAAAATTGCTCGTTGCCGAACGAGAAAAACTGCCCGAAGGAGTTCTTTGTAAAAAGTGTGAAGTGAATTCTTCACTGACTGGGATTGAATTGATGGAACATAATCAATTCGCCAAGATGTTTAAAAAACTTTTTAAACGGCTTGAAACTCTTTTTAGAAGCCGCCAGATCTGTATATCTAACAGGACCTATAACAGGGCCACGGATATTAGCGACAATTTCCATTTGTTAATCAGCAAGAGAGGGTGTTCAGAAGATTGATTAGGATATTCGCAGCAGCACGAAGGGGAATTTACAATATTAAAAACAAGTAATTTTTCATCAAATTTACCATGACCTAATAAAATTGCGTAGTCCAATGATCAGGGATAACCCAAGATGATTTTAAGCAATGACGGATTGAAGAAAAAAAGGTAACCCTCCCTGACGCCAAGCATCAAAATAATCATTTAAATATATTTTATCATGTCCGATTGAAACTTCAGTTCGGAGTAAACGGACGCCATCTTTAACAGAGGAATTTTTTGCTACTAATGGAAGTGAAGTCTTATTGACACTAACAATACTTAGCCTTTTTGAAAAAAATACTGAACCTATTCATAACATATACACCACATTTCACACACATAACTCTATATACCACACTCGACCCACCACACTTCAAACTCACAAAACCAACACGTCGTACAAATTCACCATTACATCTTGTGGTCATATTTAGAAATTTGTATTTTATATTGCGTTATGTACCTAGGTAGTTAGCGCTGTTATAGGTTTATGTTTTTTTTTGTAATAATTCTATGCATTATGACTAATGTGTGCGCAATAATAAAAATAAATAAATATTTTGTAGAAAGTGAAATTAATTTGAAATTTGAGTACCAGAATGTGAACCGATTAAAACGGAAACTTACAAAGGAAGTTGAAATTTGAAATTTGTACGCACCAGGGAGATAAAATATAAGTAAATTATTTGCTATTTCTGTGAAATTAAACGATTTTAAAATGTTGCGTTACCTAAATGCAAACCTTAATTTGTGTCCCGGCGGATAAAAAATACGACATTGTGTGTAAAACAGAACCAGTAGCCTGGAGGAATGTATTCGACTCGATGGCTATTATCACGTGAAAATCCCGACAAAGGAAATTGTGTAGAGAAAATTTCACCTATTGGTTTAGTGGTGGGCGCGTTTGCCTACTGCGTTTAATGCTCAGACGATGAAGTCTTTGTAGGCATTTTTTCCAAATTACGGTATAACTAAATTTTAAGATGTATTTTTGAAAGTGTATTTTCGCAATGAAAATTCTATGTAAACATATGTATGGAAAAATAAACAATGTCCTAAGTTAAAATCCTAAGAAGATTCACATGGCACTTAAATTTTTACCCTAAAACTGTTTTAATTTTCGACACATTTAATTGTAATTCAAATTAATTTAGTTGACATAACATTACATATAACAGAATATTTAAGGCGTTATATTAGGACAAAATATCAAACCAGGAACTCTCGAGTGATGGTTTGACATTAAAGGTATAACGCTCTCCAAAAGCAAGAGTATTTGCGTCTTAAACATAGTTTCGCTGATGTGAAAGATGTCGATCTCCAAAGTGATAGTGTTCAGTTGCCTGACTGCTCTTTCAATCGGCATAACCAGAGGCAGGTTGGTTCTGGAAGCCGGGAGGGAAAACAGTCGGTGCTGACGCTGTCGGAGATAACCACCAAGAACATAAAAAGTGTATATTCTCCAAAATGGCTGAGTTCTCGATAAAACTTCTCATCGGTCTGAAGAAATGGATCAGTGTGATCCCACCCCTTCTAATTTGCAAACTGTTGGTCCCAAGCATGCCCAGGATAAAAAAAAAGAACAAAAAAGGAGAAATGCAGTGAGATAGAGCCACGAATAACTAACATACTCATGTCGAGATACTACAGGCTTGTTTTCTAAATCATCTCCAACATGAGAGAATATCTCGCCTCGTGCGGATATCACCGAGGCACTCTCAAGCCTTGTCCGAACCAACGAGTTGTACAAGATTCTGAGTGTACAGGAATCATTGAAAACCTTGCCGATCCGGAGAATAAAACCCAAGGTCACATATTCGCATGTGTTCACATAACGTACCTACCAGTGCGAGCTGTGATTTATTTTATAGGTAATCTACAAAAAAATAAAAAAAAATTGTACCTACATATAAGTCGTCATAGTCATTACCTTTCCGCACCTATTGGTGCATAGGGCACTGCATTGGTACACCAATCACATCGCATTTTGATAATTTTTGTTTTATGAAGGTAAGATGATCAGTCCTACGCTTCAGGTACCAGTCCATGGACTATGAAATATTCTAGTGTGAAAACACCCTTTTAAATAAATATTTCATAACAACCATGCCGGTAATCGAACCCGAAACCTCTTGGATGGTAGGCAAACGCAATGACCACTACACCACGAGGCCGACAAGCAGTACCTAATATGTAAGAAATGTAATTATTATAAATGACTTTTTTTCTGCGGTTCTATGAAAATCAATTCAAACAACAATTATTATTAACCACAAGATGTACGTAGTTTTATTGTACACTATTTTAATATAATACAGATTATTTAAAAATACCACAATAACATTTATCAGATATTTTCATTATGTTTAAATGTCAACACTGAGAACTGTCCGATTTATGTTAAAATGAATAATGCCAAAAACGGCCACTGCGAACGCCACATGTCCTATGTGATACATATTATGTCAACGGTATCCCGTTAAAGAAAAATAGCCTTTCGTGCTGCAGTTGTTAGGGCAGGGGCCTTTTTTTGGTATTTTTTTGTTAGTACCTAAATCAAAAATGATTCCATTATTTTTTTTCTTTGCTTTCCAGAACGAGTGCTTTCTTCATCTGGAAGCTCCAGTACAAAGGGTTGCAGGATGGGACACCCCTTTCCCTAATGTGTTTGAACCCTTCTACCTGCCTGATACATGGCGCTGCTTGGAGGGTGTTCGCTCCCTTATTTCCTACTAACTCTTCTGCGAAGTTTAAAAATACTGATACAAATTAACAATTTTAAGTACAAATTTAGTATGTAAATTTGGAAGTCTGTAGGGAAGACCATGATTGAATTCAAATAGTGCCAAACATTTTTAGAAGAGTAATAACTTTGTGTTTTGAGCCACCTGGGCGCGCGATTACAAACGGTATCTTAATCAGTGCATATCGAGATGGTTTAAATAAAATCGATATTTATGTACGAAAATGTGTATATTCGTATAAAAATTAAAAGTACCTTTGTCCGTAATCTGTAATTGAACATGTTTAGAAAAAAATAATTTTTCATAAAGTAAACTTGATTTTACTTTGTCGGTAAAATCGAAAATAAATTCATTTTAACTCTCCATTGTAAAACGCGCCCTGGGCTATTTTGGTAAAAAATATACATGAATATACAAAAATGATTCTACCTCACAATAACAAAAATGAAATATTATTACTATCATCATCATTGTTCCCTGTCCGCTCCCTAGTTGGAGAATATGGTGCCCACAAAGAGCTTCCCGGCATCTCTGTTGGCTGCCAGCTTCTGTGCGTCCCAAGTCAAGTTCGCGTCCCGTAGTTCTGACATAAGTGTCCGACAAATAGTCAGCAGCGTCAAGTAGCCAAGCGTGGTTAAGGGTCTCAAGAGGGATCTGCAGTGTATGGTTCAGCCAGCCGTATCGCCTACGTTTGATGTCAATAAAAAAAGAAACAATATAAAATGCTTTCGCCTATTGGTAATTATTATTATGTGAAACTATATATGGTCCTATTGAAGTGTATGTTTTTGTATAAAAAGTTTATTGTTAATTACAAAAGTAGCAATAAATATTGGTTTCGTTACACGTTATTTGTTTTTTTTTATTCTCACCCATATGTGATCAAAAGGGCTGCTAATAAATAAACGTCTTTAAATTAAAATTGAATTGTTAAAATAGAAAATTAAATATGTAGGTACCCTGTCACATTAATAATAAAAATAATAATCATAGTTTATTAACAAAATAACAATCACTTTATCTACTACATATACACTTAGGTAATAGATTTCTCTGGATCTTGTCCAGTCTGCATAACTAGGAACAACCTGTTTTAAGGCAGACATTTTTATGCAAAAATAAACAATAACATTACTACATACTAGTTAATTTACTTTACAGTTATTCAATATTAATTTATATAATTTATTATTTAAGAATGTATTTTGAGTAAATTTTCCGATTTTTCTCGACTTAAACCCAGTAACCAATTTTTTACATTTTTAAAAATTGAGTCCGAGTCATGGTTTTAAAATGTTTGGTTAAAAAAAAATATATTTTGGGGCCCAGAAATCTGACATTTCTTTGGCCGAATTCATTGAATGAAATGTTCAAGAAACAAGATTATGAGATTGTCTGATTTTCGAAATGTCATAAATTTTTAACTAAATAAGATAATTTCAATATTTTATGATCTTTTCATCAAATAAATTGCTAATCTGGGGCTTTTGATTTTTTTAGCATGAAAATAATGTGAATCAGTTTAATTTTTTTTAAGAACTTTAAAAAAAATACATTTTGAGGACAAAAGTGGGCTTTAGTGTTTTATTTAAGTTTAGTATAAAATGGCTTATTGCGATAATTTCTGCATTTTTAACTTCAAAACGGTGAAAAGTGGACTCGCGTGTTTTATCCTCTAAGGTACAAATAATATATCAACTAATTTTACAGAAAATATTAATAGTCAGAATATAAATTTAAGAATATAATATTTTATACATTTCATATTTGAAGCACTAAGTTTGTGGTTATTTATTATAATAAAATAAATAAAACAACTTTAACCATATATTCTTTATTTTTTCTACCGATCGGTTTCAAAGCTATTTTCAAAATATGTTTATCTAAACCAACAAAGTATATAGTATATAGTTATAAACAATACATAAATAATAACAACCAATAACAAGACCAATTACGGGTTTCATATAGGAACAAAAATATAAAAAAAACAAAACGAACATTTCGCCAGGGGTGAAAGGAAGTGGGATGGGGAAATAGGGAAGGAAGAGAAGAAAAAGAAATAGCAAGGTAATAAAAACATTGAAAAAAAAAAAATGTAAATAAGTGTACACTTACAACATACATATATATACAAACTTAACTAATGAATCCTATCCTATTTTATTATATCAATGCTTTATGCTTCGTATGGAATTGATAAATCAAGTCTCTTTGTCTTGTAAGGATGATAAGCGTAATTTGAGATGGATTCTATCTGGATTACGTTTCTCATCCCTAGAAGACAAAGAGAAGATATAATAGGAAATAATTCAAAAGTTAAGTATACCTCGATCAAGAAGCTTGTATAGCTTTGAAACCGGTCGGTAGATAAAAATGTTGGTAAAAAACAAAGTTGTTTTATTTTAATATTTTATTTTAATGTTAATATATGTATTTTAATGATAATATTTATATTTGATCACGTTTTTGAAAATAATTATAATTTTCCAACGAATGAAATTACGAAGTAGGAGGGTATGATACTTTTGAGATGAGAGTAAAATATATTGTATCAAAACTTAATTTCTCTAATCAGAAGTTCCATGGTTTTAATTTTTACCTAGAAAATACTATTTGAGTTGATGATATAATTATGTTCAGTGAATTAAACACATTATACTGGTTCATAAACATATATCTATAATTTTTTTTCCCGAATAAAACTGCCATAGGGCATATTTTTGATCTTAGGAAATATGACCACATTTCTAACTATCAGAGGCAACTGAAATGGCTCAAAATTAGACAGCGGAGAGACTATCACTCCCTTTCACTTCTGTTCAATGTACTTCATAGTCCTAACGCTCCTATGTACCTGCGTGCAAAAAAATTCAACGCTTATCAGTTCATGGTTTATCTCTTCGTTCTATTTCTAAAGGCACTCTCTTAATACCCACCCACAATTCCGCTTTCTTCTCTAACTCATATAGTGTCCATGCCGCTCGACTGTGGAATAATCTCCCATCCACCATCAAATATGTTACTGCATTATCCCTGTTTAAATCACATCTGAAGAAACATATCCTTTCTCTTCCATAATCTCTGTTCCTTTCCTCTTTCCTCTTTTTTCCCTTTTCCCATTGATTAATGGTATTGATTTAAGGTAATGTATACACAAATACATTTATTTCTATTTTCGAATATTTTGAGCTTTTTTTTATCTTTATTGTCTATTGAATTTGTTTTAACTTCAATTATAAAAATAAAACTTTTATTTTATTGGTTGGTTGGAAGAAATTGCCATTTGGCAATCAGCCCGCCAATGTACAATTAAAATTATGAACAAAAAGTTAAAAAAGTAAAAATAAATAAAAATAAGAAATAAAGCCTTCTAACTTATAATTTATGTAAAGAAAATATCCATATATTGTCTTATTACTTACTAGCTTCTGCCAAATTAACGAATTCTTCTGCTAAACTCGACAGCATTGCTGTTTCTGTCAGCATGCTCGGACATAAAAAATAATTTCGTCAATCCACCGTCAAAACCAGAAACAATATACGCAGGGAATATACCTTATAAAACCGTTTTATTTTCAAATGAACGTTCTCGTAAGGTTTGGTAGGAAAATTCTTTAGTTCCGCGTTTTCCCTCCCGGCGCTACGATCTAGTTCGGCGCTAGGACGGAGTACCGGAGCTCTAGTCAGTAGTGGCCAGCGCTGGCGAGCTGCGGACGTGCGTCACGAGTCTGGTAACGAGTGAAGTGAAGTGTCCCCGCGACCACCTGCGGAGCCCCGCGGCCGCCGCCCCTCCCGCCCCGCCCCCGCAGGCCCCCAGGAGCCCCCGCGAAGGAACAACACCCATGTACGTTGTTTTCCACAAAACATATGGTGACACCAAAACAACTTTTCCCGACGTCATCTTTCTCTGATCACATTATATTTAACTCCGAGGGGTTTTCGGGAACCCCCCGATTGAGTACTCCGCCCCCTTGCGCCCCCAAAGCCCCGAGGTCTCCGCCCCCGGCCGGCATATGTTAGGAATATGTTCTTAGAGGGCGCGTATTCGCGCAATAATAAACATCAGTATTTAAATACACGAATTAATTTACCCGGAATAAAAAAAGATCTTAAAAAGGTAAATATGTTAAATAACAAAGCATAATTTAAGATTTTTTTCACGTAAAACTTACATCCTGTAACCATTGATAACTTTTTCGGTAGATGACTTTTTATTATTTACTAGGGGACGAATGTTTTGGTTTACTTATATGAAAATATTTTGCCCAAATTTCTCTTGCAATGATGTATAAGCTTTTTAGTTAAAAACGTAGCTTAGTTGATCGATTAAATCTATATATAACATAATAAACACACACATGAAAGAAAAAACCTTCGTTTCTTTGAAAACATACGCGACATAATAGACTTTCAATATGTTTCCTCCCCAAGAGGAAAATGAACGATAACAGTGACAAGATTATAACATAGATACAAAATACTTTGTTTTAATTCAAAGAAAAACAATAACCAATCAATATTACGTTGTTTTATCAGCAAGGATACAAAATACATCGTTAAGTTTTAGTAAATACTCCCTATTGTTTTATATGAGGAGCGGGTGCCAGATGTTGCGGCTCGCATACATATTGGGCGCTGGAAAATCCCATATGTTTGTGAAATGCAAGAACTTAAACGTGTAATAAAATAATTAGGTTATAAATAATTGAAACATTGGCAGTTTTCTATAATTATTAGCAGTTATGGTATGCTAGTATGGCTGACTTAGCGGTATGTATGCTTATCACAAATAATACATATCGTAAATATTACAGTTAGTAACAAAAATAATATCACAATGCAAATAATATGTAGTGATTTTGCAATAGTTTAATTTAGTTTACTGCAATCCGAGAAGGAAAAAACTAACAGACATATTTGTAGGCATGACTTTTTTATGACAAAATAAATCTTATTATTAAAATAAGAAACCCCAGTAAAATATTTAAAAAATCCTATGTTATTTTGTAAAAAGTAGAATAGATAAAAGTGTTTTGTTTTTCTATTTTTTTATTTTATAATTCAATGTTTTGGTAGTTACCCAGTAAGAAGGTGTTTCTTGTCTGTGTCTAGTCTTAAATATTTAAAAAATACTTATTTTATTTTTCTTTGTACTTTAAAAGTTCGATATTTCGTAATTCAATTGCATGAATTTGGTTAGTATATATTTTTTAATGAATGTTTCTTTTTTTATTTTATTGCACAACAGTGCTTTTAGAATATCCACCAGGGCATAATTTTTATTTTTTTATTTATTGTGGTCTTACTGGGAATAGAACTTGGCACTCTCAGGCATAAGAAAACGCCTTAAAAGCATACCAAATAACCCTCGCTTAAATATATTTATTTTCTAATAATATGTAATACAAACTTTGCTTCATTTGCTTTACAGTTAAGTAATCTTACAATTTACATTTGTATTATTCCATATTCAATTATTACAGTAATAATATACAATCGGGTAAAGCCTCCGATTCTTCGTCTTCGATTTTTTTCGGCAGTCCAGAGCGAGGCTTGTCTTCAATGCTGAAATCACCATTCTTAAAACGTCGAAGCTATTCTGTACATGATTTATCAGTTGGAGCATTGTTACCATAAACTTCTTTTGTCACCATAAATTTTAATAGGTACTTTTAATTTTCTCATTATTTTTATTTTTTCTGTAGTTATGAATTGAAATTTTCGATTAACTTTGTTTTATTTTTTATCTTGTTTTGATTACATTTATGAGCACACATTTTTAAATGTGATTAATTTTTCCTTATATTTAAAATATAATGGAGTATTACATTCACTATTCTGCCCATATTTGAACATCCACATTTCCTCAACTCTTCCATCTGTTGACCAGTGGGTAAAGTGGCCACTTAAATCAGTCAATGACAGGTCATAAGCCCTGTAAATGCTTAGACTTCCATATTCCCTTCTCAAAAACGTTTTCCCTCTGTTGAAATAAATTAAAATATGAACAACTCCCTAGGGAGAAAATCCAGCCAGTCTGCAAGCATTTGGACATACTCAAACATTAAAATGAAGTAAATTGCTATTCTTTAATTTTAATTGTATTATTTTACTCTATTTTCTTACTTTGAAAAAAATTATTTTTTTAAACTACTTTTTATGTTTATTATTTTATACGTATACAGTATTATGTCTGTACTCTTTTTATTTGATTATTAATTAAAACTAATGTCTGAGCACCCGATGACAAACTATTATTGAATAGTTCATCGGGATAAAATATATTTAAATAATTTGTATTCTTGATAATGTATTAATATTGTAATAATGTGTATATTTTATTGAATAAAGACTCTATGAAGCATTCGATACGCTTACGACAGCTGCGTCTTTCTTCCAATTAAAGCAGAAAACTAAAAGCCCCTACAATTGCTACTTAGTTAACACAAAATTTGACATATTCAGCACCGTAACAAACAGGATTTCTGTACAAAACTCAAAGCGATATAAACGGAATATTATTGAAACCTGACTGCAACCACCGAAATCAGCTGTCACCATGAAACATTCACAACAGCCAGAGCCATCTTTGGAAAACGGACCGGAATAATTTGTACATCTCTGTATTTATTTAATTGATTGATTTGTCGTGACGAGAGCAATTATCTCATACATTTTATCAAATCAAAAAGTTATCATTTATTCAAACAAAATCTTCAAATCAAGTGTTCTTTTGAGAGGTATATCGAAAAAAAATAATTTTGGTGGGTATTTTTAACGAGTTGCAAATAACCCACTGTTAGTAAATAGGACTCAAGCTGTTGAAAAGCTGAATTTGAACCTCAAACATTGATCCGTGTGTCTACGACACTAACCGCGGGACCACATCTTGATAACCCAGCGATTAATGCATATGTATTTTCCTTTTTTTAAAAATTAGAAATCTTATTATATCCTTATTTCTTCGATATATACGAGACATACGTTTCCATCATACAAATACAGTCAATAACATCAATTTTATTATTTACCTACATGGCGGCCATGTAATGAAAACATAAAAATGGAATTAATTTGACATAACCATAACCATGATTGATAGAAATAAAAACAAACGCTCTTTTTCGAGTTTTTTAATTAAATATAAATAAATATTTACGGTCTTCTGATTTGTCCAAACATCATAAAAAAATAATTTTTAGTAGCGATGCGATGGGACCACAACCCTGTTCAAATTAATTTTACCCGAGAAAGTTATGTTCACAATCGCCAGTTTTGTGTTTTATAATTGATTAGGTGTAATTAAAATATTGCACTTAATAATCCATTAAATATACATTAAATGTACATTATACAATAATGGATATATTAATTCGATCTGATTGGCTAACATACTTGTAGGTTAAGAATTTGGTTAAGTGTTCACAATTTCACTTAGACGATCATTGTAGTATTTTTATAATTTTGTATGTCAAACTGTAAACCTTGTTATTTGTTAAAAAAATTAATTGGGGCGGTACAGTCAAGCCCATTTTCTTATTTGTATAAATTATTTTTATTCGACTGCATTTATTTATTCTATGTACCAGTTTTAGAAATCACAAGTCAAATAAAAATAATAATACGTTATGCAATATTCAATTGCGTACGGTACTTAAGATCATTTTCCTTTAAGCAGAAATGTAAGTTACACATATTATTTGATCTGCAACAAGATAAATATACGCTGAATCAATAAATATACAAATTTACTTTTTTAAAACTATAAGAAATATAAAAAGCCTTAATGAGCTAGTAATAATATATTATGCAATAAGTCAATCAGTTTTGAAATATGGAATAATTGGATGGGGATGTGCAAATGAAAAATTGATCAAAAAATAATAATTGCATAAAAAGTTTTAATAAAAATTATCCTAAGTGTCCCAATCAGAACTAGCTCCCTCGGTGCTATATTAAATTAAGATAACTAATTTAAGGCATTTATTTTTTATTTTTATTTTCTTTTATTCAGGAAACATACAGTACAGTTACAAAGTTTAATATTTTACACAATTGGACTTAATTCTAATGGACCAGTGAAGTTTCCATATTAAAAAGCAATTAAATCTAATGTTAATTATGAAAGTATAAAAAAGAGAAGGAAAAAGAAAACATAAATGAAAGTTGTTTAAAAATTTAAATTTAAGTGAAAAAAAAATATATTTTAAGGTTTGTAGTTTGTAGTGAGTATTTACAAATGGAAATAATATTAAAAATGAAGAAAACTTGTAAGAGTAATTAAGAATTAAGAATGGAAATAAAGAATGAAAAACATACTCAGATGTAAAAATAAAATAGAATAGTAATAACATTTTTTTTAAAAAAAGGAAAAACATAAACACATATTTATTTTAAGGGATTCAAAGAAACGATGAGAAGAATCTTTAAGTGAAATATAAGACAGTAAATTTAAATTTAGGTCAATTTAAAAAACATCTTCAAAATTAATGACACATTATAGTAAGAGCAGCAATATATTGATTTTATTAACATATATAATATAAGTAATTAAAAGTAGTTTAAAAGTATAACAAGTATAAAAACATGCCAATGGCAGCAGAGAAAAAAGAAAAAATAAAGAAGGAATAACAAGTATGGCAAGTAATCATTTAAAATTTGAAAAAGCAATATAAGGAGAAGATTTTAAACCAAGAGAAGTCGATAAAATTTCATTAAAGCGATTTTAGAAGTAATACAAAATTTCAAAAGAGAAATTTAATTTATAATAATAATATGAATGTATGTAATTTGAGTGATATAAGAGAAAAAGGGACTTTTATTCAAAAGTTTTCAATACACTATTTTTAAATAATTGTAATCCTGTATGATATATATCTATATGGTTAAAAAAGCTGTTAAAAGTGGAACACGATCTGTGTAAAAACGAATTCTGGCAATAGTTCGTATTGACACTAGGTATTCTAAAGGTTGGGTGATTTCGTAGGGCACGTGATGGACAGTTAATTTGAATTTTATTTAGGAGCTGGGACGAATCAGCTAGACTGTTAATAATTTTATAGAATTTTATAGAGAAGGCATGTTTTACTTATTGTCAAATGTTTCCCTCGGCACGGGAAACCCCAGTGAGGGAACATTATTTTGTTTAAAAAGAGAATACAAACATTGTAAAAGTATAAATAAATAAATATGTAATGTGATATTGAACTACAAGATTATCTTCGCTTTTGGATATAACATACATACAAAGTTTCTAGATGCTTTAACATCTTACATATTGTGTTTTTGCAGGAAAACCAACCCCTTTTTTTATGTATTAGGTGTTAACATAAGTTGTTGGCGTTTTTTCCAAATTTAAAAATGAGCACTAAAAGTACAACAAAATGACAATGGTCATATTATATTCGTTATTAGAAAGAAATATTATCTTATTCGAAAAGACGAAAGTGAACATTTTCAACAATTCCCGTTTGCGTTCAATCGAGGGAATAAAGATGCCAAAGCTGATCGAGGTATTCACAGCAATTTTGACCTGAAAGACATGCGGTGAATGACCAGCGAACTTCGATGAGGAGTGGTTAAACAATATTATTCATGAAGATCCCCCTCGAACCACCGCGGAATCGGCTGAACAGATAAACTGCAGTCACGCGACTGTATACCACCATTTTGAATCTCACGAATCTTCTCCGGAAAAGAAAAAAATATCAAGTGGAAAAAATAACACACATTCTAGAAGACCTATAAAAAACATTTCACATTAGCGTTAGCAACGTTATTCTTAACATGCTACGCTATTTTCATTTCATTATCACATACTGAATTTTAAAAACATTGATTCCCATTACTAACGCATACGCATACTAAACGAGACGATTCTGAGAATTATTAATGATTTGCTTATCGCGCTACGTAATGTCCAATTACATACATTCTAGTATTGTACTGAAAGTGAGTTAATTTGTCAAATTCTTCGCCATTGCCATTCGCACAATTTAGCCTGATACAGAATTTATACGCAACGAAGCAGGTTATATAGACTACTAAATGTACATATTATACTAAGTTACTACCACCTTTGAACCTACTACGTAAGTGCATTCACGAGAATTTCGTTTTTTTTGCGTAATTTCGTAGATATTTTTTAAACTTGCTTATCGGATATAAATGTATACATATTATACCAGTAGATATGTAGTTAATATAAACATTTCTGAATATTAGCTGCATAAGAAATATTTTAGAAACTATAAAGAAAATAAATAAAATGAGTATATTTAACGAAACTTGTCATAATTTATACTTTTTGCTCTAATTTAGTATAAATATATTTTCTAATAAAAAAAAAACTTAATAGATATTTTATTTAGTATAGATATATTTTTTTATTTAAAAAAAGCGACTTGATAGATGTTTTGTTTCGTGTATAATATCGTCGCCAAATCGTTAAATCATCCACTTGATTGGACGGCTAGGATGTTCATTAAATGCTGACATTAAATTGAACGGCTAGAACGTTTATTGAATGAATTAATAAAGCTCAACGTTCAACGTGTTGGCTGGATGAAAGATGGCCCTATGGAAATGGCTGAACCAAAAGTCACCGGATTAGATAAGGATAGGTTGAATTATTTTTTTGATGATAACACAAAATTCAACCTATCCTAACCTAACTTAACTTAACATAAAAAAATAAATGTAAAAATAAAATAATTATGTTTATAATAAAATAATAAATTAAAGAGGCCATACGACAATTATGCTCTTTCGGTAAACGTTGCTTTAAACAATTTGGCTAACCACCTGTTATTCATTCAATTGAATGCCGGCATTTAATAAACCGCCTAGCCGTCGAATTCAATGGCTGATTAAACTATTTGGCGGCAACATACACACCATTCATCATAACATAGAAAAGTCTACTGTTTCTACACTCCGGTTGTTGAATCTATTGATTTTTATGAAAGTGGTAGATTTAAAATCAATTTACACCGTAAATTTTCATAAAGTAATATAACTCATTTATCGTCTAGAGCATTTGCAAAACACACAAATCAATCACACCCGCTCTATGATCATTCTCAAAAAATATAACCATGTATCATCCCTTAACTCCGAATTCAAGTGGCTTCGTTTTTATCAGCGCATAAACTTTCGAGGGCTCTCACTTCTTTATAACATTCTTCACAACCCTTGTGCACCAAAATATCTCTCTGAAAATTGTATTTGCCTTTCTGATCATGGTCTTTCTTCACTTCGCTCTTCTCAAGAGAGAATTCCTTTAATTCCTGGACACAGCTCATCATTTTTCAGCGCTTCCTTTTCTGTTCAAAGTGCCAGACCTTAGAATGTAAAAATGTAACTTACTTGGCCACTTTCAAGAAACGCCAGAAATATTATTTTATACCCTTAAAACAGTAGCCTTCTTTCATTTAAAAATAAATCAATTATCAATTTTCTTTCCAGGTTCCAGTTCCTACCTCCTTTCAAACTTATAACTAGATTTCACATTCTTCATCCATTTATATGTATAGAGTGGGCCTTGAATGTATACCTAGTTTCAATTACCAATAATTGAATAATTTTAAAACTTTCAAATGTTTTATTTATTTTTTTAAAAACTAAAATAAATGGAAATTTTAATGATATCTAAGTTTTAAAAATTGTATTGTCCAAGTGAGTTCCACCAACTTGTTTAAGGCGGATTCGCAAATTCTTAAAAAACACGTCGAAAAGTTGCCCGTGGGATGACGTTGATTTCCCGTACAATGTTTTGTTTTAAATAATTTATTGTTGTTGGATTGTCTTTAAAGACTCTTTTTTTTAAGTATCTCTACAAAAGTAATCAATCTGGGCTCCGTAGGGGCCACTCAATGTCTCCTTCTCGTGAAATGAGTTTCCTGGGGAAAATCTCCTTCAGACGGTCGAAGATAGGTATCATTTGACTTTAACTTGCATCAGCTAAATTTTATAGGCTTTTAGATGTAAACCGTGGCGTAAAATTTTTTGTTAAATCATTTAAGGATCATCCTTTCGATCTTTAAGGCTTGACTTCTCTTGTGAGTTGATTGTTGCGGATTTCCCCTTATTGATTCACTAACACGCTGAATAACTTCTAGTATCCTCGCCGACTTTGGGTGGCCTTCATTCGTTATTCTTACTGTTGAGTCGAGTGTCTTAAACATTTTGATCAATTCCCGAATAGACTTTGCGCTTGGTGCTTGACCAATGTCTTGTAAACCGAAGTACGCCCGGTACATTCGTCTCGAAATCGTCAGGAATAATTGTTTACGTAATATACGCGAACACAAAAAACGCGCTACTTTCCCGTGAATGGCTCCACGGCGACTAAAAATTCCACGAAATTGCGCACCCTGCCCACCGCGCCCGCCCTAGGTATTAATTTAAAAAATAACGAAACAATCCGCGAACACAGTTAAAACCCACCCTGTATAACACAATGTACTTTTAGGCTTATATTTGGAAGCTTTATCTCCCCATTAAAAACAACTGTTATTTTTAATTAATTCGTTTTTTAATACAACTTTTTTACCAGTTCTTCTTTTGACCAGTCTGTTGTTTGGTTAGGTGGAGGATATTAATTCAAACATTTGTACTTCAAGATTTAAAATACAAAAAAATATTAAAAACTATTTATCTTGCTTAATTTATAATAAGGCGATATTGAGTATTTATTTACAAAGATATGAAGATATCATCGTCTTGCTGATGAAGATTTAAATGAAAAATACCTAACAAATCTTGTAAGAAACATTTTCATAAAGTTTTCTTATGAAAATTTGTATAACCTGTATCCGGTAATTAATACGGTACGTACGATGTTTGCTCGGAGACACTTTTCATATATAGCTTCAAGAGTGTTCAACGTCTTGGATGAACATATTATGTTCTCCAAAACAACGTCTTTATTTAAGATGAAGATCCATAATTGGATTTTATCGAGGGGTAGAGACCACTGTATTAGATTGCTTCGGGAATAAATACATATTATCGATGCTGTCTTCATTATTATTAATAAACGTATGGATGTATATCATCTTTGAATAAACTTAATATATACAGAGGAATTATATATATAAAGATTATCTTTTCTCATGTAAAACATTTTCACTTAACAGGGCTAAAGAGATAAAATGCACTCAATCCAATAAAAATGTATATTTTCTTTTTTTGTTGAATAACATTATTACAGATAAATATTACAAGCGCTTAGACATAAATTAATATATTTGTTGCCACAATTTTGTTAATTGTTGTCACAATTGATAATAAACATATTGCATTTGAAAATCTGAATGGTTATAACGATTTTCTTGTGACATAAGACTTGTTATTAATACGAAACATTAGAAAATAAATACCTTAATTTAGGTGGTTTATGTAAGTACTACTTTTTTCAAGGTGTTATAAAATGTTAATTTGATAAGAGGTGTTAAATCCAAAATATTGTCTTTCTGTTCAAATTGAACATTACAAAATGCAAACAATAAGGTGTCATGGGTGTTATAAATATCATTCTTGTCAATCTATTTTTTTTTGGCAAGATGGGGTTTCGCTAAAAAAAGGTAGATCAATTAGAGTTCCATCGCCAAGAAAAATTGGGAACCACTGTTCTTGGTGTCCTATAAAAGGTTAATCGCAATTAAATACAGAGAGTTTTATTTTTATTTTTATTCTGAGGTATGGGTCAGTGCTATGCTTTAAGCTCCTGACGTCACTGCGACATGTGAAGATCTACCGTGACTGGCCCCTGTGTACACAAAGAGAGTATCTTCTGGCAAAAATAAACTAAAATAATTAAAAACAGTTATTCCATATTAAACATATTAATAAAACAGTCATTCCATATTACTCGAAACAAAAAATCTAGAAAATGTCTTCCTTATTTTAACACACCTCACATGTTTATATAATTATAGGTTAAATCCTGTAATGTCTATAAATTAATCTGTATAAAATTTACTAATATTATTCTTTATTTACTAAGTATTTCTTTATTTATTTAAGGTATCCCTGTAGTAATATAAATATTGATCGATGTCTTTAGCGTGAGTCTTGTAAATTTTAAATATTAATGTATATGTTCCTTATCAAATAGAACCTAATATTCTGTTCATATTGTATTTTATAACATTATGTACCTAGCTGCTTTAAACCTTTAATCGTATTTCTTTAGCTTATTAAAAAAAAAGAATAAAAAAAAATAGAAATATATATATTTATTGTTTTAATTTTTTTAAAACCAACTTAACTTTTAAACACAGTTCTATATTTTATTATTTTTAATTGTTTTAAAAAAAAAATTATGTTGTTAATACACTCATCATTTTATTTTTATACCAACTATCCTTCTTAACACTATTCCTATATTTTATTTCTTTATATTGTGGTTTTTTTTAAATCTATGTTGTTTATATACTCAACTTCTTTTTTTTATACCAACTTTACTTCTTAACACTGTTCTATCTTTTGTTGCTTTATATTGTATTTTTTAAATTTAATGTTGTTTATATACTTATATTTTGTAAAACTTTCATGTATGTAAAAGCGTTATAGGCGTGAAAAAAAAAAAAAAAAAACAATAAAATTTATATTTGATCGCGCCATTCGGCAGAAACTGTAGACGCTCGACTTACTGGTTCGCGGAAATTGTGTTATCTTTACTTCCTTTGCCACCAAATCGTAATACAAATTAATGCAATCACCTACCTTGTACTGGAGTTATGGCAGGGTCAGATCCTGTGCTCACGAAAGGCACTTGTCGTTTCTTGAATAAAATAATTGATAACAGACAGAGTAAATTGTATATTGATTGCTAAAACAAATTATTTGCGATCGCGCTGGGATTATGAAAAAACTTGTTCACTTGGTGACAGTTCGGTTGTTATTTTTCGTTATTTTGTTCTTTTTTTGTTGTATGCGTTTGAACAAAGTATTATTATGTTAGGCCGGAGAAAAAAAAGTGGTACTTACCCTCAGAAGGAATTAAAACATCTTCAGTGTGCACATAAATACATTATATTCTTCATCTATTATTAAATACGCTTAGACCTCATGGGCTTTTCCAGTAATACAAACATAAACCTCGTTCAGAACTTACGAAATTCAATGATCAAATTATTAATTTTAAAAAATTGTACTATCAACGACACGATATTCCAATATCCTTATTGTATAAATCTATAAATATTTTATCCGTTAGAGCTTTATTATGGTCCAAGCTGGTTTCTCAGCATGCGTCTCTATCTGAATATAGAAATAAATTGGAGCATGTATATAATACTCGGTTCACTAGTGTAGAAAGACTAGCTCTCCCTTAATTCAATAATAAATACGGGAAAAGAACACTAGAGTACAATATACCAAAAATGTATAATATGCCCCATTAAATATAAAATATCAAAAATACTTATCTGGCTCAAAAGAAAGACATTTGCTGAAAATCTGGCTTTTAGAACGTGATTTTTTATTTAGATTTTTTTTGTTTTTCTTTTTTATTTCGACAATTTTTTTATTTTTTATTTGTTTTATTTTCGACGTACATGGGAATGTATATGTTTTCATTTTTTCCTTAGAAATAAGAGTTTTTATATGTTTATAGAATTTAAAAGATAAGATTATGTATATATTTAACTATAAGCACCTGCTGACGAACTGTATTTTATGCAGTTCAGTAGGACTTTATAATTTATAGGTTAATTTTTGTATGCCTTTGAAAAATAAAAAAATCTACGAACATATCTTTTATAAATAATATTTGAAAAATTTTTTTTTTAATGTAATGTAACCCGCAGACAAGCATCGGCTTTGCGGGAACAAAAATACAATTATAAATGTTATTTTATTTGTTAAAATTAAGAAATACATTTTTTTTAAAACCAGGGCTCAGTAGGTGGCAAATAAATTTAACGTGTAACTCACGTAGAGTAAATGTAGCGTAATCATTGTGTATATGTGTGTGTATGTATGTATGTGGATGTGTATGCAAGTGTGTGTATTTATATATGTAAATAATATGTTCAAGACATAGTTAAGAATGACTTTTGTTTATTGCAGAGAGCCACATCGTTAAGGTTCAGCGTCTCAGTGAAGTGAAAGAGTAGTGCATTGGCTCAGTGCCCTCGTCAGGATGGACGAGAAGGCGTGGGAGTGCAGCTCCACGGAGTCGGTGAGCAGCGAGGACTGCCCCGTGGTCTCGGCCAACGAGGCGGTGGCCTACTACGACGTGTTGCCCCCGAGAGGGCGCAGCCCGCGGGCACCGCTCTCCGTCAACAAGCTGGACCAAGAGGACACCTGTTTTCAGCCTTATGAAAAGGTGAGAATTAAAATAATTGTATACTTTAAAAAATATGAAATAAAAAAAAGTATTTTTACTCGAACGATACTGAATTACGAGAAAGTAAATTAATAGTCATGTGTGTGAAATAGAACCGGGATGATTTTTTTTGACTCGATGACAACATTCGTATTACATTTTGATAATTTGAAACAATTACCCAATGCTAAATTTTGTTTTATTGTTTTCATTGATCAACCGAATAATCGTTTTTTTCTATAAATATTATCTTGGTACGGACGTAAGGAACATGGAATAACAAATACATTATTTTTGTTGAGAAAGTCATCATTTTCTTTCTGTGCCCAATGATGCAAATGGCACTGCATTGGTACACCAATCGCAGTGTATCTTACACCACGAGACCGACATACCGTTGAGAAAGAAAATCCTGTAAATACGTAGAATTCAAAATTACCTTAAAAAATGATTTTTTATCTCTGTTTGAAAAAATATGTTAATAATAAGTCAATTTGTTTGAAGTGTGAACGTGTGTATTTGACGCACATAAAAATGACGTTAGTTGTAGGATACCCCCCTTCAGTATTAGCGACGAGGTCTTATATCATAAAAACGTTAACACCGTGAATGCGTGGGTGTGGTGACGTCACATCGTGCGCACCTCCCCTCTGCCCCTCTCCGAACTGAAACCTATTATTGCGAACTGCAATCTTATCTGAAAAATATATGAAAAACTGTTGCTACTCGCTTGTACCTACTTCCGTTTCTAGATCCGTATACAGCCTTTCCACAAAACCTTTGTTTGATCTCTGGCGTGCGAATTTAAAAAGTGTTTTTGGATATTTTCCGAAATAAGAATTTTCTTGGATATCAGATTCCTAGAATGCTGCTTATTCTTTTTAAAAGGTTTATAAATTCTCGACAGTTCGCGTAAGTCTAATATCAACAGCAAAAAAATATTATCCGTGAACAAATTTACAATATTTCTTCTTCTTTGTATTTTAAGAGATCCTAAGATCTGTGTAACAGAAACTAATTGTTCTCCTGAGATGATAAGGTCCAACTGTTTCTCCGTCTTTTGGACGTTTCTCCACTTGATTTCTTTATTATGAGACAAAAAATAAAAATACCAGTACTTACATACGTATGTTAATTTTACAGCAAATAAAGCTACAGATAACCGCCTCTTCTCTACCTCTAAACTTATATGTTTATCTTGATAACACCACAGGGGGTCAAATACAGTCCTTATCTGAAAATATATTAATTTTTATTATTAACGAGCTGAACCCGGCAACGCTTTGCTATTGCCAAATTTGAGAACATACTTATATATATTACGTAATAAAAATTTTACAATTCACTTTCTAATGCCCTAAAAAATATAGAAAATTTATACGTATTTAAAAAACACCTAAATAAAACAGTTCTTACAGCCCCTGTTACGAGTGATATGTGATGTTTTTTTTATTTTATTTTTATTAAAATTATTGTGTTATTATATATAATATCCCCTCATACCAGCGCTTTTGCTGATTGGGAATATTTCGTACAAATAAAATATTTAAAGTTTAAAAAAACCTTATATTTTGTCATAATTAGATAAATCTAAAAATATTTATATTAAATTAACATAATCAAATGTTTGGTTTCAATTATTGTATTTAGTTAAACTTGGTTATGTACATACACATTATTATTTTTGTGTTTCGGATTACATAAATTATGAGAATATGCTGGACAGTGAATTTTGAGGTATTTAAATATTATTTTTCTGTCACCGTCTTGCCTAACTAAAATATACAAAATTGACCGTACTTAACATATTAAAGATTTCAAGACCTACAAACAAGCCCAGGCCAAATTTTGAGATATTTCAACATTATTTTTCGGTCACTGTCTTGCTTAACTAAAATAGACAAAATCGACCGTACTTAACAAATTAAAAATTTTAAGACCTATACACATGCTCAGGTCAAAGCTCGTCATTTCCCAAAAAACAGCACGTAAATTGGCCCAATAGTTATTTAGATATAGATAGATATCAGCAAGGGATATATCTGAACTCTTAAATATCAATGTTCAACCCATTCTTTAGAAGCCGTAAATGACTTGTGCTAAAAAATGAAAATTGAGTTGTAGAGTAGGGTTTGAACCTCTGACTTTTTATCTGTGAGTCCACAATACTACCACGGGACCGTTATCTGTTTCAGCATTTGACGAATTACAATTATTTTTTTAGGTAGAATAGTAAATGTTACACAGTATGTAAAAGTGATAATTGAAACCAACATTTGACAGTTGTGTAAATGCCTAGATTTGCGTATTCCTTCTCAAATAATCAAATAAGTATTCAAAATTTATCGTTGTCAAGGTAACCATAAGAACCCAATTAATTGAAATCTAATATTTGATCATTTTTTTATTTATTATAAATACGGCCTAAGCCGATTACAACAGTTGCATGAAAAAAACATAAATATAAGAAACAGAACAAAAATGAACATAAAACTATGTAGCAAAGACAAACAAAGGCAATTAAATAAACGTATTCATAAAAACAAAATACATAAGACTTCGAGCTCAACCATGCCAATCCAACTTCATCCCACACTGTTTTAGTCGCGAAGATATCTACGAAAAGGCGGATCTATCCCAAAGAATTCCAAGTCATGTGATGAATTGACTAATCTACACATTCTGGACATTTGGGCATAAAAACAAAAGTTGCTCTTAGAAGATTTAATAAATAGCAGATTTTGACTTCTGGTGACACAGTTGAGAACATAAAATTTTTATGATTGCGACAGAGATAGGATATCACTTATAGCATTAAGTATTTTAAAATGTATATAAGGTCCATCACAGTTTTACGTTTCTCCAATGAAGACAAATTAAGAGATTGCTCTATTTCAAAATACGAATAATTACCCCTTTGTTATCCGAGCAACATTGACACTTTTCTTAGAAAACGGTGTTGAACAGACTCGATAAGGTCAATATGAGTCCTGTAGAATGGAGACCAGATAGTTGGAGCATATTCTAGATGGGGATGAACTAGTGAGCAATAAAGATGACCGAATGTACGCTAAAATTATTCTGCTAGACCGATTTGAAGATGGAAATCGCCATTTCCTTAAATAATATATAAAAAGGCCAGAAATAGTAATTCAATTATAATTTCAATATTCTTCCAATTAACACTACATTTAGTCAAAGGATTAAGGATTATTTTTCTGACAAATTATAGAATTTTTTGATATTTCGTTTATTTTTATATTTTATTTTTAAAACGGTTGTGAACCCCTGAGCTCTTATTAATTTATTTTTATTTTTTTCAGAAAACATACAGTCATACATAATCAGTATTAAAAACAACAATTCTTTAACATGAAAATACCAATTAAGCTTTCATAAATTATGCAAAAGATAAAAACATTAAATGTGACAAAATAAATAAATAAATAAGTCATTTAAGTAAGAAAATAATAATTATTAATATTTGCGTTATCAGGAGACAGTTAGTATTATACCCAGGGCATTCAATATACATTGCAACAATACAAAAAAATCAATGATTAATGATTTTTGCTATTTTGTATATACCTAGTTATCTTTATTTTATTATTATTTAATTTTTCTTAATTTTTTTTTACCAAAGTATGTTAAGTATTAAAATCCCAAAGTCATTATATAGAACAAAGTATAAAACAACCGTGTCATATGTATAGATATATTTTTTTAATATTATTTCAGAATTTTGTAATAGAACACTGTTATGTTAAATTTTTTTATGTTTATGTTTATAAAAGACATTTGTGCCGTTTACACACTTGTAAATAATAATAAAAAAAACAAAAAAAATAATAAGCTACCCCACAATTTTTTTTTTGTCAGAAAGTATTTTTTTAAAAATGTGTCTAAGGCATAAAATTAAGAATAGTCCAGAAGGAGCGTAGAATCATATTTGAATACATCTAACTGTGTCCAAAAAGCCCCCCACTTTGCCCAACTTTCACCGCGCGCATGCGTGAAGTCACCGCTTAATGTTGCCAGATCGCGAAAAATATTATATAATCATAACACAAACGTAAGATAATTATATTTAAAAAAAACAAATCGTTAATTTCTCTATAACTTTATTGTACACGCGAAAACATTGATTTACACAGCAAAGTAGATAAGTCAAGGGTCATTTAAAAAGAGTAATTGAATTAATAAACTTTGAACTTCAAAAATAAAAAAAATGATATTTTACAGAAAACTGATATTTTTACGAGTATGTCATGATAAATAATATTTGATGTCATTATGTTTTTTAGATAATGTCGGTCAAATGTCTACCACGGCGTTGTTTAATCCGAGAGGTTTATTTTTCATTAGTTCTCTGATTAGATTAGCAAAGAACGGTAAAAAATTTGACTACCCTGGCAACACCAACAAAATGTCCATTTAGTTTTTTTCGACAATCTGACAGATGGAAAAATAATTACATTTTTAAGTAATGCACTTGCTACTTCCACATGCATTTGCTACTTACACGTGGAATGTCAACCCATCCTGTGTCTTTTTTATCCCAAGCAGTATTTCTTCACTTTAAAACGACACAACTGACATAGTTTAATTCAAATTGGGAGTGGCGTACTGAGCGATGTCTACAAAAAAACTGATGGGTCAAAACGTAAAACTACTCGTTTAAGAGTAGTTTAGTCGCCTTCTGATTGATGCGCGTACGCGGTTTCTGGACTATTCTTAATTCTATGAGCTGAGGTAAATTAGCATAGAAGAAATTAAAAAAAAATCGAGTGACATGTGAGCAATATTAATTTAATTTTGAATAATGTACGGTTCTCATTTTAATATATTTTCGTAATGAAGAAAACTATCAATTTAAATTAGTATATTTTAAAAATAAATATTATGGTATTAAAATAAAATAATTTTATATCTCTTAATCAAAATGTAATTTTTGATGACCACATTAAAATCATAAAACATAAAATGATATTTATTTCGGTGAACTGATATTATAATTAAGTATTAAAACACAGCGTATCTATCGCAAAATATTATGCCTCTTGCATTAACCTCGTATTAGATGGGTCAGAAAACGGTACAAGATAATGTGCAAGATATCACCAAGTGAATATTGTGTCACGTAATACACAAACAAAAATAATAATTAAAGTGATGTAATAACATAACAATTCCCATAATCATAGACATTCGGATAAATAAGAACACCTTTTCAAGAAATATTTGAACTGCATTCTGCGCGCGCATCCCACGCCTGAGACACTTTTAACTGTCAACTTTAATTCTCAGCACGTATTTGTAGTAAGTTTCTGTTGTCACTATTTATTCTCGAACGTATTTGTTTCACTGCCCTTTTTTTAATTTACGTTTGACTTCTTTTCTGGAAAAACGGATTTTCAATAAGGTTCACGATCCATGTTATTTTTTTTATATTTTTTTATTTAAATCTTAAAGTAGGGCACATATATCATACATATTGTTATGTGTGTTCTAATAATAACATTGAAAATATATTTAATTTATAAATTGTTTATCACATATGTCTTGACCATTATTTTAAATTTTGAAATGTTTTTTTCTTCATAAACATTTTTTTCCATTTCGTAATACTTTTTAATTGCTTTAAATAAAATTGAATTTTGTGACTTTGCCTTTTTCCTAAATGGAAGTATAATTTTGTTCTTTTCTCTAGTATTGTGATCGTGTTCATGCTGGTTCCGATCAATTTTTTTCCAAAATTCTGTTTTTTTATTAGAGTTTATAATTTTATGAACAAATATCATTGTATTGTAAAATATTCTTTGTTTATATGTTAATAATTTCATTTCATTTACCATCGACTTTACCCTCGTATATCTGTTTTTTTTCAAAATGATTCTAAAGGCTTTATTTTGTAATACAGTTAATTTATCTATGTTTTCTTTGTTTGATAAAAATAAAATGCTACTACAGTAGTTAACGTGTGGTTTAATAATTGCTTTGTAAATAGTTTTGCAGGAGTCCTTATCAATAAATCTTCTGATCCTTCCCAAAATTGATATTTTTTTTGCAATCTTATTTATTACCATCTTAGCATTTTGGTGAAATGTAAGTTTTGAATCCAACATTACACCTAAATATTTAATTTCAGTGACTTCATTAAGTTTTTCATTTTCTATTACAATTGATGGTGTAATTTCTATTCTTTTGTTTCCTATATTCATATATTTAGTTTTGTTAACATTTAATTTTAATTTATTAATTTTTTGCCACAGTGATACACTATTAAGATCATGATTTAGTCTGTCCATAATTGTTTTATAATTTTCTCCCGATATATATATTAAGGCATCGTCTGCAAAGAGTCTTATTTTTGAATATTTTAATGTTTCAACAATCAACAAAAATATAATAAACAAAACCGGTCCGAGAACCGATCCTTGTGGTACTCCCAATGAAATTTTGAGGGGCTCGGAAATTTCATTTTAGAAACCCAATTTTGATTGTTGATGGTAGAATCCTTCATATATTGTTGGTTGTAAACAGTCGAGTCGTAATAAGATGGCTCATTTTGTCAACTGCGAAACTGACCGTTATCTGTCATAACGTCGGAAAGGTCTACGGTGGAGCGTACACGCAATTTTCTATCCCAGAAACTGCCTCTAGAACGTGTAAACAGCAAATAAAACGGTCCAAGTTTTGTAATACGAATTATTGTACAAGAAACTGCACAAGATCTTGTACCATTTTCTTTTCCAGCTTAATACATTAATTTATGATGGTAAGGTTTTTTTTCCAATTATATTACGATATTTAGTAGTAACTCAAAATATTGTAGTTTAAACTAATTAGCCCTAGCGGGAGCATTGAAATTGGCTCAACAGAGATTAAAAATTGATCATCATCATCATAATCATTCCCTTTCCACATCTAATGGTGCATAGGGCACTGCATTGGTAACCCAATTGCAGCTTATCTTGATTATTTTTGTTTCATGAAGGTAAAATAATCAGTCCTACGCTTCAGGTGCCAGTCTAGGGACTATGAAATATTCTACTGTATAAAAATCTTTTTAAATCGGGTTGTGGTCCTGTGGCTAGTGTCTCGGACTCACGGACTAAAGGTCCGTGGTTTGAATCCTACGCTACTCCAACTTGATTCCCATTTTCTAATAGTGAGTTATTTACAACTCGTTGAAAATGGCCCTCAAAATTAAATATTTGGGTAAAAAAAAAACAATATTTTTTTTACATTTTTTTTTTTTTTACATTTTACATTTTTTTTTTTTGTTTGCACCACAACAGGCCAGGAGGCCTAATTACAGTGGTGAATTACATCACAGAGCACCCAGGCTTGAGAAAAATCACATTTTAATTTTTGTGTTCTCACCGGGAATCGAACCCGGAACCTTCCGTGTGTGAGTCAAGCGTCTTGACCACTACACCACGAGGCCGACAAGGCCGAAGGAGTAATCAGGGAATGTGAATATCCGGGCATTAATAAAGCTTGTCTGACTGTACTCAGTTATTTTGTAATATCGTGTAACATTCTACACACTGCGCGTGCAAAAATCCCGGATAAAACCGGATGAAACAAAAAATTAAACAATATTTAAGTTTGTCCATATGTTTGTAGACAAAATACTAGATTTCACCTCCTCGTGAGTCATTAGGCCTAACAAATTAAAACAGGGATGGAGAATACCTTTAAGAAGGGAATATAGAGGTCTCGGCATTTACAGGGCTGACCTGTCATTGGCAGGTAAGTGGCCGCTTTATTGTCTGCAAACATTTGGACAAAATCAAATATTTTAATAATACCAACTGGTTTAAGAAGAAGTTTGAAAATTGGAAAATTATTTTCAGGCGTTGCCTAGTATGTGGAACAATTCGATCAAATGAATCTTTTCATAACAAGGTTTCAGCTCTTTAACCTCTCTAAAATCGACAAATGGAAGAATTGAAGAAGTACGGATGTTCAAGCATGAGCACAATGATGAATGTTACACAATGTGGAAAGTTGCCACTTAAACCAGCTAATGACAGGTCATAAGCCCTGTAAATGCTATAAATATTTTTTCATCTTGAAGGTATTTTCTATGCCTATTGTAATTTGTTAACAAATTAAACCGCCCAAGATTTGGCACAAGAAACTGCACAAGATCTTGTAACATTTTCTGACCTACGTAATACGAGCTTTAGTATTAAAACACAGCGCAACGTATCTATAGCAAATGTGTTTCTTGTATTGGACTATCGATCATTGATCAGCATGGCTGTTATTAGCATAATAAATAATGTTGTGTTTACAAAATTCGGCGAATGAAATAATTGCTACCTGCACAATATTTAAAGTAAATTTGCCACCTGTGCACCGCTCGGTTCATCGACTTATTAAGCAACAAGCACCAAACAACAAGGTAACCTATCAAATTGTTTTGTCAAATTTACCATGTTTGCATAGTTTTACGTTTGCTCACGTTCAGTGCTTTGGACACACTGGGTCAGGGGCAACAAACTTTACATAATGGAGAAGGAATTTTTATTTTGTACTACCGAGTACCCGGCCTGTGTTGCAATGCCAATCAAAGAAAGAAAGTGTTTGCGGTTTAATTTTTAAATTTTGATTGTTGAAGTGCTTTTGGTGTCAGCAATCGAAACAGATTTCTTTGAATCCAGAATAAATATATCATTCCAGCGGAAAAATCTTATGGCTGAAATATAAAACTAATAATTACCCATTGAGGTATATAACTATGGTAAGCATGTGTTGAGTAAATAAGTAAAAAAATAAGTAAAAAAGCATTTATCGATGCTTTTCCTGACCGATTACCTTTCTTTCCCATCCTTCCCTTGACCCATCCTTATGGTACCTACCTAACATCAAGATAGAAGAAATTCAAAATTTGAAAATTCGGATTCAGATCAAAAGCCAAACAACATTTTTCACTTCACATAAAATCGGATAAAAAGTGCTTGGATTCGTCGCGCGTTGTGGAAAACATTGTTACAAAGAAAAAACGTTGAAAAAACGTAAAAACGTTGTCATCCAGTGCCCGAAATTGAAAAACATTCACATCATATTAAAGGTAGGTATCCATTTCATGTTCCTATCCTTTCTTCAAATATTTCTTTATCACAAAACTGAATGAAATTCGTTTTTCATTTAAAGTCGGCCTTTTCGTTAACAGCATGAGCGTTCGAAATACGATCCTTCAACCTGCGGCCAGTTGACAAAGGCTTGATAGAACGGGCTTAAGTCTGTTGCGAGCATTTCTCGGCTACTTTTCTCCTCGCTATTACTAAAATGCCCATCTGTACGCTAAGATAATGCACAAATCGATCGGAAAAATATTAAAAAGGGGATGGTATAGCCTTTCACCAGTAAGTAATGTTTTTATCTTAATCAACACTTGTTTAAAATAGCTATTTTAATATTTGAAAACATTTTACTACTACTATTTATCGTGAGTTATCTCATGTTTCTGTTTTGCTGAGTCTGGAGGATAGTAAACCGATAAACAAAGGTGACACGTATGTAGAAGGGAGCGAATACTGAATAGAACTTACAGTAGACCGATGTAAACAGTCCGTGTTTTTTACTGTACTACGTGTTTTGCTTGCCAAAGTCGACGTGATATGATATAACGACACCTGCTCCCTCCGCTGGTCATTTACTTTCCTTTGGGGACGACTGTTTAGCTCCAATTTGTACGGAGTGTCCTTTCTTTATATTTTATCTCAATGTAACTGCCTAAAACATTTAAGTTTGTAACTGAAAATTCTTGATGGAAGTTCACTGTAATTTATTATATAAATAAAAGACGAGTGATACTTAAATCCACTAATTTGGAATATCCAGTGACCGAAATCGCGAAACCGATGAAACCGGTCACTGGATATTCCAAATTCGTGGATAAAAGTATCACTTGTCTTTGATTTATATTATGAAAAATAAATAAAAAAGTAAATACCTTACTTATTTTTTCTAAAGTGTATGTGAAATGTTTGAAAGAATTCATAAAAGTTTTAATAAAATGAACAAATTGAAATTATGAATGTTAGTAAATATCAGTATTTAACCACTTACCAACTTTTTATGTCTACCGGTTTCGAGACGCACTTGTCTCTTCGTCAGGACACGGTCAGAGACGGGTACGTCTCCAAATCGGTAGACATGAAAATAAATTTATTGATTGTTTTAGCAGGCGCATTAAATTGTCTCGGGGATCGTACCTTGACTAGTTAAGGCTGAAGTTGATGGTTACTAATATTCCGGCAAAACTTCTATGCACACGGAGTTAACACTATTAAAAGTTCCTTCGGTGGGGGGAATAGACTTTGAAAATAATTAGGTAATGAAGAGGTATACAGGGTGGCCAGACACTCGCGTTTTGAAAAATGTGGTGATAGAACACCCTTCGACTTGTACCCACCAAAATAAATGTTAATCCCGGTCAGTAAAATGTTTAACATTTTCAAGATATCAAATTTTGATTTTCTCCCTTTGATTTCGATTGAGTTACCAAAAATACATTTCAGTGGATAAATATTATCTTTTTTTTATCTATAACAAAACATTATACAGGGTGTTCATTAAACCCCGTCACATCCGAAACCACGATGATCAGTATAAGCAAGAAGACATATTGCCACATAAAATTATTTTTTTAGAACGAAAAAATCATAACCACAACCCAATCATTATGTTTTTTTATTAAGCCAATTACAAACGGATACTTCCGTAATATTTTTAACATTTACATCGGAAATTTCTTTTTTTAAAAATAATAACTCTATCCTACAAAAAATAATAAGATCTATCACACTATCTATCGTAAGTATTTTTAATTCATTTTTTAGTATGAAAATCATGTCACTTAGTAAGGGAGTTGGAGATGCTTTTTTAAACAATTGTTTGATGGGTAGACATAAGGTTTAACTACTGCAAAAAAACGTTATTTTAAACGCAATAATTTATCTGCTGAACTCATATTTTGCAAAATGGGCTATTATTTACAGATCATTTCATCTCATCATTCGCGTAATTTGTACAAATAACAGATATATTCGACAAAAACTACTTGCACTATTAAAAATGGGCCCGAAATGCGTAAACTTGTACTTCTAGAACTAATTTATACTGTTTGTACAACTTTATGAATGATAGAAATGAGTCTACTTTTATTACTGAGACCATCTTGTATTATTTTTGCCACTGAAAACATTATACAAATGCGCATATTTATTTGATTAAAACCAAAGTTTACTGTGCTCAAAGTTGTTTATTGATATTTTGTACAGTCATAAAAGTGTGCTGTTAATACCATTGATGCAAGCATACATACGGAACATTTTCTAATGAAAATCGTTAAATTAAAAAAATGAAGTTATACTGTTAAGTCAATCAAATAGTTCTTTTTAGATTCTGGTATTTTACCTTACTTACGATAATGCTATAGATCGCATTATTTTTGGGTGATTAGGTATCCATTTGATACTTTATTGTTATTGATAAAAAAATAAAAGAGAAAGTGTTTCTTATCCTCAAAAATATCATTTCAAGTAGCTTAACCGAAATTGAGAGTAAAAAACAGTCAAAATTAAATGCCTCAAAAACGTTTTCTGAACGTGATCAACCTTTATTTTACAGGTCTATGAGTGTTCTATCACCACATCTTTTACCCCGAGTACCTGGCCATCCTGTTTATGTTTCGTAGTTGATTACGCATTCTTTGGAAGCCATAATGTGAAACCTTTGTATGAAATGAAGTTCAAACGTCTTCCAATGAAATTATTTAAATTTTTTCGATAAAATTTCGCTCCGGTTCAGTTTTACTAGATTTAAACAAACCTTTGGGAAACAAATAAAACTCACCATAATGTTTTAATTAAAATAATAAAAATACGTATTTAGTTTTGTTCCACTTTTATTTAGAAATTTTTACTAGTGACTGGGTTTCGACGCGACCGACATCCTAAGACTGGTGGGAGACTAAACAAATTTATGTTATATCCAAGTGCAAGGAGGTGTTGTAGATCATGATTTTATGTAATTATGGAAATAAAAGATATTAAATTAAAATCATTTAAGTATAAGGTAACAGCAATTGTATGAATTTAAGTTTTGTTTGAATGTTTTAATAAAAACTGGTATAAATGAGATAATTTTATGAAGTTTTGTAATGAAAATGTATTTGAATTATATGTATTTAAATTGAATTAAAACTATAACAGGGGCCGCTGGTTTGTAGTTCCATCGACAGCTAGGTCCCCGGGCCCGAGGTAATTAAGTGATTCTCTGAAAGCGAAATTCCCGGCAGTTAATTCTTATCGATTAGTTTCATTGTTTGTATTTTGATGGATACAATAATGGGGAATGAACGTGTGTTACCCGATCGTTTAATATCATTCTATCAGGGCAATTCTTTAAGCGGTTTATTTCTAAAACTTCAAGTTAATTTAATTTTCGACCTTTGCTGCATGTATAAAGGAATCGAACATTTGTATTTTTTCAAAAACATAATTTGACTCAATAAGGTGGTTGGCAAACGTGTAGTTTTCCTTGTGTTTTGACCATAATGTTTTGAGTATAGACAACATTTAGACAAATGTTGGTAAACAGGCTAGATTTCAATCCCAATAGAGTTATTAAGATCTAATTTCTTTTCAACAGAGAGGTAAAACATTTTTGAGAAGAAAATATAGAAATCTAGGGCTTATAATCGGTCATTGACTAGTTTTAGTGGTTACTTTTCTGCTTAATTCTGTTGATTTTTTAAAGTTAAAGACTTAAACATTTTTTATATTTTTAATAACATTTTTGGCCTCATAGAGTGAGGAATATGTTTTTTTTTTGTAATATGAATAAATAAATGTGGGCGAGGTTTACCTGGCTGAATTATTTCACGTTCGACAATACGAAAATAAAATGCGCAGTTGACAAATATATTAGGAAAATGGCATACTTCGTATCGCACCAATGTACTCGTGAAAGAGTTCAAAATAAATGCTTAAGATACGTTTCTTTAAACTCGGATTCAGATATATTATTTTTAATATGACTTCCTATTAAATACTTAAAACTTGTTTAAACTAACTGAAAGAAGAACAATTATACATTTACTGAATTTATTTAAGTAAATTTATATGGGACTGCCCAAAACTATTAACACTCCTTATTTTCAAGGTTCCTGGACGAAGGACTCGTCAAGTACCTCAGTTTAGTTGAAACAATTCGCTGACAGTATGCTATTATAATGCTTGAATCTATACTGAATCGACTCCATGTACTCGGTAATAACTATTCCGCCGTTTCTGATATTTTAAACATAAAATAAAGTTAATCAACTCTATTTAATCATTTCAAAATGGTGAACGGTAATTTACATTTATTAGATTATAGTGATTTCTTTGTTTTTGTATGGGTCCTATTGTGTACTATATTTACGGGTGTGCTTCATTTTGTAAAATGATTTTCATTATTATTATGAAATTTTTTTGAGATTTAAAATAATTTTATTGCTATTTAATCGAAGCTTAACTGGCAGTGCCCAACGGAGTTTTAGTCCCAACACTTATGTATGGAAGTGAAACATGTAACTGGCAGAGGAAGGATGAAAGCCGAGTGAACGCGGTTGAAATGCGATCTCTTAGGCAAATGTGTGGGAAATCAATGTATGACAGGGTTACGAATGATGAAATCAGGCGAGAGTGTAAATCTGAAACAAGTATAATTGATAAGATAAAGAAAGGGTCTCTGAGATGGTTTGGTCACGTAGGACGAATGGACGACGAAAGAATGGTAAAACAAGTATATATGGCAAAAATGAACGGCAACGTAAGACGAGGACGGCCAAGGAAGACGTGGCATGATCAGATAAACCAAAATCTTAAGTCTGGTCATGTCAAAAGCAGGCAGAACCGAAGGGCATGTATGACAAGATGTAAGAATGTGGAAGAGGCTAGGATTGTAGGCCAGGATAGACGTGTGTGGCGGTCCATTCTATCTGCCTACCCCTATGGGGAAATGGCGTGATGGTAGTAGTAGTGGCTATTTGTATTTAATAAATACATATTTTTTTATCTCTTTTGAATAAATAAAAATACCTTTTTTTTTAATTTTAAATTTTATATGCCCACATATTGTTTAATTTTTCAAATTTTATTTATGAATGATCTAAGCACGTTATTTATATAAAACTGCTGGGTTGTAGTATTTATGTTACATAATACAGTTATAATATTTATATTTTATTGTATAATAGATATTTTAACATAAAGTATAGTTTATGTAAATCAACTATCTATAATCATTTTAAAAATAGTGAACTGTAATTTACACTTGTTAAATTATTATGCTTTCTATGTTTACTTTTGTTTGATATTGTGTATGTTTTATTATTTCATTTTTTAATTATTACTATTATTTTATATATTCAAAATAATTTTTCGTTTAATATACTTATATATTGTACCTTTTAAAGAATATCCCTTTCCTTTTATAATTTTACATGCGCACATTGTTAATTAAAAACCAAATTATTATCTTATAATCAATAACTAAGCACGTTCTTTAAATGAAATGACTGTGTATTTGTTTTCTTTTTCACATTATATTGAAGTGTTTATATTTTATTAAATATGTATGTATTTTTGTAAGATATAAAATATTGTGTGCCGTGTATGTTAATAAGCAAGTAAATAAATTACATTGCTCATATTCTTTAGAACGATGGGATAAAAAATAAGTTTTTAAATTCAATATTTTTTAAAAATATTCCCGCATATTAATTTAACTCAGGGTTGCCGTGTTTGTAAACGTTAGGTAGATAGAAGCCTTAATAGTTCTTACTTACTGTTAGTCGTTAAGGTTTACATAATATGTATTATGTACGTAACAACGTATTTTAGTAATATAAATGTTGTTTGGGTATACACATTTCCATATTAACATAAACAAATATAAAAAAAAATTAAAGTCTGAATCAAATACGAATTAATTATCTACGACTTCCTGTTAAAAACTTATAACTTGTTCAAACTAACCGAGAGAAAAAAAATTATGAATTAATTAAAATTATTTAGGATTTTTAACATTACATGGGACTGATTAAAACTATTGGCTCTAATTAATTTCAAGGTACCTGGACAAATGACTCAACAAAACAAACAACAAAAAGATCTTCAAATGAAAAAAAACAAAACTGAAGAAATATCTTCTAGATACTATATAGTGCCTATTTATAAATAAATTTGTAAAATATAAATAAAATAAATGTAATATAAACCTGGCATTAAAAAAAATGTGTCCCACCGAAAAGTCTTTAGACTTAGTGGGTAATAAATTATTATATGTATTTTTTAATTATAAAATAAACGCTGCTCTGCAGCACTGAAACTGAAACTGAAACCATCACGCCGTTTCTCTGTAAGGGTAGGCAGAGATGATAGAATGCCACATCACTCTATTTTTGCTTACAGATCTCGTTTCCTCTACATTCGTACGTCTTCTCAGGCGCGTGCGCCGATTATTCCGACTTTTAACATGTCCATCCAAGTATTTGTTGAATTCGGTCATGCCATGTCTTTCTCGGTCTTCCTCTATTTCTGCATCCGTCAGTCAAGATTAATTGCAACAATTCGCAAACGGTAGATATTGTACTAAAAAAAAAACAATATTCCCCTTTGTCGCGCTAGACACACTGTGTTACTGATTATTGACAAATGGATCAACAGAGAGTTCAGAATTCTCTATTAGGAAGAGCAATTAGCATTTTTTTAAAATTTGAGAACATGTACGATTTAAAATTATTTAACGACTCAGTTCTCCACTGTTAAGTTTCATTGACAATTATAATATTTAGCCATTAAAAAAAAAAAAAAACTATATACATAACATAAACACCAAATCACTTCATAAACCGCACTCCTATATTCACAACAACAAAAAGATGAACACAAATAAAATCACGTATTATACATATTCGCGTTAAATCTTGTTGTTCTGTTTAGAAAATTGTATCATATATTGAGTTATGTACGTTAATTAGTGTTAGGTTTATGTTTTTTTGTAATAATATTGTATTACCTATACCAGTTGTGTGCACAACAATATACATATATCCATTATTATATATTTTTTTAATAGTTCTGTTCTAAATCAATTCTGTGTACTTGGCAATATCTATTATCACTTGCTGATGTTTTAAAAATAAAGTGTAGTTTACATAAATAAACTCCATTTAAAATATACCTCATAGAATTAAGAATAGCCCAGAAATATGCGCGCATCAAACAGAAGGCGACTAAACTACTTTTAAACGAGTAGTTTTACGTTTTGATCCATTAGTTTCTTTGTAGACGATGCTCAGTACGCAACTCCCGATTAAAATTTGACTATGCCGTGTTATGTCGTTTTAAAGTGTAGAAATGATGCCGGGATCAACAAGAAATAAGATGGGACTACATATCACACGTAGAGAAATGTTTTTATGACACAAAAGGTTATTTATCTAAATGTAAAACTTTAATTGATTAGTTTTGTTTCTAAAAGGCAATATTACAAAAACTTACTCAACAAAAGGAAATTTAAACTATAGGTTAGACTGAATTGATATTTTCTTATTAAAATGGTTTTATTTATAGGAATGAGGACATTGGTAAAAAAATTTTACTGGGCTCTTCATTTGAAAAAAATCGTTGATGTCTTTCTCTCGAAAATAGTTAAAATTACTTTCTTTTGCACAGGGCATAAAATTTCAATTTATTTCTCTTTTATACAACATTCTTCGAAACCTAACGTTTTGGTATCTATCTGAAAATTAAGTTTAACTTTCCAATTATAGACTAGCACTTTGGTCATCTAATGAGAGAACTAACGAAAAATGTACCTCTTGGATTAAACAACGCCGTGGTGGACATTTGACCAAAATTGTCTTTCAAACATCAAATATTTTATGATATAAAAATATCAGTTTTATGTCAAATAAATTTATTTTTTAAGTTCAAAGTTCAAGAATTCAATTAGGTAATCTTTTTAAATAACCCTTTACTTATCTACTCTGTTGTGTCAATAAATGTTTCCGGGGTTACAATAAGATTTTAGAGAAAGTAAAAAATTGCCTTTTGAAAAAAAAGTATCTAACATTTGTGTTATGGTTATATTTTTCGCGATATGGCAACATTACACGGTGACTTCAAATATAGAAAGTGGGGCAGAGTGGGGGGATTTTTGGACACAGTCCGATGTATTCAAATATGATTCTACGCTCCTTCTGGACTATTCTTAATTCTATGATATACCTATACTATCGAATCTGCATTTTGGGAGGATTTTTTTATCATTTGACTTTTTAATAAAATGAAAATATTTCAGAAATATCATACAAAGGTATATGTAGGCATATAAAATAGAATATAAAAACATTTAATAATGGTTTCAAGCAAAAGTAAACTTATATTGTACTCCCAACCCAAATCAACTTTTCTATACAGTCCGATCACAAAATGGTCGATAGATCGTTTTTGTGAAAATTTGGAAAGTTTGTATTCTTTAAATGAATAGTTCCACTGCTTCAGTATAAGTGATTTTCAGTGTGTAAGTTAGGATATAGAATTTCTATAAAACGGAATTTTTCTTTTGTTAAAATTCTAGTAGGTAGCTATTTTTTTATTATGAATAATCCTTCTTCTGAAAATTTTACTTTTTGTAGATATATCGATTTATGAAAACGGTCCTCCAATGTTCTTTGTTAGCCAACTTCAGATTATAGGTATCCAACTTCTTCGTTGAGGTTAGAGAGGTCACCTTAGATAAAATACACATATTGGTATCAATAATTATGAATTTACGAAAACTAGTGTATTGCGTCGCTGTAAAGATATTGACAATAGAATTATCTTTTATTGTAACCTCCTGAAATAAAGTTGCATCGCAAATATTCACACCACTGTAAAAACCCACCGCCACAATAAAATAAAGTAGCTTTTTATAGTATTTTAATTATTTTATTTGTTATTTTATTTATTAAACACTTTAATACATATACAATATATATATATATAAGGGCGGGCATATTGCTTTAAGGCAATTTCTTCCTACCTACCCAAACCGTTTAGTTTGAGAAAATTACAAATACATGGACATATTGAATCTTATAATTTTATACGAAAATTAAAAACAAAGATTAACAAAATTAAAATATATAAAAAAATAATAACACTATACTATGAAGAAAGGAGAGGGTACGGGAAGGAAAGAAGAAGGATAAAGGAACAACTTAAATATTTAGATAGTGACATTTCAATCTTAACTAATATGTAAATAAAAAAGGGGTGTCTCTTACATTAGTGGGTAGATTATTCCACAGTCAAGCGACTACTACTGAGATATATGAGGCAAAAAAATTAGAGCGATGTAGAGTATTTTTAAATCTTTAATCTCTCGTTACTAGAACGAAGAGATAGTCCGTGTTGTGAAAGAGGTTGGAAGAGCTCTCTTAGATAAACAGGCGAAGTGGGATTATTTAAAATATTGTGAAAAAGTGATAGAATGTGTATTTTTGTTCTATGCCTGATACTCGGTTATGTGGTCAAATTTGCGAAGATCAAAAATATAACTTTTACAAATATTCAGCAATCGTTCTAACTCATCAAGTAATTCAGAGTAAGCATTTGGATAGCATACATCCGCATAGTCAAGAAGAAGTAAGCTCTGGACTATAGTGTGTTTAACATTAATTGGCAAGAAATTCTGTAATCTTTTAAGTGAGTGCCAACTGCTGTAAAGTTTACGACTAATTTCCTTAACATGATCGTGCCGCCCTAAATGCTTATGAATGATAATGCCTAAGTTTTTGACTGAAGTCATTGGTGGCAGGTAAACGCACTAGCCACTAGGCCGCCTAATCCCTACTCGATTTCCTTTTGCTAAATATCTACCTGCAAGTAGGAACTAAACAAATAAAACGAAAAAAGAAAATAAGTATCCACCTACTATAATTGTATATTGCTGTGTTGTGTGAATTCGGAAGAAACGATCATGTGAAATAAGCCAAATAAATTGTTTGTTAGACTGGTCCGTGATGTGACGTGCGTCCAGGAATGCTCAAATAAGGTTAAGGACATAGGTCTTCAGCCCGCAGCCCGCAGTGGCTTCCTTGGCGGCCCGGCAATAACCTGGCAAAATTAAATTTTTTGATCTATATTTAATATACATATGTATCTTAAGAAATTAAAACAAAATAGTTAAGTACTTGCACAAATGCGCGCAATTCGTATTAATGTTGCTATAAAACAATTTTGTTTGTTACCTACATTACATAGGCACACTGCACACTGTACCATCAAGGAAGCTAAATTATTTTAGAGAAAATAGGACGTAAGTCAAAACCATTTACTGAGGGCGAATTCATAAAATAATGTATGGAGGCTGCAGCAGAAGTATTTTGCCCATCGCAAATGCAACTTTTTTCTAAAGTATTTCTGGCGTTACAGTTGCAATGAGGATAGAATAACTGGCAGGCAATATAATATTGAAAAAACATTAAAGGTGTCACGTATCGCAATGTGTTGGTAGGTTTACTCGAGTTTTATTTAAAATATTTATTTATTTATTAATATACACGGCACGCAGTGCCTTTTATCTTAAAAATATACATATTAAAAACTATTTGAACATTTCAATATAATGTGAAAACTTAAAAATTAAATATATAAGTATTATTTTACATAAAGCAGTGTATTTAGATTTAAAAAAATAATTAAACAATGAGTGCAGATAAAATTTTAAAAGGAAAAGAATTGATATATATTTTTTTCTTTAAAAGGTACAAAATAAGGATATTTAATACAATAAAATTATTTTGACTGAAAAAAAAAATTTGTGAAAATAGTTATAATAATGACAATTAACTAACTAAATAACTAAAATACATCTCGGTTTCAAATTTTTCTAAAATCAGAGATCACGCACTAAAAATGACGTCACTTTTTTGAACCACATATCGATGCGAGCAATAGGGTATTATCACCCGGGAGAAATATCGGATTTAACACATTGTACATATAAAGGATTTCTCAAAGACTCCTTTAGTGTTTATAAAAGCTCTAATAATCAATAATTTCATTCATAAATTTCGTTTTCTATTTTCAACATCTCTGAAAAGCGTTTCTATTCGGTTGGTAATAAATTCGATCATCCAAACCCACCCAACAGTACACTACGAATCGTGCATTTGTTTTAAATGTTGGTAATCCGAATAGAAATTGAAACGACGCGTATTTCTCTCTATGATTTTTTCCCCTTCTCTAGCCAACCTTGAAATAAATGGCGACCGTAAAATGGGGCGACATTTAAATCGTAAGGCGACTTTGATCAGCGGATATATTGTTTATATTTATCTCTATAACTACTGATCATTAATAAATTTCGATCAATTTTAACTGTTTTTTTAATGGTAACACGGAATACGATTTAAATGAAATTGTTATATAACTTTATTTAAAGTAAGATTTCAAGAAGTTTGAAGTGGAATCGTCAAGATATTTTAAATTTTTTTTAAATTTAGTAATATACTTTTTTTAATGATACAAGTAATTTCATAATTTGCATTGTCTTGACATTACTGGTACTTATATCACTGAGTGTCCATTATTATGATTGTTTTAATATTTTATTTTTTAATTAACGAATAAAAAGAAGTTTTCTAAAATGAGCTGAAATTGATCATTTTATATACATCTTTTTTTTGAGAGCGACATGATTCGAACTTATTAATAAAAGTTTTGAAACAGGGCCTACAAAAAAACATTTTGCTCAAATACTAAGAAAAGCTGTTACTAAGAAAATTCGGGCTGCTTCCAACCATTACAAAATATTATTTGAAACACTATACAATGAATAATATAAAGTTAAACATCTTTCAAATCATTTAAGCCAGTTTTCCAGAACAGAAGGAAAATTTTATTTACCAAAATGTGAGGACTGGGTATTTTCCCTTAACATACGGGATTTCAGAATATAAATAAAAAAATATTATGACTCAAATGAACGAGTCTTAAAGATTTTCTTTTAAAGGTGAGCAAATAAATGTGAAGCTTCGTTCTCGAATGATAACGGTGAAGTTATTCATCTAGTAAATCAGATAATTGTTACGAAATGCTTGTAAAAAAACTTTATACACATCAATTGCACTTCTTGTGAAATTTTGTCGAACATTGTTGAATATGGCCAATATTAATTTCCTAAGTATGTTTCACATCTTTGTAAGAAACAGATAAACAGATACAATAATTGCTTTCCTGGAATAAAGTAATGGATTCTAATTCATTCGGTAAAATAAATGTTTTCAAATAAGTTTTCACCAAATAAAAAGAACACAATTACCTCTCATTCTGTTTCGATAATAATGTCAGTCAATGAACAAATTCCTATACACAATAATACATTCATTAACTGATAATTTTATTCCATCAAAAAGCAAGGTATATTATGTTAGCTTTATCAATTATTTAAAATATTTCATAAATACATTTTTTAAATCACCATAATATTTTTCTTGATTTATATTTTAATCTTGATTTATATTTCAATTATTATTTTTGAGTTTATATAAAAATTCCATTTTTTGGTTTACAATAATTAGAAAAATAATTTTTGTTTTATGTGGAATTAAAGTATATTATTTTTAATTATTTCATGAGATTCGACTTTAAATACACGCCTAATCATAATTTGCTAATACCTGAGTGTTTTTTTTTGCAAGTAATTTACTATCGAAGGATGGATAATATAATTAAAAAAGAAGTGAAAAGTTATATTTATAATTCTTTTTTGTGTAGCACTGACTTAAAACACCGTTTTTTTTATAATTTATATGTTATACTAAAAATATTTACCGATTAAAAATAAAATAAACAAATTATTGTAAAACATCAGTTCCCATTTTATACTCAAGAATCGTTTTTATTTTTACGTAAAGCGAAACGTTAATGTAAATATATGTATTAAATTAATATAAAATTGTATTTAGTAGTAATGTTGTATACGTTGTATACTTATATTTTTTATCTAAATAAAGAAAAAATAAAATGAAATGTTCAAAACAAACGCATAAAATCATGATGTATCAAAGAGACCCCACTCCGAAGGGTTGACTTTGATCACAAAGTTTTTATTATTTTCTCGCTCACACAACATAATATTTTCTCATTAAAAAAATAAGAATTTTAATTTTTCTTTTACGAAGGTTTGAAGTTCGAAACTGAACAAAGTCACCCCATTCCACTTACTCTACTCGAATCATAAATTTTTACGTAAAAACTATATTCGCATACGATGACGTCAAACTTGGTAACGTCATGAATTGTCTGTTTTTATTTATATTCAAATGACTAGACTTTAATCCTTTATATCTCCCTTATTTCTCAACGGATTTTAATAAAAGTAGTACCGATTGTCTTGTGATTTTTCGAATTAATTTATTAGCTAATAAAAAAAACCGTGATAATAGCCCATTGTTCTAAAAGTGATTGAGTGCTAGTATTGCGGCTCGCTGAACAAAAACCAAAGTTTTTTCAGGCTTTGACTTCAAAAAGGTTGAAGACTCCTGGTTTAGGACATATCTGTAGCTCAATCACAGATAACTATCAACGTGCTAATAAGCGACGTGATAACAATTTCTCACCATGGTTGTTTATCGTATTCGCGATTACAATGAAACATCCGTGAACACCTAATATTAAATGTCAAAATATTTATCTTTCGTGATGTATAATCCTGCTGCGCAATCACATATTTAAATTTCACCGGCGTAAATATGGAAAATTATCCAAAACTTATTTATTTATTTACAATTTATCATGCTATTTATTGCATTTAGCCGGCGGTTGGCAAGCCAAATGTCAAGAAAAGCAGTCGCCATAGTAATTGTAATTTAATTTTCACTTTTTTGTATTAGATACTCCTTGCTATTTTTTAAATGCAAAATATTGTATCGTTTTTTTATAATAAACGCTGATTTTTCGCCAATGAACTGTATTTATTTACAAGTAAAACAAAAAACAAACCGACACACGCGTTGACTTATGACTGCGATAACTTAAGCATGTTTGTTACTGTTCATTGTGATCGCTCAAATGCTTAGCATGTTTTTAAGCGTGTCGATAGTTATTTATGATTGAGCTACTAGGACGTATTTAAAACATGTCCGGAACGTATACAGTACGTGCTCTAGACATTTCAGAAATTATTAAAGTTTATACAAAATTATTGCAAGTATTGCTATGTGCATATTCTGCATGTTTTTTTTTTTTAATGGATGTATTTGCAACTAACAGGTCACTAACCCTGTAAATGCATAGATTGCCATTTACCCAATAATTTATTCATCTCGGTTCGTTTTTTTTGGAAATGCCCTAAAAGGCGAAACAATAAATTGAGGGTATTAGCAGCAAACTTAGAAATCTCCATTGAAGGAGTAACTAAGTTATTTGCGAAAAAAATTGAAAAAAGAATTTTGTGATTTTTAATTATGTTTCACTAACTCAATGGAGAATGTTAAGTTTGCGGTGTCTATTGAAATCTGTTTTTTTCAAGATTTAGAGACGGTTTTGAATTACGCAACACTTTAAGTAGGTAGGTTATTATGTATAGTTTATTTTGGCAGCAATAACTAATATTCCGTTTTTGAGAGATTTCTGAGTTTGGTTCTGATACCATCAATTGTCAGATTTTTTGTATAAAAAGAAAACGAAATTAGCAGACTCAAATCAGTGTCGGATTTAAATATTTTTTTTATATTTAAAAAGTGTTATTTTACTTGTTCATCACATATTTAAACGATAAGACAAAATAATAGTAATAAATATTCAAAAATACAAAATAAAAAACATCGTAATTTACCTCCAAATACATGAAAAGTATGGGGTTTTAAGTGAATTATTAGTACAAATTAACGTACAATATTTATAGCAGTTACAATTATTTAAAGCAAAACTGTAAATTAATTCTTCATCATTATCATCATTCCCTTTCCGCATCTAATGGTGCATAGGGCACTGCATTGGTACACCAATCGCAGCGTATCATTGTTACATGAAGGCAAGATTATCAGTTTTACGGTTCAGGTGCCAGTTCAGGGAATTAAAAATATTCCAGTGTAAAAATAAATATAGGTTAAGTATTCAAAAGGTTATAAATTAATTTGTATAAAATTTCTTAATATTGTTCTTTATTTACTTTTTTTTTTTTCTCACGTATCTCTATAATAATGTATAAACTTATATGTATGTGTGTATGTTTTCATATATAAATTAATTGAATATTTTTCTATGTACCCTATACCTATGTTGGTACATTTCCTGATTTTTACTTATTATTGTATCTTTTAGCTTTTCTTATGTTATATTTAATTTTAACTGAATTTACATACTTATATTTCACTGCTGCACTTGAATGTAATTTCTAATATATGTAAAAGCCCGTAGGGCGTGTAAATTAAAAAGTAAATAAATTAACAAATAAATAAATAAATTTAATACATTTTTAAATAAATATTTCATCTCAACCATGTCAGTAATCAAATTCAAGACCTTTTGTATGGTAGGCAAACTTTCTGACCACTACACCACGAGGCCGACGTGTTACGTCACGATTAATTCTTAACTGATAAAAAAATTGATTATAATTTGAAACATAATAAACTTATTAACATGGAAGAAAGTTTTGAAAAATACACCGCGAAAGTTAAGTGCTACGGAAAATTGTGTATAAAAAAATCATACACGCGGTAAAAATTAGAGCATTCAATTATACTGCAAATATTCTCGAAAATGTATGAAAAATGAATAAAAATGAACAACATTGAATGACGTCACGATTTCTTGTGATTCAATCAATGATAGGGTGTTGTGATCGATTTCCAGCTAACGATAGGCCAATTCACCTATCAGCAGAACTCACCGTTGAGAACATGTGATGTAATGTACTTGTGACTTTGTGACGTGTGAGTAATTTAAAAATTGCAAAACTTAAAAAAATCATAGCGCTGATATGCCAAATACAAGTACAGACTCTTTTTTGGCAAGTTCAACCTTAAGTGTTCCATTTTTTTATTGTATGTATTGTTTTTTTTATGCCAATAAAGGTTTTTATTTAAAAAAATATATATGTAAAAATATTTACAGTTTTTTTTTGGCATAGTTCGATAGTTTATTAACAAATAAAAAAATAGAAAAAAAACGTTGAACTATCTCATTGGGTCTCAATAGCTAATAAAATTATATTCTAAATAAATGAAATGAAAAATTGATTGTGAAAATAGAAAAACAACTATTTCCTCATTAAAAAGAAATTTCTCTTGGATTTTTTTTTCAAGTTGAGGTAATCAAACCTTTTACAGTTCGCCGTCTAAAAGTAAAACAAAATGGTCAAACTTATACGTCATTCGTAAAAAAAAAATCTGCTCTACGAGATATTGTATTTGCTTTTACGTTATATGTATTATTTGATTCGATTACAAGCCTTCAAAATGAAATTTCAAATAGACGAATGAGAGCGTTTTCGACACTTTTCTGTTTGAATGAATAAAGGAGAAATGGGAGAATTATGGGAATACATTATTTACTAATTTGTTGCCATTTGTTCCCTTCTATTTATTTGGGGAAAAAACAGACATAGCCTATGTTAACACTCATCCTTCATACTTAAGTTTAAAGTTTTATAATAAAACATTTATGGTAGTTTTCGAGAAAGGCATTATTATTTAATACCGACCCTCTCCTTCATTATTTTACAACTCATATTTGGTGTATGGAGTGAATAGTAACCTTACAAGGGCTAATGCGTCACTGTACAAGGACAGCACAGCATGTGTGAAGGTGAATAGGTTATTCACATCGTGGTTTAAAATTCCTAAAGGAGTCAAACAGGGATGTGTAAAGTCACTATGGTTGTTCAACATACATCGAGATACATCGAGAACTGTATGAAAGAACTGAAAAATTTAAGAATGAGAGCAAAAATGAGTGGTATAGCTGTCTTCTGTATGCTGATGATGACGTGCTTCTTGCTAGCAGCAAATAAGACCTTCAATTCTTGGTAACAAAACGATGTATGCAAGAACAGCTATTTGCTTATGAATGTTGATAAATCGAATGTGATGGTTTTTGAAAAGGATGAAAATAAAATCAAATGTTAGATCAGTGTAAACGGAGCTATTCTGAATCAATAAGAAGAATTTTTGTATCTGGGAAGTATGTTTACAAGGGATGGAAATACCGAGAAAGATATTGAAAGCAGGGTGAGTGCCGGGAATAGGGTGAACGGTGCACTGAAATCTACTTTGGCAAACAAATGTTTATCGCAGGAGGCTAAACTAGAAGTAAATAATGAAGTTCTAGTGCCAACTCTAATGTATGGGAGCGAAGTATGGAATTGTGAAAATGATGATGAAAGTAGGTAATAAATGCTGTCGAAATGCGATCCATTACGCGAATGTGTGGTAAAACGATGTATGATAGGTGCACAAATGTCGAGATCCGTGAACTGTGTAAGACTGAGACATGTATTATCAACAGAATCAAGAAAGGGGTGCTGCTTTGGTTTGGACATGTAGAGCGAATGGACAGCAAAAGAACGGGTAAAGGATCTACGATCTGAATAATGATGGATGCAGAAAAGGAGGAAGACCGAGATAGACATGGCACGATCAAGTCCATCAAATACTTGAAGATGTACAAGTCACGAGTAGGAATAATCGACTTGTGTGCATGAAAAGATGCATGAATGTAGAGGAAGCGAGGTCTGTTTGCAAAGGTAGAGTTCTATGGCATTCTATCCTCTCTGCCAACCCCTACGAGGAAACGGCGTGATGGTTCGTTTGTTTGAATAAGAACTCAAAGTATTTTTTTTGGTCTTGCACGTTTCACGACGCCGACGTTTCCACAGTCCGGATAAGAGGAAACGCGTCTGTGGAACATTTTGAGTAGATTTATGTAACAAACCATTTTCTTGCCGTGACAGCGCGTCCGTCCGCGACACGCTCTGTGATTTGTTTTGTGTATGGACATATTTATATTGTGTATGCGAATGCGACGCGACCTTTGTCCACTGATATGTTTTGGTCCCATTTTAGTACCGGTGATCATAAGCGCATTCAATTTAACAATCGCTCTGTAGATAACAATATTTAATTCATTCGAATGCACACAAAGTTACTAAAGATTAATTACCTATCTTTTTGAATTAAATTAATTCATTTAAGTAGGTACCTAGTACCTAGTAACTACGTTTAAAAATACTTGTTTTTTAAAAAACTTTATTATGGGACCATAATATTTTTTATTACTTACTTATCTCAAAATCGTAAATTGTAATATGGCATCTGCACATTTAATAGTAAAATCGTAATTTGTAATATGGCATCTGAATTTAATTATTATGTATTCAGTGGTGGTATTCTAGATCTTCTCTACCCCCTAGAGAGTGAATAATTTGAGGTTTTATATTTTGTAAAGCGACGACATTTTGCTTCATATAATCATTATTGGTATTATTAATTTTATGCGAGCAGCTTAAAGCTGATATGCTTTAATAAATTTAAAGGAATGTTCACATTTAAATTTATTTCAACAAAGAGGGAAAACGTTTTTGAGAAGGGAATATGGAAGTCTAGGCATTTACAGGGCTTATGATCTGTCATTGGCTGGTTTAAGTGACCACTTTACACACTGTGTAACATTTACCATTCTGCCCATTTTTGAACATCCATATTTCCTCAAATCTTCCATCTGTTGACTTTTGTGAAGTATTAGAGCTGAAAATACCTGTAACAACCTGTAAATGCCTAGACTTCCATATTCCCTTCTTAAAAGCGTTTTCTCTCTCTGTTGAAATAAATTTATATATGAACAACTCCCTAGGGAGAAAATCCAGCCAGTCTGCAAGCATTTGGACATACTCAAACATTGTTAAACGAAAGTTAGCTGTTGGCGCACTTTAACTTTTCCGAAACAAATCCAGTCCATTTTTGAAACCATTGAGACTACACATTGAGATCAGCTCTTGTGGTAGCTTATTCCAACCAATATTCCAGGCCTCACTAATGATTTCACGTCAAATGGTGTATAAAACTGCTTCAAAAACGGCAGTAAAACTAATACGGTTTTGCCAACTTAACCAAATTAACTGTTTTGGGTAATGCTCAAGGCCGCAATAATGTTCTAAATGAAAATCATCTAACTAAATGTTATTAAATATTTGTATATAAGCACTTACCGAATTTTCTTTGTCCACCGGTTTCGAGACATACCCGTCTCTTCATCAGGACACCAACCAACATGCAACACCCACAATAAACCTTCACCTTAGTTGTTGCACAACAATATAAAACCAACACTACATGCACTTATTAGGAAAAACATGCACTGATTAGATTATGAAAATATTTGATGTTTTTTGAGAAATAGTTGAACAAAGGAGAGGGAATGGAAGGAGTTTGAGTTTAATAGGTTTAGGGTAACCATTACACTGGAACATCGTATAACAGGCTATATTAAAAGGTTGTTTGATTATTGATCAAAGGAACGTTATTTTTAAAAGCTTTTATTATTTGTTTGGATAATTTTAACTCATGTACTTTTATTAAAGGCATGATTAAAATTGATTAGGTGATTTTCGAATTCGGAGAAATTGTTATTGTAAAGACACCTCATATGTTTTTTAACACGAATATCAAAATTTCTTGGTGTTCTTCCAACGTAAACGTTGGTAAGTGGCTATGTACAAATATTTTATAACATTTAGTAAAATGTTTGACCACAAAGTTAATGCTTTTAATAATAATTATATGAAAATCATCACTTTGACATATTACAACAGAGATGAAGAACATTTAATAGAAGGTAATATAGCGGTCTAGGCATCTACACGGCTTATGACCTGCCATTGGCTGGTTTAAGTGGCCACTTTACACATTGTGTAACATTCACAATTCTGCCCATATTTGAACATCTATATTCCTTCAATTCTTTCATCTGTTGATGTTTGTGAAGTTAAAGAGCTGATTAAAGCATCCTGTTTGATTTCGCGTGTTCGTATTTTTTGACGTTTAATCTCTCAGTGTGGCCATATGTGAAACAAAAATTAGTCGCATGTCCCCAAATTAGCCACTCTTTAGGGGATAGAGAAGATTTATAATTGCACTCCGGGCGGATAAAGAAGCAATATCATTATTTTTCCAATCAGAGGTCAATTAGGGCCATCTGGCGTTTCTGTTTCACACGAATAATTCAAAAGGTCAATTTTTTATCTGATATCTTCCAGTATCTTCCCGTATTAACTCTTATCTGCTGATTCGGGGCGTTTGCTTACGTCGTATTTTGTCGCCGTTTAAATAGGCGTGAGTGCTAAAAATACGAATTCCTTTTTCTTTCGGTGCCTTGTCTGGTCCTCCTGACGTTGGCGATCACTACAGCGAAGGCGTTTCTGTCCTGCGCTACTTTTATATTCCGCAGCCAGGACGTCTGCTTATTGGTGCACTCACCGTAGTGATTCTTGGGAAAAGATGACCAGACTGGTTTCTCGGTGCCTTCTCTGGTGGATGTTTCTGTCGGGGTTACCTTCCCTTAGCTGGTTGGTTCTGGTTTGAAGGCGCCTGAAACTCGTTCTTAATCCTCTCGTTATCAGCTGTGATCACATTGTCATGAGTTTAAAATGAACACTCTAGAATGTTCCCCATCTCTGTTGTTATGTCAAAATCAAACCAACTTTTATACGTAGATTGAGCACGCTTACAGGGTATTGTAACGTTAGCTTAACCGAGTTACACAGTTTAAAGTTTAAACCCGCGCTGTGCCACCGAGGATAATACAGTTCTCGTTAACTTTTGTGTCGTTGTGATGTCACACTAGTCTACGAACGATACAAGACGCATCAAAAGGAAGAAGAACGTAGTAATACAAACAAAATAAATAATGACATATATACATTATACATTTAAGAAACATTTAAAGAATTTGCCACTACAACACGCATTGAAGAAACAAAAAAAAAACTATTCGAATGCGAAAGCATACAAGTACATTAAATTATAAAGACAATTCTTGCAAAAGCCTAACATGGATTTCTATCAAACTCATGCTTAATTCCCTTTTATCATAATAGCTTTGATCTCTCACAAGACAAGAATTATTGTCATTATACCAACAGTAGGTACAATTCTGTGCAAAAACTCTAATCGTCATAACAACCTCTCAGACCTTAGAGCAGACGAAGCGGGTTCAAGAGCACAAGCGCGCGATCTTCGCAGTCTTTACTTAAGTAAGTCTTCACTTTTATTAAATGGGACAACAACAACACAAACGGACAAGAGTTCAATTCAGACAACTGATTCAATACTCATGATAATTATGGCTAGTAAGCTCTGCTGCTGTGAGCTCAGACAGCAGACAGCATAATCACTTACCTATAATTTATTCTCCTTTTTCGATCCAAGTCTGCCCTACTTATGCATGCCTACTTCGTCGCATGATATTTAATATATGTTTTATTTACAAAATGCATTATTGGTGGTGAGGTCCTATCAACTGCTGCTATATTACATTGCCGATATAATGAGCCTTAGTTAACTTTACATAGAAATAAGGCTGAGAAACAACCGTTAAACTGAGGGTACCTAAGTGCCTATTGCTTTGTGAACGATGCATCATTCATTTATTTATTTGGAAGAAAAAAAATCAGTTCTAACATATATTGGGTACAGAATATGAAACTGCATAGAAACTTAAACTGTAAAAACAGTCAATATAAATTTTCCACAGTGATGTAAGCTGTTGATGAAGTACATTATAGGTATCAAAATAAAAGCAATTTTAAATTTGAGAAGTGTTAAGAATTTAAAAGTTGCAAATAAAACATAAAATTTGAAAAAATATATGCATCATTATCATCATTGGCGCTACATTGTGGTTGCTCCGTTGTCGGCCCTGGCCTACTCCAGATGTGTCTCCATACCTCCCTAGACCCTGCGGCTCTTCTCAAGTTCGTCAGGCCAATGGGTCTAATGTCACTTTCCACATTATCCAGCCATCTTAATTTTGGTCTGTCTTGGCTTCGTCTACCTTCCGGAGTGGTATAAAGAATATTTTTGGGGTACGATTATCGTTCGTTCTGTGCACAAGGCCCAACCATTGTAATCTTCTTATTTTTATGAATCGTGCAATGTTGGGTTCGCCATACAGTGCCTCTAATTCATGATTAAGCCGTCTCCTCCACACTCCGTTTTGGTTGACAGCACCAAACGTCTTCTTCAATATTTTTCCTTCAAATACAAATACCATGTTTTCATTTAATGTATACATTTAGTAATAATAATAAAGTAAATAAACATAAAAATAAATCGAAAGAATAAGAAAAAAATACTCTTTTAAAAACATAATAAAAAACAAACATATTTACGGACATCATATAATTAAACAGGCGTACTGTCTGTAAGAAATCTTCTATATTTTGCATAGAAGAGATAAAAAATGTCTGCGTGACTGAAGAGAACGGTATTACAATAATGACATGATCTAAATGAAAAAAATCGTTTTTCCTCGAGTTAGTCCTAGGTATCGGCAAATTGAATATAGTTTGGAGTCTTTTCCTGTTGGGTACAAGATATTCTTTTTTTTTTTTTACAAGAACTTGTAAGTAAAGGGCAGTCTATGACGTTGTTACTTACTTTAGATTTACTTATTGTAGATAAGTCACTGTTTTCGAAATCATAGGCAAAATATCTCAAGTACCACGTAAATATGTATGAAATAGATAAATAACTTCTTAAAATATATAATTTCTCGAATTATTAACAAAATAAATTATCGTTGGATGTTTTTTTTTTTACATTGTTACGAGTATGTTACTTCCACACGCTTGCCACAAGCCACTTGGCGAAACGCTCGGCTAGCATACGCAGGCCAAATGTCAGCAATGTCAGCATCCACACGCTTTAGAATGTAGCTGATAATCCTGAGCGTTCATTGGCTTCATTCATGGCTCCCTTTGATAATTGATTTGCACAAAATAGCAAAATCATCCTAAACTTCCGGATGCGCATAAGCGTCCGCAAGGCAAGCCAAACGCCTAAATCATGCGTTTGCTCTTGTCGACGCTTGGCAAGTGTGTGGACCCACCTTAGTATTTTCATGTTTACGTGGTAACAATGTTTGGCATTCGGTATCCTGTTTTTAACTTTTTTATAGCACTTTAATCATAGACAAATTTAATTTGCAAATTTAATGTGTTTGGAATAAAGACATAATCAACAGCCTTTTAAAATATAAGATTATTTGTGTTTTTTCAACAAATATATTTTTTGAACACTTAAAATTTAGAATTTGTTACGAACGACCAAGTTTTATAATCAAGACCAACATTGTTAAAAGTCTTTTCGGTTATGTTATTTAAGGTAGGCTATTGTGATCAGATGTTAATCAAGTTTTAAGATGGTCACATGATTATAGCCTAACAATAAATACAAAAAAACGAAAGCGTTACACATTACGTCCCCATATAATAGACCAAAAGAAGATTTATTAATTTATGCACACACTCACGAATATTTGCATAAAAATCTACAAGACTGAAAATGCACAAAAATATAAGTATTTATGTTTTACTATAGATTCCACTGTTAATTGGGAAGAACAGGTAAAAACAGTTTGCAATTAACTAAGAGTTTGCCTGCTTAACATGTACCACTTAAAACCAAACCTACCATACCCAGTGCTGAGACTAGTTTACTTGGGGCTAGTTGACCCAATAATTCAATATGGATTAAGAATATGTTGATTAAGTTTCAAATCTTATACCGACAGAGTCTTGAACCTACAAGTACAAATTTTAAAAACTATCGTACGTGTAAAAATAAAGATTGAGGCAAAAGACAACAATAAAATAGTGTTTGACTATGTTACCGTTTTGTCAATTAACAATCATTGTCAGTATAAGATCATGACAGATCATTTCCTCGATTGCAGTTTTAAATCCAAAGTAACCCACCGGATCGTGACCCGACAAGTATCGGCACAGCAGGTGACGGTGCCACGACAGAAGAACAACTATGGAGATAGAACAATGGGGTGTGTAGTACCAAAACTGTATAATATAATACCAGCTGAAAATCATGAGGAAAAAAACCTAAATTCATTTAGTAAAATAGTCGAAAAAATGCTGAGCAAGTTAAGATTCGCTCTACTCGTCCTGCTACCTTTGCCATTTCTTTTGCTATTTCTATAGCTTTCTTTTCTTGACCTTCATTAAATAGTCTTGCTTATCTGACTTTAACTTTGCTGCTTGTAACACAGTATCTTTGGTTTTATATACACGAATTTCTTCTAATAATGAATAAGTGAAACTTAAATGTGCACATAAATATATTTTATTCTTCATTTATTATTAAACTATGTACTTACCTTTTATAAATTAAAAAAAATGTAATGTAAGCAAGCTTCGGCTTTGCGGGAACCAAAATACAATAGTGTATGTTACTGATTTGTTAAAATAAGTAAAACTGAAAAATAAAAAAAACTATGTTTGGCAATATAGGAATAGTTGGTTGCTACATATGTTTTGTATTCATTTGTATAAAAAGTTTCAATAAAAGTATGCTATGATGTGATTTATTTACTACATACACAATTTTGCTCTGCGAGTTATCGTTAGTATCGTTAATATCGTTATAAAACATCGTTATATTTTTAAAAATGTTAATTATTATTTTTTTTTTTTTTGCACCACAACAGGCCAGGAGGCCCAATTACAGTGGTGAATTACATCACAGAACAGCCTCCAAATTTTGGGACTCGGTCTCCAAATCACGTCTCAGTCTTGAGACTCAAATTTCTGTTCTAGTCCTAAGTCCTAGTCAGATCTGTCGGGCACGATGAAACCTGGTCACCTGTGAATAATATTAATAGAAAGTGGTTGAAACTAAAAATAAAAACTATTTATCACAATTTAATAGTATATAATGCTAAATAAAAGAACACGTTGCATGTAGCAACAATCTAAAACTGTCGCGTCTATAAAAAGGATTGACCGCCAAGTTATAAATCATTTTTTACTTAGAAAAAAACACCACAAACAGTAAAATGTGTACGTAGTATTCTTATCGTGTTTGAATTTGATTAAATTAAAATGCCTAGCAACAAAAACAAAGAATTGTTATCGTTTATTTTTATTTCAACTAACATTTTGTATAAAATTAAATAATAAATTGGATTCAGTTTGACACTCAGAAGCTGGGATCAGTCACTCAGCGGCAGTCTTCATTCTTTGAAGATAAATGTTATCTACAAGTATTAGAATTAATCATTATAAATACAGTATCATTATTACCTCACTCGTTTTTTCGTCATTTGGCGATAATTATTCAAATGTCAACACCCACATAAAATAATATTTGAATGTATGTATATATACTATCTACACATCTGTTGCTTGGGTGGATAGTACGTTACACTACATACATCCCCACGTATTATGCTTAGAGATGAAAATATCCAAATCATTTCTTCTTTTTTGTGGCTTTTTTTGCCTCGCTACTGGGGTGTTTTAGCCAATGTGTCGTGATTTTTTTTGCATGTAAACAAATTTTTATTTTGAGTAAATTATAATTTACAGTATAGGTAGTTAATATTGGAGAGGTCTGAAAAGAATTCAGGATAACAATTATTTATTGGGCATCCAAAAAAATGTGGTTTGTATCTTCTTCCTCAAGCTGACATTTGCACATGGCAGAATCCCGAACATGGATTCTCAACATATGGGAACCATTCCAAATCAACTCATTCGGTGTGAAGTTTGAGCAATTTTTATGTTGTTGATTGGTTCATTCGAATGAATTTATTCGGTTATGTTGGTTTCTACTATGTTTTATTCGATGTGAAGAGGAAATGATAATTTATCTTTTTTTTACAAGAACGGAAATGTTTGGTTTTTACATATTAGCGTACGAAAAGTGAAATTAATAATCATTAGATATATTTAAAAAAAAAAGAAAATAACTGGGATATGTTTCAGTGTTTTCAGCATCATAAATTGACCCATTATTAAATACAAATATTTTTTAATGTCTTTTTTGTGTCTATGATTCCTTTATATATCTCTTTTCACAAAAACTAGGTTCAAGAATTACCCACAGAGAAAATGTAAAAAAATGAATCCCGTGCCTGTTTACCTTACAAAGGACTGAAAAGGGACAAATAGTGGGGTAAATGGGGACAGTAGATGTATTTTCAAAAAATATAATTGTTTCGTAGATACACAAACAAAACTGCTTTTACCAAATTCATACAACTACAAAATCTAAGCAACTATTTTTTTTTAGATAATAAAATACACAGGAAGGAAAAAATGGTATGTGAAAAAAAATAATGTAAACAAGAAAAAAACTGTAACAATCTAACAGTATTTCAAGTTTGTCTATTTTTCTAAGACATACTGGACAAGATAGTTATTAAGATTAATATATTTCATCATTTTAGAGGAGGACTTCCATACTTCTTTCTCTAAAATTTTCTCTATCTCTGTTGTACTATAACATTTAATTTATGATTTAAAGATATTAGTTGAATTTTCGTAAAACTGGATCATAATTTTCATTGTACGACCCACAAATACTCATTCTTAATTACTCTATAGCTTGTCCCAATTCACCCCAAAACTATGTTATAAGCAATAATTGACAGTTAAATCAGTATAAAATCATTAAAAAATATCTGTTTTTGCTTACGAACAAAACATAACCTCTTATCCATGAAGTTATTCTTCAGGTAGAATTAGTAAAAAAAGAAGATATTTAACAAGTAACCGAAACTAATCCATTGCAAATTTTATCTTTAAGTTGCAATACCTTTGACTTTCGTTTTGTAACCGTTTTAAAAATGATATTTCGAGATGCTAATGTTTATTTATTTGTACAAATACATATTTTATACAAAAAAATATATCCTTAACTCTATGAGGCCAAGAGTTCAGTGTTGAGTTAGTATACAGCATAATTAAAAGTGGAAGCATGGATATTATTGAACAGTACCAAAAATAAAAATTATTTCATTAACATGTATTTTAATAGGACAACACGCTTAATAAAATATAAATCCATACAATATCTCGTTGCAGCCTTTTTCAATATTTTCTTCCCTTAGACAAATCCAAACTAGCACACTTCTGAAAATGGCTTTCGTTTTGGAGAACTTAATATCTTCATCCAGGACATTGAACACTCTTGGGGCCACAAAAGAGAAACTATAACCTTTTTTAAAACTAAACATAATTTAATTCATAAACCTAATCCAAAATAGGATTATATGACTTTAGTTTTTTTCCCTGCGTTTGTCCCTATTCACCTAAACCATTCACCACAAATTACTAGTAATTGTAATTAATGTATTATTAAAGTTAAAACCACAAGTAAAACAATAAAGAGAAAAGCTTATCTGAGAATAAAGTTAAATTATTAATTATAAATAACTATTTTATTAGTTATAACCAACAAGAATAAAATCAAACAAATGCAAAACGTTTATTGGTTCATTTTTAATCGGATGAGTTATTGGTCTATTCGTATTAATTCATTCGAAAGCAAATTACTGCATAAAACACTGGAAGCTGGTTTTACACGGTTTTGGAATAACATGGTGCCAACTTTTTTTTTCAACAATAATTTAACAATGCGTAAAAGTACTATAATTATACAATTCGTTATTGGAATGCCCTTTAACGGTATTTTACTAAATTGACCTATGATAAAATATAGAAAGTGAAATAATATTTTTTAAGTATTTTGATGACATGATGTATTTAAGAAAAAAATATGTTACAATAAATAGTTAACAATTAATTTTTTTAGAATCCCAAATCGAGTTTTCACTTTTTTTTACACGGAAGTGTGTGGAACGTATTTGCGTTTAAAAAGAGATTTCTGTGTATACGAATTAATCCGAATCAGGTTCGATTATTATTTATAATTAGAAAGACTAGAACCATATACATGCAATACGTTTATTAGTCCATTTGCAACCCAATTAATAAATTGTTTGCACGCCTATTTGGATGATTTTATGTAAAAATGTGTTGAGCCACACCAATATCAAATTGATATAATTGATAACATCAGGCCGTTTTTCAAAAATGCAATTGATAAGGTAAGAATTAAAATGAAGAGTGAAAAACATGCTCAAAAACGCTGTATAAGTTATCCATAATAACAATAATAATAATACCGTGCGATCATTTTTTAAAAAGCTAGCAGGAATCGTTTTTCAAGCAAGCAATGGTTGATTTAAATGACGATCTAATTTGCATTGCCTAAAAATAATTGGCAAATCGGCTAATGCAGAATCAGCTGAAAAATATCCGAGTTCCGTGAAAAATACCCCGTTGATCGTAAAATTTCGCTTATCACGACTATGTCCAGAAAGCATTCCCCTCAATCAACGGGGTTTACCTGTACTTCATTATGATGGAAAATTTTGAGTAAAAAATTAGTAAAATTGAAATTAAATATCTATGTACTAAACCGGACGTTCAAATACCTTGGGATTTACTTCCGATATGAATTTCCAAAGCTCAGAAAGTTAGCGGCCGTTTGTAATAGACAAAACTTGTCGGCAATTTCGGCCAAGAAAGCGTCTATTGGGGGTTTTTTTTTTGCAATATTGTTATCATGTTAGCCAGATATTGTTCTTAATTTGCAACAACACGCTAAGCATCTCGAAGCAGGGTTACATTGTTTTTATTTCAGTTGCATGGTTTTTGGTTAACACATAGAGGGATTATTTATTTATTTTTTACATAAACGACATAAATTGCCTTTAACATATATTGAACAAAAGTAGGAAAAAAATACATATAAAAATACATAACAAAAAATGATAAAATAAACAATAGTAATAAGTAGGTAAATACACATAAGCAACTAAAAATATTAAAGAAATAAATACATATATATATATAAAAAATTTAAAAAAGGAAAATATTATTGAATATATAGAAAAGTTTAAGAATTATATTGCGAGAGAAAAAAAAGAAATCAGACTCGTCTTATAACTATAAAATCCAGAACCGAATATATCAGCCTTGTTCCCATACTGAATACCATATCTGTGAGAATTTGTAAGTTTAGACTCATTTATCACATTTGGATGATGATTCTGACACTAACAATTCATGACACATTTTTGCACAACACCATCCATCTGTTCATTCCTTCCGAAGCAACTAAGTATATTTATTTTCTTTAGAATTTTTATTTTTTATTTTTTTTATTAAATTGAAAACATATTATACATAATTATATACAATATTCCCAAGGAGTTTAAAAAAAAAACTAATTTAGGGACATACAGATAATAAATTTATTTAAAGACGTTTTTATATTTTAAACTATAATATTATTTACAAAAGCAGAAAAATTAAAATTATGATATACTACAAACTAAAAAGGGTATGAAAAATACTTAAAAATAACAAAATAAACATAATACTAGGCATGGAAATAAATTCAAAATGATGCATACATTATGCAATCTGAGAAAGAAAATTAAAAAAATTAAAAAGTTTAAAAATTACATGTATGTATATATACAAACTGAACTAGTACAAAATAAAATTATAGTTTTTAATTAACAAAATATGTGCACACCCAATACAGGTTAATTTTTTTTATCAAAAACGTATTAAAATTAATGAATTTGTTCAGCATGAAATTGGCACAGTCAGTTACTTATTACACAACATTATTTTTGGTACGTGTACTTTTGTACACACAGAAATGTGGATTTTCTCCCAAGGGGGAGTAGGTATATATTTTTTTTTTTATATCCCTACAGAGATGAGGTAGATTTTTTTCAAATTCAGGATTATGGATATTGACATGATGACAGGTCATGGCAAATGACAGGCAAATGACATGGCAAATGACAGGCCAATGACAGGTCATAAGCCCTGTAAACGCTCGAATATCCATAATCCTGAATTTGAAAAAATTCTGCCTCATCTCTGTAGGGATATAAATATAAAATAGTTACTTATTAATTCAAATGATTTTCTAAGTTTGTCAATATTTTATATTATTTTAGTTATTTTATTTTATTTGGGAAATTAACAGTTCTACATACATATTTATAGTAAACAAACAGATATAGTGTATAAACTCAGAACTAATAACAGATTTCTACATAGTATACAAAGTTAGTAAAGAAAAATTTATTACATATCAAATAAATACATATAATTTATACATATAAAAATGTTTTTTTCATGTACTCAATAATCAATATATTCGAATTAAAATGGAATAATCGAATGCATTTGTTTTAACGCAACTAAATGCACGCTTTATCTTTTATTTTAAAACGTTCTTACTGACGGTAGGTTTTCATTTTTATTGCAATTAACAAGACTACATATTCCTCTATTTGTCCAATTTGATTTATGATTTATGAATGTAACCTTTAGTTAATTAAATGATTATTTTTCTGAATAATCGAACTTTTATTATATTTAAATAATTGATGATTTGGTTGTTAACCTTGCCGTAAAGTTCATTATTAGGAAATCACCTTTTATGTAAAGTTCAAAGAGTGACTTCAAATGGAGATATGTATAATATATGCAGTTGTACAGGTGCATGATTTTATTTATTGTTGATTTATTTGAAATTATAGAGGTCTAACCTATAGATTGTAATAATGATACGCTGATTTCGAAATATGTTAAAGTTAAAACGATGACACGAATGACTACAAACCTAAAGTTAACATGTATAATTTATATTTCAACCTTAACGAAAATATTTATTTGAATCTTATCAACAACTTAAATTTTTTTTGCACTTGAAAAAAGCGGTAGATTTACAATTAGACAAAATAACAGAAACGCTGACTCTTTGTTAGCACACAAATGCTATTTTCATCGGTATGTATTGACACGGTATTTTATTTCATTTGGAGAACTAACAGTTCTACACATACATATTATATAGTTAACATTCAGATATTTATTGTATGGATTTAGAACCAAAAAAAGGTTTTCACAAATCGTGCAAAATTAGTCAAGAAAAAGAAAACATGTATGTTTACTTTAAAAAGGCTGTGCTACAAAATTCCTTTACACGCGGTGATGTAACATCATATTACCATAAGCAAAATACAGTATATTGTGATGTTATAAGTGTAAAATAATTAATTGTCTTTCATTTCAATTCACAGACTTTTAAAAGTAAAAGTTTTCTTTTTCTTTACTAACTTTGCACGATTTGTGAAAACCTGTTATTGGTTCTAAATCCATACAATATAATATCTGAATGTTAACTATATATGTATATGTAGAACTGTTGGTTTCCCAAATAAAAAAAACATAAGGTGTCGATACATACCGATGAAAATGATCACTTTCATTCCTACAGTATTAATTAAAATTAAAATATAATATAGATCTGTTATGGCAAAATAAAATTCAAATCACAAAAACGCCGGTCATGTAACTTGCGTGCACTCCCACCTACTGCCAATAACCGACTGATTGAATGAATTTCTGTTTTTGTCTCTTTCTCGAAAACACCGGCCACAGAACAGCGTCTCTGCCTTCCTTGCTTTAAGTTCTATAATCATGCTCTTTCTTATACATGAAAATATATTTATTTTGGTATTGATCACTTTCATTCCTACAGAAATTATTCTTCGCATCGTAAGGATAAACATGTTTAACCTAGCTGGATCAAAGAGGGGATTTAAATCCCCCATAGGCTGATTTAAATTCGATAGCTCTAGTATTATTAAAGGTATTTGCCCTTTATTTTTTGTAATCGTGAAAAAAACAAAAATAAGCCTTTTCCTGTTTTTGTTTTTAAATTTTCAAATCGTTTAATATCAAAACAAAAAAAAAGACTTAAATAATACAAGGGTCGATTTTACGTTATGTACATTAGCATTCGGAAAACTTACAAAAATGAATAAAATATACGAATGAGTAAAATATATGTACTTGAAAACATGAAAAAATTATTTCACGATCATAAACACTTCCGAAGTTTTATTATTGTGACGCTATATACAAGAAAGCGCTAGAGTCGTTTAGCCCCCCCATTCGGATCATGTGTAATGTTTAGATGCTTAGTGATAAAAAGGTTTTGATATTAAAATCCAGCATATATATACAAATTTCATATTCCGAATCTGATGCGAAAATGTCCATTTGAAGATGACAAAAATACAGTGTCATCATTTAAATAAATAAGAGAGATATATCAAGTCTTGTATTCTATGTAGACTTGTCATTGTAGACATCACAGTTAAACAAGTGTTAAATACATACCTATATAATGATAACATTAAAAAAAGAATGAAAAGAAAAAATATAACAGATTTATACTTGTAGTAAAAAGGATTAGCAAAGGGAGAGATAAAAAATATACAAATTTATTAATATAATACCTTAGCTGCTTGATGAATTTTGATTATAATATCGAGGAAAAAGTAGTTGGGTATTTCACGCCTTTTTTTTCAACTAAGTACATCTCGTTCATAATTGGTTACATCGGATCATAAGGTACGGCGTTGTAAAGGTGTGAGTGTATACTTTAAACGCCTCTTTTACAATATTGCGCCTGGTCGGTTCAGTCGTGAACTATCGTTCATCAAGTATGGAGGTCTTAAAGAAAGAAATTCGCCATATGTTCCATTATTGCGACCAAATGATGTTTTATCTTGAGATATAACGCAGTCTGACTTTTCTTCTTTTTTGCATAGCCTCGAGGAAGCATCTTCAAGACAGTGATAGGAAAACAATGTTCAAATACATATTTTACTTAATATTTACCATTATCTCTAAGGCAAGTGTAAATAAATCCAATGACCCACTATTTTAAACCGACAAACATCACCCTCCACTTTCAGGAGATATTTTGCATTCTTTCACTCCTGATTCGCAACAGTCAAATGTATATTTTTACTTTGATTTAAACAATGGTGACTATCTCAAATTAAATTAATATATTTCGGAATTTAATTGGAGTGATTTATATCTAGATCTTGAATTAAACGAAGCGGTTAATAAATTCAATAATCTCATTTAAATTGATATGAAACGGTTTATCCCTAAAGCAATTCATCCAGCCCACTTAGTTTAGTTCTGAGTTAAAGACTTTTACAGGCGTTGCCTAGTTTGTAGGTGAAATAATTCAATTAGATAAATCTCACCCGCATAAATAAGAGTTTCAGATCTTTAACTTCATAAACATCAACAGATGAAAAAATTGAAGGAATAAGGATGTTCAAATATGGGCAGAATGGTGAATGTTACACAGTGTGTAAAGTGGCCACTTAAACCAGCCATTGACGGGTCATAAGCCCAGTAGATGCCTTGACTTCTGTATTATCTTCTCTAAAATGTTCTTCATCTCTGTTGTTATATACTCATAAAATATGTTAAATACTAATAAATTGTTTGTGAGGTATTTACTACTTAAATTTTATGATAAATTAAGTGAGGTCAAAAGAACCCAGTAAAATAAAAACAATCGCTACAGTATTTTGTATTTGTTTCTTTACTGTGAGCGAGACAATTCCTTTGTGCATTCTTTCTACATTAGAATTCATATTTTTTTTAGTTTAATCCTCATGGCCTTATTTTGAAGAATTTCTACATTTTAAATTTCCCCTTCATTACGTAAAAAAAGAATGGAAGATCAATAATTTATATGTGAATATATGAATGTTCAATAAATACGAACACTTATCTTTATTTATATTGATGTTTTTTTGTAGATATTTTTTGTAAAACTCCATAAATTATGATTTAGATGAAATTACAAATAAAATTATCTTCTTGATTTAGTTTCACTATTATTTGATTTTGACCAACGAGCGCTTTTGCTTCAAAGGACATCATCAGGACCAAGAAGTTTTATTGATAATTTTATCTAAATCATTAACTACTCTTTATACCTTTTACATTTCGTAATATTCCCATAAATGGGTTGACGCTTATTATCTCAGAGAGACAAGACATTCCCCTGTTAGTTAGTTTAATTCGCTTTGTTCTCGATGTCTTGTAAAGGGTTAATTCATACGAAGCAGTAAATCGCGGTCGCGGATACCAGTCTCGCGTCGCGGTCGTCATGAACCGAATAGTACCCTAACACAGCTAATCTAATTTTAGGATCCGTCAGGTTGACTTTTAGCATAATAATGCGATAACAAAGTATAGTTGCACCGAGGCCTAGTACCGGAAGCCCGTGTGTGATGGGGTCAAGGGCGGTTCAAGGACACCCCACCGCGACTCGTATTACCAACGTAGAGCTCTGTCTCTTTCTCTCGTGCTTTATATCGCGCGGGAGCGAGTGAAATAGGATGCTCCTGAAAATAATGATTGCTTTCATACAAAAGGACAAAGACCAAATTCACCGAAACATCCCGTTTTCTTTTCAAAAAAATGATGTGAATAAACACAGCATATCGATGGAAATTTTCTTCTTTATAGTCCTATAAATAGATGGTGTGGTCCCGTGGCTAGCGTTGGGAACTCACGGACTAGGGATCTGAGGTTCGAATCCCGCTCTTCCAAAACTTAATGACCATTTCCTAATGATGAGGTGAGTTACTTTCAACTCTTTGAAAATGGCCCCAAAATTGGAATATTTGGGTAAATCACAAGTATGCAAAAAAATATATATTATTTTACAAAAATGAATTAGTTTTAGAAAAAAATTGAATTATTTACATTTCAATCAATATTATTACTTTCCGAGATTGAAATTTTTTTCATTATTTTTTTTATTGTGAAAGTGCTTCGTACAATATAGTAGAGAAGCGTAGATGGCTCCACAACTGGTTATTGTATTTAAGGAAAATACTTTTAAAAAATGATAAGACAAATCACGAACAAAATGCGCCCTGTATGCGCAGAGTATGTGGTAATACATTTAATTAGCCCACCGGAATCGCACCCGGACTCCTCGTGTGTAAGGCGAGCGTCTTATCTATTTACTAAGGCCTTGGCGAGTGCGTTTTCATTTATTTTATGCGTTTATTGGTTAAGATTCACATGCACACGTACATATTTATATGTATTGAAGAGAAGAGAAAAAAGAAACAAGTAACAATTCACATTATGCAGATTGTTTTACAATTGCAATTCACAATTTGTCGCCCAACTAGACAATCGTCTGTTCTATGGCTAGCGAATTTCAAATTTACTGGTGTGCAATAAAACATTACAATAACGGAGGTATATAAATAAGAAAAGTTTAATTAGTCAGGTACAATTAAAAAGGATTTTAAAAATGCATTTTCAGGTTAAAAAAATGGGTTGTTATCCCGTAAAAGCTTATAAGACTTATGAATCAGAAGTCCAAGGTTCAAATCCTGTAATTTTTAATTTCCATTTAGGTACTAGCATATTTTTAAAAACAATATTTTTCAGCTATCTCTCCAGTGCTGGATAAAGGCCTCTTCCAAACATCTCCATTCCTTCCTAACACCCGCTTTTATCTCATGTTTTACTGGTTATCGAGGCAATATCATCGACCCATCTTTTTGTGGCTTTCTAACACTTCTTTTGTTTGCCCACGGACAAACGGAAAACGGGACCACTTTTCTAGAGCTTCTACAAAGAACCACATGAGCGGTTATCAGAAATGGGTTATTAATAATATTTATATTTATTGTTGTTGACTTATTTTCAAATTTATATTTATTTTTCAATGTTTATTATTATTCGTTTAGATTTCAATTGTTTCAACATTATTCAATGAAAAAAAACATGTTTTAACAAATGAGGTACTGCCCAAACCCAGGAAATTTATAGCAAATCGGGACCTGACACAAAGAACCTTTCTACTATACGTCGTTAAAATAGCGAAATAAATAAAAAAGGATCTTATATTCATAAGCAGTTCCAACGACAAGTTTTTTTATTTTAATTCTAAGGTAGATCCATACTTCTTATAAGACCTTTCTTGTGTAATAAATGCATAATTTGTTTATATACCTATTATTGATCTCTTTTTTCATCTTATAATCATTATCATCAAATACATCCAATATTGTGGTTTTATTGAAACAAATATAAATAAGTATTCATGAACTCATGATGAAAAATACGGATTCTATTTTTAGAATGTTAAAGTCCGACGTAGAAGATTCTATAAATTCGGCGCATTAGGGAGAGTCTGACGTCACAGAAGATTCTGGAGTTTGGGGGAAGTCTGACGTCAGAGCGGGGTAGTTTTGTTACTCCCACGCAGTTTTCTCTTCTCTGCAATCTTCTCAACTGAGCACGCTGATTATAACGAGAAGTGAATGAAGCGTTAACATACCTTCCTTGGGCTGTTCTGTTCAGATAACAGAGTTACGTTAGCCATTCTATATGACCTACTCGTATTATGTATACGTGGAAGGAACACATTTTACACGCGACAATGTTAAAAATACACTGTTCCTTTAGTATCTATTTAATAAGGAAGTTCAGCGGTTTTTTTTCCTGAAAAATGTTTTATAATTTACTATAAAACTAACCTATAAAAAAGTTTTTTAAATTTTTACGTATCGTATGATTTTTGAAAGTTTCATATTTTTGAAATTACTACGCGTGTGACGTCTTAAGTTCTCTTCCCCTTCTTTTCGATGTGGTCTGCTGATTCGTCAGTTGACTTACAGTTAACCGGAAAGTTATTACAACTCTCTTGTTATTGATTGATTCGGAAGAACTAGTGACGTTATGTGAAGTTGTTCGTTTTCATTAAAATCATTTTCGTTTTTATTTTTTCATACATTTTCAAGAAACTTCGCCCTTCAATTTAATGCTCTACACTGCGCGTAGGAATTCATTTTTTATATGCCATTTTCCGTTGGTTGGTTTGACATTCCCCATTATGCCTATAAGTATTTAAATATCATCTCATCCGTTTTTTTTGGTGAAATAAATAAGCTAGAACATTTGTGGAACCTAAAATAAATGTTTGTTATTAAATCGGCTGATACAAAAAGAAATAAAAAAATAAGTTTTTTATCAAGAATCGATTAGTGGGTGAAATAATTAATATAATAAAATCCTAATAATTTTAACCCTTATGTGGATATGATGTCACATGAGTCTACACATAATACAAGATGTGATATTTATGTCTCTTATTTAAAAAAAAAATGGAGTATTTTGTTCTATCAAGCATAAACTAATGGGTTTAAACATCAAAATCATCATTCCTTTTCAGCATCTAATGTTGCATAGAACACTGCATTGGTACATCAATTGCAGCGTATCTCAATTATTTTTTTGTTACATGAACGTAAGATGATCAGTCTTACGCTTCAGGTACCAGTCCAGGGACTTTGAAGTAAATTAGTGTAAAAACATCCTTTTAAAATAAGTATTTTATGTCAACCATGTCGGAAATCGAACCCGAGACCTCTTGCATGGTAGGCAAACGAGCTGAACATTACACCACGAGGCCGACTATACTTCATTCCACTTGGGTATAAACATAAGTTTGAAAAAAAATTCGCACAGGATTGATAAAACATATCAAAGGATGAATTTACAACACAAAAATATACTCAATATGTAATTTTCTTGATTTATTTGGCTTTTATTCACCATTTTATTTTTAAATTTGTAAATCAACTAGTTTCGGCAACACATTGGCTTGTTCAAGGTTAAAAACAGAGTAATTTTATTTTAATAATTTGATTAATACTGTTCCACAAAATAAGTGGTTCATACATTAAAAAAAAACCTTTAACCATGTAAAAGAAATATTTTGTGTTGATTTTCATTTTCCAAACCTAATGAAATATGGTATTATTTAAGATAATAAATCTATTGCAATTAGAAAGGCTGAGTGGAAGACAGATATATTAGTGTACGTTATTTCTATTCACTGGTGACATAAGACTTATTAGTAATACGAAATATTAGAAAATGAATATTTCAACTCTGGTGGTTTATGTATGTACCACATTGTTCTAGGTGTTCTATAAAAGGTTAATTTGATTTTCGGTACAGTTTCTTTCATTTGCTTAGAATGAAAAGGTATTCCGTTCAATAATTATAGAATTTAATATCTTATTAGTCGACCTCTGTTGACACAATTAAAATTAATAAACACATTAATTGAATCTTCTCTTTTCTATCTTAATTTCCAATATATGAGCAGTCAGTCGTTTATGCACTGAATGAAAATGATATGCATGCGTCGCACTTATGTATTCAAATTCCCATTGAAACAACACATGTGTGTATTCCCTAGTTCCATGGAAAGTGTGACGTCACAGGGAAGCTCTGTGGAATGTTCTAGAATAGTGGCGTGACGTCACGAGGCGGTCCGGGTACATATCGATCCCGGAGCCTGTTGCTGGTAAGCGAGGGGTGGGGGTAGGGTGTGTAGGTGTAGATTGTAGATGTAGATGTAACGGAAGGACGCCGCCGTCGACAATATGACAATCTGCCCGTCCCGAATGGCGACCCTGATAATCACAAAATGATAATTTTTATTTATAATGATCTAACCTGAACCTTCAGACGTTTTCCAGTTGAATGAAGTAAACAACTGAATTATTGTTGTCCCTGTCTTTTTTATTATCCGTGTACGTATTGCATAATAGTGTCTGTTTTCCACTACTTTTAAAGGCGGGATTACATTATTTTCATGCGTCGTGGAGTGGTGTGTTTCCCAGCCATCTGGCGCGTATCGCTTATATAAATATCGTTTGGATATTACATTGGAGAGTAATGTAATCTTATCTTTACTCAGTTTCCACTCTTTCTTTCCAGTTATCTACCGTCCACCCACCTATCAAACGTGTGAAAAAAACATAACAAAATATTTTACAATCAAATTTATTATGTGTTTATTCTTTGCAACCCATGGCGCTTTAAAAAAAATAAGTTCGCAAATTTATTAAGAGTGAAAATTTTTAAACTTATAAATATGAATTAGGAAGTTCGGCGTTTTTCATTTATTTGTCAATAGACTATTTAACTAACCCATTTTTTTTTACAATTTTTATATATCGTATTATCAGCGCTATGATCTATTAAAGTTTCGTGTTTCTGAAATAACTCCACGTGTGACATTAGAGGTTCTCTTCCGCATAATCTCGATCAGTTTTGCCTTTGGTCCATTGACGGCAAAGCAAACCGGAAATCTTCCATAACTCTCGTATCATTGGTTGAATCATATAAATTAATGACGTCAATCAAAGTAGTTATTTTTTAATAAAATATTTTTTTTGTACATTTTTAGGAAACTTTGCCATACAATTTAATGCTCCAATTTTTAGCGCGCGCAAGAAAACATTTATTGTATCTAATTTCTCGAAGGGCTGAAGTTCCTTATTAAAGCATTTTCATTTACAATTTTTAGTATACGATGTTTTTCTTTAATTTCAATTTAAGAAAATAATGTACATACTTTGTCGCCACATGCTAAGAATTTATTCAAATGATTTAGAGAACAAGTGGGTTTTAAGTTTCTTCCGAAACATCACTTCACTCTCATAGTTTCGGACCTCTGCTGGGAGAGCATTCCATGCCGTAGGGCCTGAGACCGCAAATGGTCGTTCGCCGAATTTAGTGCGCTGTTTTCGTAGAGGTGTAAAAGCTTTTCCTTTCGACGTAGATATAGATGATCTAAGCGTAAAACATCTATCAGCTAGTTCATCTGGAATGCAGAGTTTCCTTAGATATTCTGAAGCGGAGTTGTGCAGTGACTTATACATTAGCCAACAGAGTTTGTATTCCACCCTCTGTGGAAAACGTAGCCAGTGTGATTCCCGAAGCAGTGGAGTGATACGACTGGACTTAGAGATTCCGAAAATAAGTCTCGCTGCGGCATTCAATACAGATTGTAGGAGAGTCATTTTGTTCATTGGTAGACCTGCATCGATACCATTACAATAATCGACTCTTGACACTACAAACGCATTTATTAATTGACGGGCGGCATCAACTGGCAAATTTTTGCGTATGCATTTAATTTATCTCAGCTGGTAGAAGCATGAACTTATCGTTCTACTAATTTGAGAGTCAAAAGAAAGGTCAGAATTGAGTAAAGCTCCCAGTAGTTTAACGGTGGGTAAAGCGGTACTCCCTACATTGGGTAGAGCCGTATCCTGGATCAAATTCTGTCGTCTGGCTGAAGCCACCCACAGTTGTTCAGTTTTTGATGGGTACTTGTTTGTATACTAATATATTATTACTTACATTAGTTGTTTATTTACGTCACAAGAAACATTTTCTCATATAAATCGTATAATCAACAAAAATGTAGTTATAATATAAAGTTTTTAAAATAATAATGCGCCATTGGCTAATAGAGTTGCTTATATAAACAAAAACCATACTATGATTATTAACCACGAAGTAAGCTACAGTTTGCAGCAATACAACGGGCCGTTGGTACTAGGGTCGAGAATTGGGTATTAAATCACAAGAACGCAAAAATTATTAATGAAAAAAATGTATTTTTAAAAACAAAAAAAAATGCCAGTTGATATTTATAATGAGGATGAAAAAACATTAAATATTGAGTACTTAACCCAAACCATATTTTGTCTTATTAACAGAATATAAAACATATATACCTATAAATACATATTTCATAAAACCAAAATCAAGTTATTTTTTGTTCTGATCTGTATTGTGTTTTCCCTTATTTATTGTGGTATCGTAATAAAGGATATAATATAAGTGTAGAATTAAAAATAAGTCAAGTTCTAACGAATGCGACAGGATTGAAATCGCAATCTGGTCATGTCTGAATATTAAATAATAATCTGGCATTGTGTATACTTGTGCCGCATACGCTTTCATTCTAAAGAGATCATTTCGGCTAGGAAACTCTAAACGTGATAACACTATACATTTTTACTATGTAAATATATTGAATGACGTATATTTATAACAACATATTTTGAGTTTGTCCAAATTTTTGTAGACAACGACTGGATTTAACTCCCTGGGGAGCTGGTCATATTAACATATTACAACAGAGATGAAGTACATTTAAGAGAAGGTAATATAGAAGTCTAGGCATCTACAGGGCTTATGACCGAAAAAGTATAGAAATTGAAAAAATAACATTTCCAGGCGTTGCCCAGTATGTAGGTGAAATAATTAAATTAGATTAATCTCACCCGCATAATTAAAGGTTTCAGCCCTTTAACTTCACAAACATCAACAGATGAAAGAATTGAAGGAATATTTTTTTTTTACATTATTTTTTTTTACAATATACATAAGAGGTAAAACAGAGTATTCATAAATGAATTTTAATTACATAGCAATAAAATAAATATTAATAGTAAAAATAGTAAACAAAAAATCCCACAAAGGCATGGCCTGTTCGTGGGTATACGAGAAAATGTTGATGAATTTTCGCTCCTATAATAAAAAGATAGTTATATTATTTTTGGGTAACATAAGAAAGAGAAAATAAAATATTCTGTTAAATATAAGATGGTATTTTTGTATAGTAGTTTAAAAGGAAATAAAAAATATTAAAAAAAACATAAAAACACTCCTTATTATTAAAGGGCAACAAAATATATCATAGAAAAAAAGAGTAATTTTCTTTAGTTTAAATCCAGGATAGTACGTGTTTTTTAAAAGAAGGAAAATTTTGAAAATTTGGCATCAATGAATTATTAGTAGTAAAAAAATAATTTTAAAAAAATGGGTCTAAATAATATGCATGTCTCTCTGCGAGCCTCGTATCACAATGTGGTATTTCTAACACACGATTCCTTCTTTGACTTGATCTATTTGAATTACTTGTAAATAAATTTTGGTTCTTAAATATATATTTTATACATTGAAAACAATATATTTGTCTTTTGTCTAAAAATTTGGCTTCTTGGAACCGTTAGAAAGAAGGAAAAGTGCGATTTTTGTGAAGCTGTATTTTTAATATAAATTTTTAAACAGTTTTTAATGGTTAAATAAGGTTGTTGTAAGTTCCCCCCGATCCAATTATTCCATAGGAAAGCGATGACTGTACAAGTGCATAATATTCCATTATAATAGTATTTAGCTGGGCGTAAATACATAGTCGTTTATTTTACCATGATGAACAACCACAAAGTTAGTGTTTCATATATGAAGTTTTATATATTATTTGTTATCAAAAAACTAGTGCAGGGTAATAAAAAACACATCGAAGCGTCAGCAGCAGATCTATAAAGTTCATACGGCATACTAAAAATGAAATTCGGTTCGCATAAGATTGGCGTATTCGAAATGAAGAGAAAGGAAGAATATTCAGAGCTGGTAAGGAAAACTATGAAATTATTGATGATATTTTCCACATCCTGCCTATGTAAACAAATGTTCTTTTTAATGGTAAACATAAAAACTGAAAAATGAACGTAGCGTCCACAAATATATTAATTGTCTATTCAGTAGAGGAATCTAATTCGAAAATAATTCGTTTATTTTTGTCTTAAAAACGAAGTGACTTTTCGACAAATTGTTAAATTTAAACAAGCACAGCCTTCTCACGGAAATTATTGTATTTTACTTTAGTGTACGTTCTAAAACAATGACTTTTTACTTTTACCTTGCTTGTGACCGCGACCCCTCAATCGAGGCTTTACGACCCTCCTGGGGGTCACGACCTACAGTTTGAAAAACACTGGTTTAGAACATTTAGGTAATAAGAAGATCTTAAGTAGAGTTGAAGACTAGTGAACACGGACGTTTAGTATTGTCTGAGTCATACAACTTGTGAATTCTGTGCGACAATTGGGACAGCTGCTATTTGCATACTAAAAAGGATCACCTATGATTCATACTTTCTGTTATCAGATTGCATGTATAAATAAAAATAAACACATTTTAAACTTTGTAATGAATATAAATGACTTCATTAATTGAACATAAAATATAAGGCTTCGAAAGTTAAATAGTATAGTACTGTATGACGTTACGTGATAAAACGGATAAGTGATGCCCATTTCTGATTCAATTAACAATAAAATATATGATATGTAAGTAAATATATTAATGAAATGTTATTAAATATTTTATATAACCACTTACCGACTTTTCTTTGTCTACCGGTCTCTTCGTCACGATATCAAATAAACCAACATGCAAATTCCACTATGCATCTTAACCATTGCAACTACATCATAAAAATACTTAACTTACTCATAGGACACATGCTATTTGAAGTTAAAACCAACGTGCGATGATTGTAATTTTTTAAAAATTCTAATATTTTTTTCGGATCAAGAGTTGGTATGTATTATAGATAACTTATATACACATACACCAAATACGATATCCTAATTGACTGTAGCCTATAGGGTTAATTAATAAGACCTAGAGGACTAATTCATTAAGACCCGTGGGGCCAATTTAATGAGACCCGAAGGGCAGAATTTACTGATGTGTATCAGTCACTAAAAACTGACAGTTATAAGCTAAAATTACTGCTCGCCTCAGATAGTCAACACGTGAAGTGAATTAATAAATAGTTACTCAAAGTTGTTTCATTAAAATTATCAAAAAATAAAATTACTAAATAATAATAAAGTGAATTTCAACAATTAAGTCCATTGCAGGGGAAGTGAATTGATATTTTAAAGGTGAAATTACCTACATTTATGTTATCAGTATAATAAAAAAAAAACCTGATTCGGTTTGTAAAAAACGCCCATATTAAAAAAAAATCGAAACAGTTTAGTAAAAAAAATACGTGAAAAGAGGATTTAAACTTTTGATACAAAAATTAAATAAGTTGACTTCACCTGCAATGGGCTCGAAAGTGTTACAAAATGCATAATTAGAAGAGATTAATATTTAAATGTAAAAATAGCGGTCATTTTGAAATAAAAATACTTGACAAAGAACACAATCCAAACATAAATCGTTTTGACTGATTGAAGATTCGTTTTCCGGAGAAAATTCAATTACAGTCTGCGGACCTTCCCTTGTTTAAAGGCTGTTTACACTGAGCATAAAATGGTACTAGATCTTGCTCAGTTTTTTAAATTATAATTATTGTGCAAATCTTGGGCTATTTTATGAGCTGTTTTACATAGGACAGTTTCTTGCGCGTAAGCATGCCCAGTACGTAGTTTTTGACGCTATTACAGACTACAAGCAGTTTGACATTTGACAGTTCGCAAACCGAGTATTTAAAGAGGACGCCTCTACTGACAACTAACAATACAGTATTATTTTTGCGTTCAACAACCAACATTAGGCTTAAAAGCCATGCATATTAAACATGCATTTTTTTTTTGCAAGCTTTTGCAGTATCTAAAGTCATTATTATTCATATTCAGAGCTCAATAAAGATTAAGCAAAAATAAGAAGCAGAAACAAATAAGACCGAAGGATAAATAAAATGACATAAGCAACAACAAATAATTAAATATGAATTGAAAATTGAAGTTGACAGATGACAGTTCACTAAATAAGAGTGAGATGTACGCGCAAATCTTGGTTTAAATATTAATTGAAAAATAAGATGTATTCTACGTTTTTGGAATTTGACCACATATTTTATCCAATTTGTGATTTATTATTTTTTTTTTTTTTTTGGGATTTTTACAGCTATTACATAAACAAAATAAGTAGAAAAATCTTAACAATGCTAAAGCCAATTAAAAAAATCCACTGTAAATATAATGACACATAATATATAAGAAAAGAAGTTTAGTAATTGTATTTGTGTGACGTTTGTATTCGTGTGTATGTGAATGTGTGTATGCGTGAATGAATGAGGGAGAGGATACATGTGCGTGTGAGAATGAATGAGGGAGAGGGTGCGTGTGTGTGGGTGCGTAAGTATAAAAAAATAATTGTTTAAAACTTGTAAATTGTATTAAAAATGGTACAATAAAGAGCTTAGTGAAAAGTTAGAAACCTATTTGTTAAAATTTAAATGACGATATGATATAAATCGTATTATTTTATTTTTTTAAAGTATGTTAAATTTTAAAACCGTATTCTGAAAAAAAAAGCAGTTTATTTTTAAATTTAACTGATACACATCGAGTGAATAATGTGGGACGAGTCCTATACAATACGGTAGGTATCCACAAAATGCAGTAAATACGAAATAATGACAACAATAAAATAAGGTTTGACAATACGCAAACGTTGATTCAAAACGAACACACAAATGCATATTATATGCACCTACATAATATATAAATAAGAATAACAAAAAAGAGAAGACTTGTAAGACTTTTACTTAAAAAACTTGTTAAATACGTTTTTTTATTTTTTTTAACCTTTTCTTTTCTTATTTTACATATTAACTCAAATAGGTATTTTCAATTTTTGTTTTGTAGATATATTTTTTTCTATATACTTTGTTTTATTTTTTACCTTATTTTAATTACATCATGAGCACCAAATACTTTTACATTGTTTTTTCTAAAGTTTAAAATATATTCAAGACTTTGTTTATTCGTTAACTTAAATGTTTTTTTTCTATATGTTTCTACTTCTTAAAAAATATTTTAAACCATTTTATTTGGTTTTGTGCAGTTTTTTTTCTTTCTTCTTGAAACTATTTTTAATTTTTTTAAGCATCGAAAATAAAATAAGTGTACTCGTAAGTTTATTATTTTTATTTTATTTATTTTGTAGTATGTCTGTACTCTTTTATTTGAATCTTAATAAAAACCTATGTCTGAGCACCCAATGACAAACTATTGTTTAGTAGTTTATCGGTACAAATATGTTTTAAAACTTTAGGTTTTAATTTTAAAAATTTAAATGAATTATTATTGTAATTACACATAAATTTTATTAAATAAAACACTTATTAACTTTAAAAATATATATATCTATTGCACCAAATTCTGAACAAGATCTTGTACCATTTGTTGACCAATGTAATACGGGCTTTAGAGTCATTTGTATTTGGCAGACGTCTTCAAAATTTACCAATCGCCTATAAAAATGAAAGAAAACCCTATTTACAACGAACTGATTGAAATCATAAAAAATCACAAGAGATTTACCTGCAAAATAATAAAACAGGATAATAAAATACAGGTTAAATAAGAACTCATAACTTCTATTTTCAGACTGAAATAAAAAAATATGTTTGGTTCTCTATTTGTATAGACTTCTGTGGAAAGTAAGTCAGTTCTCTTTATATCACTACTCTCCTCTCCTCCTTCTCTTTCACCCCCTTTGGGTCGGCGGGGGTGTAGAGGGAGAAGGTAGGTACCCCGTTGGCATTTACACCCACGCTTACTGCGTAGTTTCAAACCGTAGAGCGCTATCCCTCTCTCCTCGTTTCTTGCTCTCCTTACTCAAACGTAGTGAATGATTGTCTCATTTCTTTAGCCGTACAAGGTAATATTGTCGATAATCGTCAATTCACCATTACCCGTCAATTGGGTGACTTCTCTAGAAAAATCTACCACCTAGTGCCCGCATTCAGAGACTTAACTCAAGTTAAGGTCATTATGTTATAGTCTCATATGAAGAGAACAGCTTGAAGGTGGCGACAGTAGAATGTACTTTTCTCACTTTTTTTATTTCACTGTTTTTCTCTAAATACGTTTTCCACACTTGCGCCACAAAAAGTCTGGTTTTATATATTTTTTAACGGACATTGTCCATGTATACAATTTATAGGTAATAGTGAAAAACATTTCTTTAAAAAGAAAAGAAGCATTGACAAACATAAGGGACGTCAAGACAAGATCTGGACTATTCATCTAGTGCTCGTTTAAATCGTCCAGATCTTGTTTTGAGTTAACAATACAACAAAGACGGGTCATTGGAGAATTAAGGCCATAGTTTGTTATATGCTGATCGATGAACAATACTTTATTGTTTCTCAACCTACGAGTTGGAATATTGAATTTTACTTGTGCCAGTAATGATGGAACATCGATTATACTGTTTAGTATGCCGAACATATATATGGAATCAATATTAGTTCTACGTTTTTGTAGACTAGAAATATTTAACATTGACTCTTTATCAGCATAAGAATAATTACTTCTCTCTAGTCCAAGCATCCTCGCTACTTTTCGAAGCAAGCGATGTTGGACTGATTTGATGTGATTTATGCGATTTACGAATGGAGACCAGAACACGGAGGCATATTCGAGAAGAGGGCGAACAGTCAAGCAATTAAGAGTTTTGATTGTATGGACATTAGTAAAATCAGAGGATATTTTGTTAATGAAGCCAATTAATTTCATTTATTTATTTACTTTATTATCTATATGCTCGTCGTGTGTCAATTTATAGTCCAAAACAACTCCCAAATCTCCGATGGACTTAACTACATGAATTTTGGAGTTTTCTATTAGGTACTCGAAGGAAATCGGTTGTTTTTTTCTATGAAATGACATTATTTTGCATTTTTTAATATTTAGTTCTAATTTATTGACTTTACACCATCGGTTAAAAAAGTTAATGTCTGATTGAAGAAGAAAACAGTCTTGTTAATTTTGAATTATTTTGAGAATTTTGCTGTCATCCGCAGAGAGTTAAAAGCGAGAGTTAGAGAATGATTTAGCAACATCATTAATAAACAAATTGAAAATTGGCGAAATAACACCAAATTTATGTGAAAAAGTTATGAAAAATTGGGTTGATAGAATGCGGTATGTACAGAGAAGTCGTGGTGCTCACTTATACTTAATTGCACTTAATGTCCAACTGAATAATTTATGTTTTTTTATTAATTTTTAAATTGTATCACTCTTAATGAAAGACCTTTTATTTTGTACAGGCATCTTTTAAATATTGTTTTAATATATTTAGACCCCTGTATTTAGTAGCCTTACGTGTCATGTGCAAGGCTAAGGTACTCCAAAAAAATAGTTTTTGTTGTCTTGGAAATGGGATGTTCGATCACTGATTTCGGTTTATTACCTTTATGAGTCCAATCATCATTGTTGCAAAGTTCAAGAACAATGGCGCGTGATAACTATTTTTAACAACAGTGTGGATATCTGTTAAGGATATTCCATCTTTCCTGCATTCTGCTTTAAGATTATGGCGTTGTAAACTGAAAAATGGGCACTGAAATAACAGATGTTCATTTTTGTGAAAAAATATCATCGCATGGACAATAGTCATCATTCCTTAATTTAAACCTATATAGATAACTTCTCATAGCTCCGTGTCCGGTATAACATTTTGTTTAGGCATCACAGTGTAACAAGAATAGTTTTTTTTTAAATCACTAAAAATAGTTTACAAAAACAAAATCGGTTGCTTAATATAGATAAAATGGTTACCCAAGTTCTTATGAACAAATTCTTACTTGGTCACACTTGTTCCAGTAGTCTTTAGTTTAGTGTCTTGTCTCAATGCCTTAAAATGGCGTCGGTTTGAAAGTGTGGTAAATATTACGAAACCAAATGAAATAAAGAAAAAAAAAAAAGTAAATGAACAGTTTTAACAGTATTATCTTGAATTGTATATACTCGCATATGTACTGTAGCAAGTCTTTTATTTTATTTAAACAAAAATACCTACCAATTTTTTTACGTTTATAATTAGGTGCTCTTGTTGTTTGAAAATTAATTAAATAACGTATTTTAATTAACTTATATGTAACTGGTATTTTGATGATTAAAAACTTGTATCGATATAAGCAAAAAGCGAAATTAAAGTTTAAAAAACTAAAGCCATTAAAATAAAAATATTTTTAAATCATGATAATAAATCAATGATTTAAATACTGGGAATAAAGCGATAATTTAATATCAATGAAAGCAGATTTATATTACATAAAACAGTATAAGCTATTTACATTAAGAAGGTTCTTTTATATTTATAAGTTTATTTGAATGTCCGAGAAATTTAAAAACTTAAAAACATTATTTTTCAAAAACATAATTTTAAGACATTCGTCCTTTATATCCTGTACTGTACTATTCATATGTGACGTAACATTTTAAGTGAGACTAGTAGTTTTATTAATCAAATATATAATTTCAATACTATTTAATAATTGAATAAAAAAATATTTTTAAAGTACATTATAACTTATAATTTCAGTTTAAGATTTTAAATAATGAAAAATTATTTATTATTTCATGTAAAAAAAATGCTCAGCTTATTTTTGTAAGTACAATTTGATAAATAAAGATTAAACAACAGGCCAAATTTTATTCCGTCTAAAGCTTAAAATATTTTTTTTTGTAATTTGGATTAAGGACCACTTTCACAACAAAGAAATAAGATAAACAAGTTTTGAGTAAAATAATTGCTACCTTCTCGTCAAAATGGAATTACGGGTTGTACATCAAAATAAAGTTGAGAAATTTTTAGATAAAAATAAAGTGGTTAGTTATCAACTAGGTAATAAATAATAAAAAAGAAAAATAATGCCAAATTAGTACTTTATAAATAATAAGTTTTTAAGTGCAATAAGAAAACTAAAAATATCTAATTAACATCTTTATTTTATCAGTTGGTTGTAAGAAGTTGCCATTTGGCAATAAATTCACCGATGTACAATTAAAATTATGTCCAACACGTTAAAATAAAGAAATAAAAAAATCCTATACAAAGAAAGAAAGTTTAAATTAATCATATATTTAAAAATAAATCGGTTGCTTTTTAAAAAAATAGCGATTGAAATTACGATTGATTTCATACATTATTAATTAGTATATTTACAAAACCATATAAACGAGTATATATATATTTTTCATTGGTTAAAGCAATCCCTCCTAACAAAGATGATTTTTTCCCACATAGTGCGCTTTAAACGCTTTTAAAAAATGAAAATATATTTCAGTTTAAAAATGTTTATAATTAAAAACAGTTAATTTGGATAATTTCAAAACTACTTGGGAAAAGACAGAAAAGACTTTGTATGAATTAAGAAGAAGGAAAGGTTTTGGTTTAGAGCACAAAGGATATGCATTAGAGTGGGCCGATAATGTATGAGGTTAGTTTTTTAGACTTCAAAGTAAAAAGGTCTAAAAAGTTGCATTTTGGATGACATTGAACGTAAAATTATTTACCAAAATATTCCATACTACTTTTGGCTCTCAACCAAGGTTTGAAATTTATCACTGTCTGAACATTTTGTTAATTATCTACATTGATTTTTTTGTTAGCGAAGATATAAGCGGCCTCCGTGGTGTAGTGGTCAAGACGCTTGACTCACGCACGGAAGGTTCCAGGTTCGATTCCCGGTGAGAACACAAAAATTAAAAAATGTGATTTTTCTCAAGCCTGGGTGCTCTGTGATGTAATTCACCACTGTAATTAGGCCATCTGGCCTGTTGTGGTGCAAAAAAAAAAAAGTAAAATAATTAAATTACGTTACAAATTCGAACGCGTTTTAACACGACCGAAATGTAATAAGTTTACACTCCGCGGAACTGATTCTGTTGAGCGCCTGGCTAATATTGACGAAAACAATGGCTCATTAAAATAATGCTACCCAATTATTACAAAACAAAGTGGAACTCATAGCCTAAAACGCTCATTTAATAAAGTGTAATGCACATTATAAAATTTAATTGGACTGTTTTTCTTACTTGAATACGAAATGACAGCCGGTTTAGCGCAAAAATTGACTTTTTTGAAAACTTCAAGCTCTGGTTGAGATCGAAAAGTAGTATAGAATATTTTTTATAATTTTTGCATTCCGAATAATCGAAAGCAACTTTTTAGACACCTTTCATTTTAAATTTCTGTGCATCTTTGCATCCCAAACAACGCGTGGTCTATGCATCTCTCGTCAAGGCCTCACTCATACCAAGGACTGTCCACAATCTTGATTTTAAACAATTGTTTAATTACAATACAGTGATGTCTATTCAAACGTCATTTAAAATGTTCAAGTTAAAATGTAGGAATATAAGTTACATAACAAGTAAAACGCCATTTATTATTAAAACCGAGTTAAATACAGTTTAGTAAGGCACAATTTAGTAACATATTTGCTAAAGAATTTACCTACTATTGAATGCACTTTATTGCCTTCATAAATGACCCTGAACAATAAAATAAAAATGAAAACAGATATGAACGACGTTATGCAGAAAGTAGCCAGCCATGGAAAAGTGAAACTGAGATAATTGAACTTTTGTTAAAAGAGTGAATAATCAAATCCACACCAAAGTAAGAATGTTTTTTTTACTTCGACAAATAATAAATATAGCATGTATTCGTTTTTTTTATAATGCAAAAATAAAAGTCATTATGTATTTGATTAGTTTCAATAATTTCGAAAGGCTGGTTGACCACCAACCCGACATGTGAATTTTGCAGAAAACAGCCAGCCCTAGTAAAACTCTGATGTTTGTTGTGTCATTGTGTATTGAACTTATTATTTTATAAATTACTATGAAAATAAAACTTTCTTATTAGTGTTACAAAATTTTATTATTTTACAAGACCACTGCTACAGTTTCGGGAGAGCACTCCTCCCATCAACGGGTGATATATATATTTATATATATATATTTAAAAAAAAATAATTATTTCACTCATCGATGGGAGGAGTGCTCTCCCGAAACCGTAGTAGTAATCTTATAAAATAAGAAAATGGCGGAACACAAAAAAGTTTTTTTTCACAGTAATTTAAAGTGAAGTGTTACGAAGTGAATGTCGATTTAAAATGATAATATTTTTGTAAATTTATATAAGATATTAAACTGTAGATAATCAGTTAATTCATTTGTTAAAATAACGTAGAATATAATTTGATGGTGTGTTAAAGAAATTTTGGTGATTTTTTAGTATGACTAACCACACAAATTAAATGCATTTTGCAATAAACTGCCATATCTAATATTAAATGATCCCATGTTCAAACATTGAATGTAATAAAAGTGTCAAGTGTCCTCAGCACGGGAAACCCCAGTGAGGTCACATTATTTTTATTATTAATTATAGTTTGTAAGCAAAAAAAATGAATCAATAAATAAATAAAAATACTTTAAAAAGACAAAAAAAAATAAATGAGGTAACATTCTATAATAAAACATATTTTTTTAATTGAAATTGATTTTTGGAGGCATTAATCTTCCCCAATTTTTTTTCTAGTGCTATCCTTGAGGTACGTATAAAACTAGAGTAAACATAAGCGTTCGAAATATGTTCCTTCAACCTGCGGCCAATTGGCATATGTATGATATAACTGACTTAAGTCTGTTGCGAGCGTTTGCCGGCTACTTTTCTCCTCGAAATTACCAAAATGCCTATACGTACGCTGAGATACTGCACAAATCGATCTGGAAAATAAATGGTATAACCTTTCACCGGCAAGTAATGTTCTTATTTTAATCACACTTGTTTCAAATAGCTATTTCAATGTCTTAAAACGTCTTATTAAAATGTTACAATTCGTGAGTTGTCTCCTGTCTCCGTCCTGCTCAGTTAGTCGGGCGTAAACCAAAATGACAAACAAAGGTGACGCGTTTGCGGAAGGGAGCGACATACTGAATGGAACTGACAGTAGACCGATGTAAACAGTCCATGCTTTTTACTGTACCACTTGTTTTGCTTGTCAAAATTGTCGTGATGTGACTATACTTGCTACCTCTGCTGGTTAAGCCCTGTCGTTTGGGGACGATTTTTTAGCTCGGATTTGTATGGAGTGTTTTCTCTTTACATTCAATTCAATTCAATTAATTTATTTTAAATATAACATATACATTAAGGCACATTCTCAAGGCACTCTCTTAATACCCATACACAATTCCTCTTTCTTCTCTAACTCATATAGTGTCCATGCGGCTCGACTGTGGAATCATCTCCCATCCACCATCAAAGATGTTACTACATTATCTCTGTTTAAATCACGTCTGAAGAAACATTTCCTTTCTCTTCCTTAATCTCTCCTCCTTTCCTTTTTCCTCTTTCCGCTTTTTTCCTTTTTCCCATTGAGTAATAGTTTTGATTTAAGGTAATTTATAAACAAATACGTTTATTTCTATTTTTATATATTTTTCACTTTTTAATATTTTTTTTTTTTTCTATTGAATATGTTCTGTAACTTGAATTATAAAAATAAAACTTTTATTTTATTGGTTGGTTGGAAGAAATTGCCATTTGGCAATAAGCCCGCCAATTTACAAATAACATTATGTACAAAAAGTTAAAAAAATAAATAAATACATTACAAAAATATATTCAATTCGTACATATTATAAAAAAGATAAAAAATACACGAAATAGACTCATGTCAAAGTAGTAGAAGAATCCTGTTCCGGAAAACCCCTTCGGATACATGAAACAGATCAATATCCAGAGCGATGTTGTTCAGCAGAGCGGTAGCCCTTCCAACAAGCATAACCATAGGCAGGTTGATCCTGTATATCGAGATATGAAATAATCTATGCTGAAGCTGTCTTAGGTAATTATCAGGAACATACAAACCAATGCTCATCATAATTTTAGAATTATCGATCATACCGCGCAACAATCGATAAAAATGTGTAGTCAAATACACATTCCTTCTAGTCTCTAAACTGTTGTAGCCAAGCATACCCTGGAGAAACTCGGTCGGGTAGAGCCAGAGATAATACCCGCACTCTCACATGTAGAGATATCTCAGAAAAATCTTCTGGATTTTCTCTATCATGAGAGAGTACTTCAGTTCCACTCTTGAGTCTACTTCGCACCAAGGAGTTTAAAAGAGTTCTCAGTACGCGGGTATTTTCAAAAACCCTGGCAGTACGCAGAATATTATATCTCAATGAGTGCTGTGAGTGATTTCAGATAATTTATTAACGTCGTTTTGTGATAAACACTATTTTCAGAAAGTGGTTATTACAGTTTTTTGTATGAAAGCAGCCTGGCTGTTTTTGGCAGAATATAGAATTTACTGCACCCAATAACACCAACATCTCAGTTTTCCAAAATTGGAAACTGGCTGCATTCTGCATAACTACGTTCGTATGTACATAGTCAATTAATATAAGGCAGTTTCGTACTGTAACCGTAGATAAATATATGAGCGGTTACAAATGCTTCGTAACTTTTTTAATTGCATTTGTTTTCACGGTATGTTTTGTGGTCGGTATATTTGTGAGTACAGACCACGCACTGCTGGGCGTAAGAAATGTGTTTTGCAAGCGAAAATAATGTAAACTGTTCGTCAAGCGGTAAGCGGATCTTGCTACCAGGCAACTAGATAATAATAAGTGCCTACAGTATCGTCATCATCGTCAAATCCTCACCCGCACCTGATGGTGCATAGCGCAGTGTGTCTCGATCATGTGTTAAAGGAAGCTAAGGTGATCAGCCTTTCGTTTTAGGTGCCAGTCCGGAATTTGAAATATTGCCGTGAAGAAATATGATAGGTCAAATCAAAGTCAATGGTGTTAATATATTTTTAGCAGGTAGGTGTGCCCAAATCTTATAAAAAAAGTAGGTACGAATTTAAAGTTTATTAAGTTATTTTTCAAGAATGTTAAACAGTGTAAAACGTCACTTTTGTCCAAGTGATTCAGGAATACAGTTATGTTTGTGAAATAGGACCAGAACCCTTGATAAAATCTTGACCAGATCTTGTCTTGAGGTAATAATTTTAAAACATTTCTCTTCTAGTTTTAATTTTCTTTATTTCTATTTTATTCTAAAGAGAAATTTTACTGTTTTTTATTTATTATTCGACTATTAAACTAGGCCATGAAAAAAATATTTTAAATTTTATATATCGTATTATCAGCGCTATGATATTTTTAAAGTTTCGTATTTCTGAAATAACCCCGCGTGTGACGTCAGAGTTTTCTCTGTCATTTCTCCAGATTGGTTCGTTTACGGTAAGAAAATCGGATATCCTTCACAGCTCTCTTATCATTGGTTTGTTAATGTCGTTCAAAGAAGTGCGTTTTTAATTAAATATATTTTATAATTTTTTTCGTACTATTTTAAGAAACTTTGCCTAATTTAATGCTCTAATTTTTACTGCGCGTAAGAAAACCATTTTTCTATCCAGTTTCCAGTATGGCTAAAGCCATTGTGTCTGTATGTATTTTAAGGACACGTGTTTGCCGTTTTTTGTATTGACTAAGCCTGTTCATAAATAAATAATAAATAATTCAGTGTTTTCGACTCGATGGCTAGTTTGAGGTAAAAATACTGAATAAGGAAATCGAATGGAGACAATGCCGCCTGCTGTTTTATTCCTGGAAGGCTGGACGTGAAATATAATATTTAAATGTTAATATAAGACTTTTATGCCCTATGCACCACTGGGTGCGAAAAATGCAATAATTATAAAGATTAACGTCACCCCAATCAGTCAAAAACAGGCAATGTAAATTTCTAGACTTCAATACTGCCAATTGTAAATAATCTCACCTGTTATTTATTTATTTACTAAACGGCCTAAACAAATTATAGCAGTCGTATGAAAAAACAATGTACAAGAAACTGAACGAAAAAAAAGATAATACGTAGCAAAGACAACCAAAGGCAATAAAATAATGGTATACAATATATTGAAGAACACGATCAACATACAAAACTTCGAGCTAAGCCATGCCAATTTTTCTTCATACCATGTTGCGTTTATATTGCTGAGTAAAGGACGCAACGCAGACAAACATATAGTGACCGAAAGCCGGTTGAGTCGATTTTACTCCAATACAAATGGCAACATTACTTTATTTTAAAAAAATATTGAAATTCCCAATTTAGCTTTTTGATTGTTTCGTTCCGACTCACCAATAATCTTAGTGACTTATTTAAGTTTATGTCATTTCATGAATACATAAAAACATGTATTTGGTGATCTGATCTGACCCAATAAAAATTATGTCATTATTTCATTTATCAGAGTGCATTTGTGTGTTGGTTTTTTTATCAATCTAATAATGACTCATTAATCGCTCATTATCACGCTTTTTTTCATAAATTGTTAGCTGCATGCCTTCGGTATAGTTTTAACTCAAAATTTGGTCCTTACTTCAGAAAATAAGAAACAATCGACGAAAGAAAACGAAGGTGTCACAATTTACATTCTTCTTTCGTAGTTTCCCAAAGAGTCGATTTTTTTAGTTGAGTCATTATCGTCCTTAAGGTGCGATATGTACAAAAATCTGAACAAAAAGAACATAAAATTATGTTGCAAAGACAAACGAGAGCAGTAAAATAGTGGTATACAATATATTATTACAATACATTTAAAGTCATTGGATAGCTGCACAGGAGTAAAACATGTATTAAAAAATTTAGCTTTTACAGTGAATCCAACGTAAAATATATTTCTAATTTCTCCTTGATTCTAAGTGTATTTTTTTTTATTTAACTTTGTTATTACTATGTTTCTTAAAACAGACTATTGTCTAGTTCTGCAACAAATTGTGAATGGCAAATGTTAAAAAAAATATATGTTTACGTGAATTTTTAACTTTTTTTCTTCTTCTGTGTTTCTCTTTTCTTTAATATATGCATACATGTTTGTATGTGTGTAAATCTAAATCAATAAAAAAAAACAAAGATTTTAAACCACGATCAACATATAAGACTACGAGTTAACTCATGCTGATCACGTTACAGATTTTGTATTTTAAGACATCTACTTGTTATTTGGTAAAAAAAATATATTTTGTGTTTGTTTTTTTATGAGCCTTGTCAAGGAAACCGTCTTGTTGTAAAACTGGTAGGCAGATTAAATTAATGAAGTGATTTTACACAAATAAAATATTTATTATCGTACCCAAATATTAAAAAACAATACATTAAGGAATCTTAATTTTAGGCTTGTCAAGTAAGTAATTCTGATCTAGATCTGGTTTATATTTGTTTAAATATCGTCCTTGAGCTTAACTTGAGCAAATAAAATTTTTCTTCATAAAAGTTAAATACGCTGAGAAAATGTGCCACAGAGATGCTGAAAGGATAAAACTGTATACCCATAATTTTCCATTACCCTTTTGTCGGATGGAAATTACAAACGTGCCATGGTTTAAGGACATTCTTATAAATATGTATTTAGTGCAAGATGAATTATTTAGTAATGATAATTAATTTGGTTGTCTAATTTTATAAGGTTCTCATTTAATTTATTTATTTATGAAACACGTGAGTCATGATTTTTTTTGAGAAGAAAGGCATCTGAATTATCTTCGTACAAATGTATTCTCGTATTTTCTCCGTGGATAATGGCACTAGAGTAATAAATTTGCACTGATGATAATGATCTTTGCACAATATAGATATTTACCATTGGCATGTCTCTATCATTTTGATTTTTTTATAAATTGTCTCTTATGGTAGCTGGACCATCCAATAACGTCTGCGGAATAATTTTAGAAAAAAAAGTGCATCAATATGGAACACTGTATTCTGATACTCTTAAAATATAAAATTAGATAGGTTAAGGTTTGAGGTGCGGAAAACGAAACAGTTAAAAGCAAATTTTCTCGGTTTTTGCTAGTATCGGGGAGGCATTTGCGAGAGTGAGAGGATTATTTTTATTAGATTTTTTTGTATCGTATTTTTATCGCTATGGTTTATCAATGTTCAACAAATTTGTAATTATTCCGCCTGTGACGTCACTAGTTATCGTCGGTGAGTTTTTTTGAATGGCGAACTAGTGACGATGTTCATTTTTATAAACATTATTTTTATAATTTTTTTCTTACAATTTTGAGGAATTTAGCCATATAATGAGTAAGTAAAAAAATACGTGAAATTGGATAAAAATGATGTTTTTTAGGATCAATAAAAATTTGAGAGAGGCGAAATTTCTTTAAAAAAGTTTAATAAGAAATTCAAAACATATTTTAATAAAAATGAACTATTCTGAACGACGTCGCTAGATCTTCCGAATCAATCAATCAAAGTGTTGTGATAAACTTCCAGTTTACGGGAAGCCAATTCATCAACCAGCGGAACTCACCAGAGAGAACTTGTGACGTCTCACGCAGAGTAATTTCAAAATTACCAAACTTAAATAGACCATAACGTTGATGATACGACTTGGTTAAGTTGTCTATAAACAAAATGTAAAAAGCACTGCACATTAAATGCTCTCATTTTTATCACGTGTGAGAAAAAATTTCGCATCCAATTTCCATGGCACTCAAATTCTTTTTTGTTCTAATATTTTAAGTTTTCTGTTGTATTTTTTTTTAACATTTCTTGTTATTTTTTACTCAAAGTAAAGTGGTTAAAGGTGAACCGGTTTCCAAGATAGATCAAGTAGTAGATGATCACCCGAGATTTATGATGTGCTGTGTATTATCTTGTATTTGAAGGTGACATAACACCAACTTGATGCTAATGCTTATATATTCGTTATTATCTATCCTATGCACCGTTCCTTGTAAACATTAACGTAATAAATCATTTAAAACCAAACATGGAATTCAATGAAACATTTTCATTACATTATCCATTAAATTGTACGTGATTTCATACCAAAAATAGTTTGTTTCACACCAGACAATCACAATACTCATATTTTGTAACGACGCCGACGCGACGTGACGCGTTCATTTATTTGATAAAAATAGCAAAAGATGACAATAAATATGTATAGTATGTGGTATGATACGGTGAAAGAAATACTTCAGATCAACATCCAAAAAAAAAGAAGTGTTGACGTATATAATCACAGGTAAAGCTCGTATTGCATGGGTCTGAAAATGGTACAAATTTTTGTGCAAGATTTTACCCATGTGTCGTGTTATACACAGATTGGGCAAAATCTGCGGTCAAATTCATAAAAATTAGAACACGATCTATTTTTCAATAGATATTTGAACCAAGATCTGAGCGCGCATCTCACGCCTGTATTACTAAAATTGGCAACTTTAACTTGTTTTCTTCCCTTCATTTTTCTTATTCGTTTCACTTGACACTTGCCTTTCAAAAAGGTTCGCGATCCATGTTTAATGTGTGTTGTGTGTGTATCTATATTCTTTTTTTTTATTGTTTTTTATTTACTTACTTTTTCTACTTTCACCTTTTTCTCTTCTTCCCTGTTTTCCCATCCCACTGCCTTACACTCCTAGCAAATTATACGTTTTGTTTTTTATATTTTTGTGTCTATGTAAAACCCGTTGTTTGTCTCGTTCTTTCTCGTTATTCTGTATGATTTTTAATATGATTGCGTTGGTTTCATGAAATTAAATAAATAAAAAATCTTATCTTTAAAACCAGATGTTTATTTCTTATCGCCGAACAATGTTCTGTTAATTGTCAATAATCATGTCGTCACAAGATAGTTGATTTTGTTAATTGTGAAACTACCCGTTATCTATCGTGGCGTCAAAAACATACACGTACTACGCACGCCTGCATGCAATATTTCATTAAAAAAAGTAAAGAGTATAAAATTGAATTGGCAGAATAATTAGGGTACAAAAAACTGTTTAAAATTTTGCGCAAGATCTTATTCCATTTTAACATTTTACAACAGAGATGAAGAACATTTACGAGAAGGTAATATAGAAGTCTAGGCATCAACAAGGTTTTTGACCTGTCAATGGCTGGTTTAAGTGGCCACTTTACACCTGTGTAACATTCACCATGCTGCCCATATTTAAACATCTATATTCCTTCAATTTTTTCATCTGTTGATGTTTGTAAAGTTAAAGAACTGAAACCTTTATTTATGCGGGTGAGATTCATCGAATTCAATTGAATTTTCATTCCATTATTCCATTTTCTGACCCATGTTATGCGAGCCTTAGTCCATACGAGGTTTCAGTGTAGATTAAGAAAAATCACGTCACATTTGCCTGAATAAAATAATTATTTCTTATTTATTTCATTTATGTCTCCCCTCATATTACGGCATTCACAAAATGTCCGTGTTTCCTCTCAAGTCGGGTCCGCTTTTCGTAGTTCAGACGTGAGCTGTCAACAAACTTTTGTGGTGCCCAGTAAAACCGAAATAATTCATACCCTCATTGCTAACGCACAGAATAGGTTGTGGGTGTACCTAAAGAGTCCCACAGTATGTTATATTTTTCTTAGATTAGTTAAAGTCAGGATTTGAATAATTTCTTGCTGGTGTTCTGTGTTGGAATAGAAATAAAAGTAGAGAATCCTTTAATCTGTCACTCATTTTTTTTTAACATGCTTACAAAGAACTGAAAGTTATGCAGAATTTTCTTAACGTAAATCTTAGAAATGAAAATAGCCTTGTAGAGTGGGAAAACCGTAATGATACCTCAAGGATAAGTGTAATTGATATTTAAAACATAAAATGTAAGGAAAGGGGATGGTAGTTTTTGTAAGGTTATACAATATTCTGAAAAGGCGTGAGAATCAACACATTAAAGTTATGAATCTGTTCGAGATTGGTACCTTACAAAGACAGGTGTACCACACGAGAAAAAAACATGACCACTCATATTTCTTAGATTTGAATTCTTAGGAAGCAGAAAAGGTACTAAATTTCATAGTAAAATATTTATTTTTACTAACCAAAAAAAACCACATTGACATGAGATTATAACAAATTCTATATTTATTTTTACTCAAATGTGAATGTACTTGAAAAAACTGAAAAATTGAAAATAGACTTCTTAAAGATACAATAAACCATGTCGATTTGATTAATTCTTCCATAGAACGTCTAAGACCCCGAGAACCGGATGTCTTGTAAAGTGGCCAGGCCAGGTTATGGCTCTCAGGAGGCGTATCGCCCCCGCTCGATGGTAGTTTTCACTCGAGGTTTCTGCAGCCGATGCCCTATTTTTCAATTGTGTGCTTTTTCGAGCTCTGGTGAGGCGCTACGCATCCGTAGAAGAAAACATGTGCTATGCATCCCGCATTTTGTTTTGTCTAGTAAATTTTTTGACCAAGTTAAAAAATAATATAAAAACCGCTGAAATTCCTCATTATACCATATGTAAAGTTACTTGGCACATAAATTTTGTGTTAGTTTTTTATCTTCTCCGTCTATTCATTATTCATGCCAAAATATAATTTATAATTCGACAAACTATTTTATAGTAAAACCTACAGTTTTTATCAATTCATTATGTAACAATTTTTCTCTAACACTTATTATCGACATTTATATGCATTGTGTTTATGGCAAATAAATGTTTGTCGCGAGAGGCAAAATAAGCAGTTGACAATGGAGGCCTGGTCCCGACGATGCTGTCAAAATGCGATCTCTCAGGCGAATGTGTGTAGTAAAACTGCGTACGATAGATGCACAAATTTTGAGATCCGTACATTATGTAAGGCTGAGATAAACACTAACGACAACATCAAGAAATAAGTTCTGCGTTAATTTGGACATGTAGAGCAAATGGACAGCGGGAGAACGGCTAAAAATATTTACAATGCGTATGTTGGTGGATGCAGAAATAGGGGCACACCGAAAAAGATATGGAATGACAATATCCCACAAATACTTTTAGATGGGCATGTCAAAAATCGGAATAATCGGCGCGCGTGCATGAGAAGATGTATGAATATAGAGAAAGCGAGATCTGAGTGCAAAGATAGAGCGATGTGGCGTTCTATCCTCTCTGCCTACCCTTACGGAGACATGGCAAAATGGTTTGTTTTGTGTTTGTTTGAGTTTAAAGTCTTACGTTTCTATTATCTCTATTGACTAACTAGAGTAAAAACCGGCAATACGCTTTTTCTCCTCTGCAAAAAAAAAAACTCTGTCATTGTTGAAAAATGTTTCTTTCTAAATAACATGACTAATGATTATCTTCTTATAAAAGAATATGAGAGGTATTGTACTGGGATTATTTATAGTCAAATACAGAATAGTTGTGCCAAATTCTCGTATCCTTTGCCTTTGCCAACTCCAACAACAATTCAATTTTAAACTCTACTTGGAGATCATGTACCCTGGGCCATGTGACGATAGACAAAGTCAGTAGCTATTCCACAGTCACTTGATTATTCATTCATTATGTTACATATGGTATCAATAAATTAAGGAGACAACTTGTGAACCAAATTGATTTTCGTTTTGATTTTTTACCGAAAAAAAAACAAATACGTTGTCAAAATTTTCACGAAAAATTATCACATAATATTTACCCTTAAATTAAAAGACCTTAGCCCTTATCTTAGGACATCATAACTTCGTTTTGTAAGTTTCCTTATTGAATTATTAAAGGACATTGTCCATTTAAACAATTTACAGGGATGAACATTACAATACAAGAATAGTTAGTTAGTTCTCTACTTATTGTGTAAATAATCAGCTCATATGAAATCCGCTTAAATGCAAAACAATTACCTTTACGATAATAAAAAATCCGATAGATTATTCGTATTCTCTATCGGGTCCAGTCTTGCACCGTGTCCAAGAAATACGAGATCTAGGTGTAGTTCTGGACTCAAAAATGACATTTCAATCACATATTGATAAAATTATAGAAAAAGCATATGAAATGTTAGGTTTTATTATACGCGTATCTAAGCCTTTTAAAAATGATCTAACAATAAGAAATCTTTATTATAGTTATGTAAGAACCCATCTTGAATTTGCGTCTATCGTTTGGAATCCACAATACATTACTTATATTGACAGGCTGGAGAAAGTACAAAACAAATTTTTAAAACATTTGAATTTCCGATGCTCCCTTATATTTCCAAATCATGACTTATCTGGACGTTTTCACAAACTGATTAACCTTGAAAAAAAGAGAACATTAATAGACCTCACATTTCTCTATAAAATTATTAACAGTCTAGCTGATTCGTCCCAGCTCCTAAATAAAATTCAAATTAACTGTCCATCACGTGCCCTACGAAATCACCCAACCTTTAGAATACCTAGTGTCAATACGAACTATTGCCAGAATTTCTTTTTACACAGATCGTGTTCCACTTTTAACAGCTTTTTTAACCATATAGATATATATCATACAGGATTACAATTATTTAAAAATAGTGTATTGAAAACTTTTGAATAAAACTCCGGTTGCTCCCTTTTTCTCTTATATCACTCAAATTACATACATTAATATTATTATTATAAATTAAATTTCTCTTTTGAAATTTTGTATTACTACTAAAATCACTTTAATGAAATTTTATCGACTTCTCTTGGTTTAAAATCTTCTCCTTATATTGCTTTATCAAATTTTAAAGATTACTTGCTATACTTGTTATTCCTTCTTTATTTTTTCTTTTTTCTCTGCTGCCATTGGCATGTTTTTATACTTTTAAACTACTTTTAATTACTTATATTATATATGTTAATAAAATCAATATATTGCTGCTCTTACTATAATGTGTCATCAATTTTGAAGATATTTTTTAAATTGACCTAAATTTACTGTCTTATAGTTCACTTAGATATTCTTCTCATCGTTTCTTTGAATCCCTTATAATAAATATGTGTTTATGTTTTTCCTTTTTTAAAAAAAATGTTATTACTATTTTATTTTATTTTTACATCTGAGCATGTTTTTCATTTTTTATTTCCATTCTTAATTCTTAATTACTCTTACAAATTTTCTTCATTTTTAATATTATTTCCATTTGCAAATACTCACTACAAACTACAAACCTTAAAATATATTTTTTTCACTTAAATTTTAATTTTTAAACAACTTTCATTTATGTTTTCTTTTTCCTTCTCTTTTTTATACTTTCAGTAAGCAAAATTTTATTTCCTGAACATTTCGTTCAATGTGACTTCCGTGTTTTATTATTTAAGATACAGATGTAAGTTTACATTTTTGTCAAGATGGGCAAAACGAGTTGCTTTATTATTTTTGAACTTTTTGTTAGTACTTAAATTTTAAAAAATACTTCTTCTTCGCAGTCTCAATCTTGAGGATTGGTTTGCAGCAAAGTCCTGCATCTCGCCCTTCATCGGTCTCTATTTTCTGCAGCCCTCTTCAGCTCGACATATGAGGCGCATAATTGATTCCTCGCACACTTGCTCCAAATATTCCCGTCGGAGGCGCTCTCTGTAATTTGTCCCCTCAGCCATTCCCTCTATGATGTCGTGCAGGAGACCCTCGTGGCATACAATGTGGCCGATCCATTGGGCTCGCCTCTCTGAGATGGTTTTGATTAGGTGCCCCCCTTCTTCGATTCTGCTGAGAACCTCGTTATTAGTGATGTGGTCTCTCCACGAAATTCCTAATATTTTTTGTAGCACCACATCTCGAAGGCCTCCAGTCTTTTTTTTATTTCTTTCGGTAAGGCACCATGTCTCACAACCGTACATCAATATGCTCAATGCATATGTTTTGGCAAGTTGCTTGCGGAGTTTTAGGTTAATATTATTTGATTCAATTTTTTTTGATTTTTTGTTAAACGCAAGCCTTGCTTGGTGTATGCGGCAATCGACTTCTCTTTTTGTTCTCCTATCCTAAGTATTTCTGCTTCCAAGGTACACAAACTTTTTTGCGTTTTTCAGAGTTGCTCCTGACATTAATATATTCATTCACTGCTCATTACGGGCCACAATCATTACTTTAGTTTTGCTCCTGTTTATTTTCATATTATATTTTTTATTTGACACATTTTCCATGGATGTCAAAGCTTCAGTGAGTACTATAATTTATATTTATAAAAAATACTACAATTTATCAAATCAGTTTTAATTTACTTATGTTACAGTTTTAAGCATTATTAACGTATTGTAATAATTTGAGTAGTAAAAATCGAAACAGGGATAGTTTTTTTTATACAAAACTACATGTCTTCTTCATTTAAATATTGTTTTTTTCGGAAATTTAAGAAAACGAGTCAACTTCAAATTGTGTTTGTAATTGCCATTATTCGATAATATTTGAACAAACCATCTGCTAACGCAAAACTATTATTAAATACTTTCAGTTAACTTTTGGCTATTGCTAACGACGTACTTGGCAAACCAATAAATGTTTTGTGTTCTGCATATTATCAATTGTATACATTGCATAATTATGCATTTATCTAATACCCAAGTTGACGGTCAACAATTGAACTCTGGTTTTATTAATGCCATTTTCTGTTTTTTACTGGCAAATCCATAGGTCATCGTTTCAAATAAAAAGAACATGGAAAACTTTTAACATAAGGATAAATTAAATAGAAAATGATTTAGAATAGATTTTAAATGCAGTTCACCGAACTTGAAACTTAACATGGTTTTACAAAACAATAAAATAAAGTTTTGATACATACAAATGTTGGTGGACTTTTAATAAAATAATGTGGCTCATCTTTGAACAATTCGTCATCATCTTATCCGCTCTCTAGTTCCAGCATATGGCGTCCACAAAGAATCCTTACGCATATGTCAGCTGCAAATTCTTGTGTAGCCTGCAACACATTTTTAAAGTACCACAACAAACACGCAAACCAAAAGATTTTTATACATGTAAATAACAACATATTATGTACATTAAAATAAAAATTGATTTATTATAAAATTTTTTAAATAACATGACAAATGAAATGAAATATTAAATTAGATTATTGAATTATTTACTTATCGTATTTACGGTCTAGGCTAATTACAACAGTTATATGAAGGAACATAATATATGCACAAAAAACTTTAAAAAAAGAACTTGAAACTGTGTAGCAATTACAAACAAAAGCAATAAGATAATGCTATACAATATATTCATAAACACGATAAACATATAAGACTTGGATCTAAACCATGCCAATCCATCTTCATCCCAGACTATTTTAGAAGTGAAGAGATCTACAAAAACAGTAAGATCTATTAACAAATTACAGCATGGATGGAGAATATTTTGGATAAGGGAATACGGAAGCATTTACAAGGCATATGACCTGTCGTTGGTTGGTTTGAGTGTCCACTTTACAAGCAGTGTAACATTTACCATTTTGCCCATGTTTGAACATCCATATTTCTACGACTCTTCCACCTGTTGATTTTAGTGAAGTTAAATAGCTTAAAACTTTGTTTATGTGAAAAGATTCATTTGATCGAATTATTTTACATACTAGGCAACGCCTGCAAACAATTTTTAAACTTCTTCTTGGACTAGTTGGTTTGATTAAAATATTTTGAGTTTGTCCATATTTGTAGACAAATAACTGGATTTCACCCCCTGGGTTATGTTAATCTTAATGCCTCTAGGCGGTGAAATCCAGTCATAAATAAGTTTACAAATATTTGGCTAAACTCAAAATATTGTAGTAAGATCTATCTCAAATAATTCCAAGTTGTGTGACGAATTTACCAATCCACACATTCTGAACGTTGGGGCATAAAAACACAAGTTGTTCTCAGAAGATTTAATAAATAGTCGATTTTGACTTCTAGTGACATGGTTGGGAACATGGAAAGAAATTGATTGCAAAAGAGATGGGACATCACATATAGCATTCAGTATTTTGAAAATGAATATGAGATCCATCTCAGTTCTATGTTTCTCCAATGAAGACAGATTGAGAGATTGCTCTATTTCAAATTAGAGTTCAAGTGTACAAGTTTCTATCTTCAATGTGTATTTCAAAATAGCCTTGTTATTTTTAGACAAAAACGTGATAACGTAGTTTAAGGATGAATTCTAAAGCCACATATTGGAGGATCCATTTTGAATCTTTCATGCAGTGAAAGGAAAATCAACTGGTCGGTGATCTGTTCCCTGTGCGATTAGGACCATATTGGAATACACTGAAAATTCGATGCCACCATTCTGTACTGTGACCTTTAAACTTCGTACGAATTGTGGAGAGAGTAAAATGACGGAAAGGGGAAAGAAGAAGGGAGCGAGAGAGAAAGGGGGAAGGGAGGTTCCATTCACGAATTGAATACTACCCTTCCCCGCCCGCACCTCACTTCATTCCTAGAAATATACTCGTCCCTTTACAAATTTCCCCGTCATAATATTTACGTTTATAACTAAAAAAACAACAGTATTTTGAGTACATTCAAACATTAACAAACAACATAAGTTTTCATTCTTAGGGTTGTTGTTCGTCAAGTTTGACAGATATTGCAACAGAGATGGATAACCTCTATGGAAGTGTAAGTATTTTATCTGAAGGCGAAAAAATAATAGAGATTTTTAGGTGAAATATTTTTATCATAGTCATACCGTTGTTCGCACCCAATTGTGCATAGGGCATTGCATTAGTCCATTGAAATTGTGCGGATGTTGGACGACCGGCAGCTAGTCGGTGTAGAGGAGCCAAATAGCCCGCGACGGTGGCATGCTTGTCGGCTCAATATCTGCACATGACCTATGTATATTATATTACTAATATTTTGAATATTTTGTTATTATTATGTGTGTGTGTACATAAATGCGTCCATTTATGTGTGTGTATGTATGCGCATATATTATTATGAATACAGACAACAGTAACTAGAACAATATATGAAAGTAATGTAAATGAATGCCTCAACACGGGTTATGCCCAGTAAGGTGTTTATATAGAAAAGGAAAAATAAAAACTTTTTAGTGAAATAAACAAATAAATTTATTTAATTCAATGCAGCGTACGTATATCGTCTGTTAAAGGCTAACGATTACCTAAGTAATCAATCTTACGCTTCAGACGTCTATCCAAGAGCATAAAATGTTCCAGCGTTGAACCGCGTTTTTAATTAATATTTCATGAACGCGCTAACAACTACACTACGAGGCAGAATTATCTCCACTCGATTTCCTTATTCAGGGTTTCGACCTAAGTTTAGCTATCGAGTCGAAAGCTGTTGTCCAGGATTCTAGTTCTATTTTACACACAACTGTATTATTTATCTCCCTGGCCTGAAAGTAACGTAAAATAGAACCAAAACTCTACGAGTAATGATGAAAATAATGGTTTATTCTTATTTTTGTACTAAATAAGCTCCATCTCCCTACAAGTCCTTACAGAGTCAGAATACTGACTGAAGGACGTTTGCTTACATAATATTCTTTCTTCATAGTATGGTGGAGATTTTCAGTTTATTTTTGTTTCAAATTTTGTATGCTTAAAAAATGTCCATTTCCTTTTTTTTCTCAAACTAAACGGTCTGGTCTAGTAGGAAGAAATTGACTTAAGGCAATATGCCGGCCCGTGAACATAAAGTGTAAAATATATCAATAATAAATATGGTTAAGTCTAATCCTTCGAGCTTAGGTTGTCAAAATGTCAGGCTACTGGGTAGATAGTGAGCGCTCTAACAACTTCAGGTGTAATTTGAAGCCAAGAGAATCCGCTCAACACTTCGAAAGGGACAATGAAATATCGTGGAGTGAAAAAACAAAATAAATATTCCATGCCAATCAAATGGAAGATCCCTAGTATTGTGGAAAATGTGCTGACCGCTTGATCACACCAGTACTTGTTACATTAAATTTTATCTGTGATTAATTTTGATCGTAACAATTTACGGATTACATTTTAACAGTATTTTCTTTGTGTTTTTCCGAAATATTATCGTTTATTCTTTTAAAGAAAATTGCATCGATGCATTTTTAAAATTTTTTTAAAAAATTAAATTGAAAACACATTATACATAATTATTTACAATATTCCCAAGGAGTTTTAAAAAAAAAACTCATTTAGGGACAAACAGATAACAAATTTATTTAAAGACGTTTTTATATTTTAAACTATAATATTATTTACAAAAGCAGAAAAATTAAAATTATGATATACTACAAATTAAAAAGGGTATGAAAAATACTTAAAAATAACAAAATAAACATAACACTAGGCAAGGAAATAAATTCAAAATGATGTATACATTATGCAATCTGGGAAAGAAAATTAAAAAAATATAAAAAGTTTAAAAATTACATGTATGTACATATACAAACTGAACTAGTACAAAATAAAATTATCGTTTTTAACTAACAAAATATGCGGACACCCAATACAGGTTATATTTTTTTAATCAAAAACGTATTAAAATTACGTATACAAGCTAAAAAAGTATAAAAAACCACAATTAACATTTCAATAGTATTAAAAATTACATATACTATACAAGCAAAAACAGTAAAATATTAAAAGTTATATGTTCAAGATGCGCATTCTCTGGATAAACTAACATTATTTATTCAAAGTACTTCTGGAAAAAATAATTCATTAAATATTAATTTGTATTCATCAGAAAATTCTCGTTTAATTAGTTTACTTGAACTTTTTTTCTTACAAATGCATACGAATTTCCACATTTCCTCAATGCAAATCTGCCGACTTTTGTGGAGCAAAAGAGCTGAAAATTTTATTTATCAGCAGATCAATTTGGTTAAATTATTTTCCTACTTGTTAAAAATTGAAAATACTTAGATTGGTACACAATATATTAGGGAAACAAATCAATAGATAATGCCACTAATTTTTCAAGGGAAAACGGATGAAAAGCAAAGGAAAAGAGGGGAGATTTTAAAAGAGATAGATGTTTCTTCATGCGTGATTTGAACAAAACATCTGTAGAAACGTCTTTGATAGTGCAATTATTAGCAAACCGTATGGATACTATATGAGTTAGAGAAGAAAGAATAACCGCCGGCGGGATTTAAGAGGGAGCTTTGAAAATAAGAACAAAGATGTGGCCTATTAAATGATAAAATAGTATGGTAAAGCCGTGAAGTGTTCAAACTATGGAAAACAGTACATACAGAATAGAAGTGAGATGGTGTCATAATCAAGTATGTGTGTATTTAAATTCCTAATATGATAAATATGTAACGTTTACAGCTTTCAGTTCTGAAATTAATTTCAGGATTGGCTTTCAGATGTTTTCAGTGCAAATGTTTTTCAGGCGTGTCAATTGTAATGGTTAAAGTTATAACGTTTTCCAAAAAAACCTGCAATCACAGCTGTCCTAAATATACTATCATATGACCAACTGTGTCCGAGCGGATGAAAAATACAGCTCTGTGAGTCAAATAGAACCAGGACCCTGGACGAATGTTTTGATAGCTTCTCTCGACTGGAGATGATTCTGGCTCTTGGCGTCTAAAAAATAGTTAGATTGGTGTGTTTGCTTACCATGGATACGAAATGTTGGCTTTGAAGGTGGTTCTACGCTGCAATATATCACTTGAGGCGTAACACTGATCACTTTACCTTCTAAATTGCAAAATAATCTAGATATGGTGCAATTGGAGTGCCAATGTAGTGCGTACACCACTGGATGCGTATGGGGAAATTATGATGTTAAAATGAAAATCAACTGTTTTTGTCAAAAAAATTAGTTGACAGATGTTTGCATTATATAATTTCGTGTTCATAGTGCGTCGGTAAAAATGAGAACATTTCTGAAGGAACTCTAGACTCTTCTTATTACATTAGTTCCGAATAAAATGGAGTGCCTGTTTCTATTGTCAGTTCATTTGTGATGTATGTCTCCGTGTCATGTCGTGGGGCGCCGGTGAACTACATAATTATTATTGTCTATTCTTACGGTCCGGTCGGCCGTCGGCGTCGCTCGTGACGTCAGCGCGCGACGCCACGCGACGGAGGGCGCTCGGGGGCCCTCGTGACGTCAGTCCCTTTCACCTCCTGCGCGCGCAGCCCCCTCCTCGTGCGGCGCGAGCGGCCGACCTCCGGCACTCGGCGGTCGGCAGTCCACCGCGGTCCGTTCGCCGCCCCAGTCGTCTGCGGTCGCGAGTGAAGCGTGACGCGAAGCAGTGTCGCTCCCGAGGGAGCTCGCCACACGCCAGCGAGTGATAGCCAGTGCTCTGTGACCGCGGCCACTGACTGACATGTCAGCGGGTTCCTAATCACCGCTCGCGCCGACACTCAACCTTTAGTCGTAGTAAACTAGTGCCAGCAGCTGTTCTCTCGTAATCATGGAGACCAAAGTGAATTATATTCCCCGAGAGAACTATATCCGAGACATCGTCAAAGTACGTAATCTTCACATTCATTAGTGCGCCTACCGCATATAGAATCATCTGATGTAGGTAGTTCGGACAGTTGGACTATAATTAGTGCTTCGGACTTGGAGGATGTGGGCCGATTACCTACATACTGCGCCTAGTTCACTGACATACTATTCTCTTCTAATTAATTTAAGCCAAATCTAGTCAGAATCACACTCGAACATCACCATACTGATCCAAATCGTTGATCTTATTTTACTACGCGTATGAAATGCAAAACTTAGATAATGCCTATTTTAAATTTTCTTTTATTGTCGCCAACTACTTTCGACTTGTAAAATATTTTCTTAACGAAAAAAAAGCGTCGATAAAAATGTTTCGAGTCCTCATTAGGTGATGTCTATCTTATGAACTCATAAAAAATGCGATGTTAAAAGTTTTTGGCAAAAAACGAAAACGTGACTTTGTAAATGGTACGTTTCGGTTCGAGTGTTTGACCTGTTGCCGACCAACTTAGACAAAGTACAGTGTAGTGTAGAGACGCGTGAGGTGAAAACAATATCATATTGCGCGTCTAACTTGTTTTTCTGAAATTATAAAAGTAAGCGTGGAATCCATAGTCAAGTGGTACATGGTGGTTCCCTCGCAGTGATGAGTCGAATACAGTACACATGTGTGCAAAAGGAGAGCGCGAGAGTACAGACGGTCGTGTCACGCGGTCAGATACGAGCAGACATGATATTTACCGGAGGCGTAGTCGGTAGTTCTAGTGAAAGTGACCTAATACCTGATGTAACCAGACACTATGGACCATCCATATATCCGCTTCTCTTCCTGTCTGCGTCGTGATAGAAACACTGTCCGTTCGGCGTTTCTAATGTCGTATCTAGCCCCGAAACCGAGTCAATCATATAATCCAATAATAGTTTATTGCCTTCGAGAGCGTGGCAACAGCTGAAAAATCGCTTTATTATGCTTTAACACCTCAATAATTGAAAGGTACATATTAGCATTCGTTTATTAGGTAAGTTGTTTTGATATTAAGCACCTACAGATAATTTTGACGTAATCGTGTTCACCACAAACAAACATGATAAGAAAATTACGCAAAAACTTGTTATTAATAAAACTAAGGACCGTCTTATAAGTTACCGCGTGCAACTGTTTTCGTCAATCGTGGATAAAATAAAACTTAAATACTTATAACGGTATTCTAAAATACAAACGGTCATAATTAAAATAAATCGTGGAGCATTCACAGCCATTACAGGAGCTACAAGTTTATCCACATACAATATATTAAAACGGAAATCGAGCGAAGATTAGACCGCCTTGCCTAGTATTGCAGTAGGCGCGTTCGCCTACCATGCTTGATGTCCAAGGTTCGATTTCTGGCGGGTGAACGTGAATTATTTATTTTAAAGGTGGTTCTACGTTGCGATATTTCATTGTTCCTGGACATGCACCTGACGCGTATGACTGTTAGAATTTCAAGGCAGTGCTCTATGCGCCACTGGGTGCGTATAGGGAGACGATTATAATGATCAATAATGTTGTGAAAATATTCCTCAAGTATGCTTCTTTTAAATTATAAATTTAACAGTGTTATTGAGGAAAATTTTGTCATTATTGAATATATTTCTCTTTGTCTTTAATATATTCATTTATTTTAAATACGACAGCAAACGGTTTTTGTGAATTTAAATTTACACACGATAAAAATAAAACTTTAAAATTCAGCTTATTCTTATTGCGCATTGTTTACGTAAATCAAATTTTATCAAAAATACGGTCTCACAATAATAGTATAAATAAAAACAGATATTTTTTAAATAAAAATATCTGGATGATAAAACTTTCTTTTTAACCATTTAAAGTGTTCAAAAGTGTTTTTATTTTGGTTTAAATTATAATGTAATGAATGACCACAAAGTTACGTAGTGTTTGAAATAAACGTATTAATTTATTTTTTACTCACGTATCGATATGTTTTTTATTGGTTAATAATAAAACTTATGATTTATTTACATATACACTATTGTTTTTATCTACTACATACATACTATAGTAATAGATTTCTCTGGATTATGTCTAGTCTGCCTAACTAGGTATAACCCATTTTAAGGCAGACGTTTTTATGCCTAGGGTAACATGAAATGTACACGTTATCATTTTTTTTATGAATATATTTTGACACATATTTCAACGGAGACGTGGAACCTACGTGAGAAGGGAATATGGAAATCTCGGCATTTACGTGGCTTAAGAATCGTATATTTATGTTGTTGAATCGGATATTTAGTTCCTAGTTTATTTGGCGCCCGCCCAAACTCTGTGATTCAGAAATGTAATCTTAGAAATAAAAAAAAAACAATATGGTCGACTACAAATGTATTTGTTTCAACGCCATTGTTAAAAATTCATAATGACAACATTTTAAAATTAATTGAAAAATTTCCTTGGCTCTTACAAAATTTTGTATACGTCCGGGTGGATGACGAATATAGTGATGTGTGTGAAATACGGTGAAATAGATCCGAAATCATAAACGATTGTTTTTACTCGATGACTGCTATCAGGTAAAAATTCTAAATAAGGAAATCGAGTGGAAATAGCCACGTCAAGTAGTGGTTGGCGCTATCGCCTACCATTTTTGAGGTCCATGGCTCGATTACTAGCATGGTGGACGTAAAATATGAGTTTTCAAGGTGTTTTTACACTGCAATATTTCATTGTTCCGGGCCTGTCACCAGACGCGTAAGACTGATAACCTTACTTTACGTGTCTCAAAAACGACCATTCGTTGCGATTGGGGTACCAATGATGTGCCATACGCACCACTGGATGTGGATGGTGAAATTTATGAATTTAAAATGAAAGTACTGAAATTTAAAATAACATGTGAATGCCTGGTTTTTTTTCCTCGCCCTTTTTCGTAACACAACCAATTCAAATTTGACTAAGTAAAAGACAGTTTTTATTTTCAGTCTAGGAAATTATAAATATTTGCATTGATGCAAGTAGGTTTATATTTTATATTAAAGAGGTGAAAAACACTTTGGAAAAATAAATTTACGGTTCTAAGGTTTAACAGTACTTATGACCTGTCATTAAGCGATCATATAAATATCCATCAAACTAGAAAAACTCTTCAGAGCCCGTATAATAAAAAGTATTCTTATAAATATAATCTTTAAAGTTAAATTAAGTTTTCTGTATGAAAAATAGAATATGTACTTTTTTTTTTCTAAACATGTTTGATTAGACGTTATCGACGAAGATACTCGATATTTTTATACAAATATACTCATTTTCGTATATAAATATCGAATTTACTTTATACCGTCTCGATATGTATTGTACCGATAAAGATAGTATTTGTTATTGCCTCACAGAGGATGAAATATTTTAAATAAAAAAAATCATTATTAATTTTTAAGTATTAACTTTATGGTGAAACTTTTCAATAAATGTTACCAAATTTTCCGGTTCCGAGTCGTACCCGTCTCTTCGTCAGGATGCTTATTACGCGAACATGCAAATCCCACCATAGTAGTTTTATCAAAACATGAATGTATTTGTTTTGATGTATCCACGCCTAATTAAACTCTTTCAAAAATTTTTCTCTTCGCGTAAATATTTTCACCGAAGCGTTAAACAACGTTAACTTAAAATGTCGGAAGTACTTAACTTGTCTTTTAACTGTTGTTACAGCAGTTCTGGAATTCTGACAAAAACTATCTACAAAAATTAATAGTTTTTAATCTTTTATAAAAAATATTACAATATTTTTGTTGCATTAATCATTGAAACTATGAAATATTAATTATTTAATTTAATGACTTGCGCTATTTCATAACTCTTAAAGGCTGCTAAAAAATCCTTCAGAAAACGGTTCTGTAACGTAATGTTACATTAGCAAAATACTAGGTACTTAAAATTATGTGTAAAATAACCATATAATCAAGGCATATTATAGCAAAACACGAGTTCTTTTTTTAAAGTAAGAAAGATATTAAGTTATGTATTTTTTGTACATGGATTTGAAAGACATCAGAGTTAAAAAATCTCTTTTTTTATATTATAAAGTTACAAAATTTTAAGAAAAAGAAATACATAACCAAGCAAAATTACAGAAACAAAAAATGAAACGAAATACCACACCAAAAAGGCAACTTCTTGTGCTTGCTGTGGAATATTATTATTAATAATTTAAGCATAAAATACACATATTTTTCAAAAAATTAATGTAGGTATTTAAAACATTTTGACGATATTTTGTTAAATACATATTCGGAATCACGAAGAATGTAGGTATATTTTAATTTTACTCACATATCAATATTCTTTCAGGAACCATGAAATCCAGGAAGCAAAACTACTGTAACTAGATTTTCATTTTATTTTTTTTTCATTTAGTTTTATGTAAGTTTAAATATCAATCTTAATATGAGAACCAAATTAAGCTCTCAGTTTTTTTCCTTTCTTTTGGTACATGGCATACATAGTATTAAAACTACAACAAAACCAACTTTATTTTCTTTTACGGCGTTTTTCTCTGAAACATGTCTAACCGAGATATTGCACTCTTCATACGAAGGGCAGAACTATGTATCTAGATTTTTTCCTTTGATCAGTTTTTAAATATTTTTTATCCATAATAAATTTGAAATAACAGTCGAGATTTCCCACTCAAAAAGTCGGTTGAAATGCCTGTCAATTTTTCTTAGAGGTGGGGGTCAGTGCTATACCAACTCCTGACGTCACTGCGACCTGTAAAGACCTATTGGGACGGATATGCCTGTCAATGGAAAATTCTTTATTTCATTTATCTTTCTTTCGCTTTTTAATCTGTGATTAGTACTTACCTAATAGTATAAAGTAATTCAGTAAAAAAACATGTTTATATTTGATCTTTTTTGTCTTTTTACATTGTACAAAAGTAATTCTTTATGGATCTGTATAAACAACATTATTTGCGAAAAAATCTCGTAATCATTTCACATCAAGTATAGCTACAGGTGTTTATGTAGTGTGGTTTGTTTATTGTGACAGTTTTATTTTATAACTTCTTATTTGTTTATTCAAATGCCTATATCAGTTTAATAATTAAACTCAGAAATAATAAAAGAAGTCTGTAAATTATATTATTTATCGTTTCGGCATTTACTTTGTGAAATAACACTTTAAACATATTTAAGTCAGTCAATATTCTGTGAAAACCAAAAGGAAAAAATACGAAATTTAGTATAACTTAAGTAAATACATTATATACTCTATCATACTCAAACTCGTTTTATTGCACGTGAGCGATTGAAATGGGACAAGTCTCTTATTTTGTTTCTAAAATGTTCTTTAATAACCGCACAAATAATGATACGATTCTTAATAACAAAAAGCAAAAATCTAAATATTCTAATATATTCTTTTATGCTAATTCAATTAACAGCAGTGGCACAATGAACATTTCCGAGAGCAATAAAACTAGATAGTACAAGTTAGTGAACTTAAAGTAAAGTTGTGCCCTTTTTTTGCGAATGAATGCCAGTTATTTGATTACGCGGGCGTATGCGTAACTTTCGTTTTTCAACAAAAAATAGTTTTTCCGAGTTATTGCATTGAAAATTCAAGTAAAACATATTATTTTACCTTTTTTTATATTTACCAAAAATACATATACTTATACATGAGCAACTTCATTGTTCGTTTTAATTCTTTAATATAGCTTATTATGTAAATTATCTGAAGAGTTTATGCAAAAACTGGCATAGGATTGATATTTTTTTAGTTTTTGTGCAAATATTGTGATTAACACAATTCTAATTAAATACTAAAGTGCGCCTTTTTTTACTGTTAGATCAAAATTGCTGCTAAAAATGCATTTCTGAAAAAATATGATTAATTTGTCATGATTCTGAATCAAGTAGGTACCATGCCTAAATTTTGATAAAGTGAGTATAGATAAAGTATTCAAAAACATCATCAACATTTTATTTTTAAAAGGAATTACCCACTAAACCTTTATTTTAGAGGCTTGTCACCAGATGGAAAAGAGGTGATATGGACGGAGATTATAAAAATAAACTACGACACCCTGACTAACCAAGAATATAATCATTCAATGATTTTTTTCTTGCTTTTAATGGGAATCATCATTTCATTTTCATTTAATTAAATTCATTTAAAAAATATACGCCTCCTATTCAGCTTTAATTATCCAAATGAAAAATAACGTTATAGACAAGTAATAGAAATTTTACTTATTAATAATTTTAACACAGCACCCTATATTTGATTAAGAACAATCCTATATTGAAAGCTTTCTGGGCGTTTACTGTAAAAAACAAAGAATTAAGAACAAAAGGTCCATTAAAAAAAGACTATTTGCTCAAAAAACAAAACCTTCATAGAATTCATAGAATATTATGTTATATTTTAATAGTTAACATACTTTATACTGAAACGAAAATACAATAACTTTAGTAGAAAAGTCGTTTTTCTTTTTATTCAAAATTATGACTCCAAGTGTAAATCTTTCTATAATTAGTTAAATACTTTATGTAGCGCATTTATTGTAAAAATGACCTGACTATATTTGTTACATTTAACGACTTATGTATGGTATTATGCAAAAATGTGTCCAAACCACAAAATCGAAAATATGAGTCAGAATCATAATCCAAAAGTGATCTTACTTTGAACAAATAGTTAAATGAGTTATGTACAAATTCTTTGTAATGCCTCGGTGTGTTAACCAAAAACCATGCAACTGGACTAAAAACAATGTTACACTACTTTAAGAGGCTTTACATATTGTTGCAAATTAAGATCAATATGTGGATAACATGATAACAATATTGAAAAAATGTATTTACCCAGCAAAAGACGCTTTCCTTGCCAGAATTGTTTCTTACCACGGAAGCTAAGATTTTAAGATTTGGGGATTCATATTTGAAGTAAATCCCAAATATTTTTATCGTTTGGTTTAGAACATGAAGCTTATTTTAAATTTTATATTTTTTTTACAAAAAAAAAACACAATAACGTGTATACTTGTACTGATTTTACAGTTTAAAAAATATAATAATTTTAGTTTTTTTTTTAAATTTATTTCAACACAGAGGGAAAACATTTTTGAGAAGAGAATATTGACGTCTAGGCATTTACAGGGCTTATGACCTGTCATTAGATAATTTAAGTAGCCACTTTACACACTGTGTAACATTCACAATTCTGCCCATGTTTGAACATTCACATTTCCTCAACTCTTCCATCTGTTGAGTCTTGTGAAGTAAAAGAGCTGAAACCTTTATAACGTGGGTGAGATTCATCCGGTTGAACCAAATCACCTACTAGGCGACGCCTGAAAACAATTTTCCAATTTTTATATATCTTCTTTTACCAGGTAGTAATTCAACAATGTTTGAGTATGTCCAAATGCTTGCAGAATGGCTGGATTTCCTCCCTAGGGAGTTATTCATATTTAAATTTATTTCAACAGAGAGGGAAAACATTTTTGAGAAGGGAATATGGACGTCTAGGCATTTACAGGCCTATGACCTGTCATTGGCTGGTTTAAGCGGCCACTTTACACACTGTGTAACATTCACCATTCTGCCCATGTTTGAACATCCACATTTCCTCAACTCTTCCATCTGTTGAGTTTTGAGTTTTTTTTTAAAAGTAACACTGTTTTAAACCTTTTTTGAGTTATTAAGGTGTAAAATGTTTAAAAATGTGTTATCCCAATTTATTGTAAAATTTTTACAAAAAAAAATAATCAATATAAAAATTTTATAACCTTTTTTGTTCTTTTAAGTACTTTTTTTGTATTAAACTTAACAGCCAAGCGAAATAATTAATCGTATTTTTGTAAGTTGCGTTTGATGTTAAACGTCATCTCAGTTTCAGGTTGGTGTGGCACACATTTTTGCGTAACAAACACCAGCCACATATGATTATCGGCATTTAACCAACAGTAGTATTGTTTAAGGCGATACCAATCATCATTTGTTCTAAGGCTTAAATTTAAGCCGTCTTTGTCAGTCACAGTCGTCAGACGAATTCTCACTTTATTGATAAGAAAATTGACGTAATTGATTAAATTAACTTTGTTTTTGCTACTTTTTATATTACCGTATTAAAATTATTGGCGCAATTGTTTTATAATGTAACAAACAATGATTAAATATTTTTTATTGCGAATTAATCGGTTGTAATGATTATTCAATAAACAAGAATAAATTATCATAATTTTTATAAGAAGCAATATATTGTATTATGACTTTGTTCATTTACTCTCTCGAGTCTTTGGAATTACTTTATATTAAGAAGATGCACAGTACTCGAAAAAAATATTTGTTTTGTAACTTAGTGTATAAAATTTTACTAACCAATATTTTTTTTTTAAACCACGCCATACCAAACAATCCCCATGATTTATCTTAAATTAAAATTGCGACATTAAATTTTATTCGTTGCTCTAATGTGAAAAATTTAATTTCTTCCAATTAAATAAATTAATATCTGTATCTTAAAAGATAAATCACAAGAGTCCATTTTTTGCCGTTTCGAAGTAAATAATGTAGATAATAACCCAATAAGCTATTTTATATGCGAATAAAACACTGAAGTATACATTCGTCTGAAATGCTTTTTTAAGTTGAAATAAAAATCTGAAGTTCACATTGCTTTAAAGAAAATAACATCAGTAGTCCTTTAATATGTATTATTTTAACATTTACTATTATTTTACATTGAAATTTTTTTATATATTGAAATTATTTTATTTAGTTTAAAAGTTCAAAAATCGCACAAGCACAAAATGTTTTTTTCTGAACATTTCGTTCAATGTAAATCATTGCAGGAGACTGCTGCGAAACATTGCATAAATTTATTTACTATTTAGCGTGTTGTACAGATGTTATTAGAATTGAAATTTGTGTATTTTTTTTATTTATACTATTCTTTAATAATATGCATGCTCCGACTTTCGATTGTTGTATTCCAACTCAACACTGGGCTTTTGGCCTGATAAAGTAAGGGATACGTTATTATTTATTTTTGCCATATATATATCTTTAAATGACTGTGACTCCCGTGTCCCGTGGTTTATTCTTGGTGTCAAAGCAGACGCCTGTTTTCGACACGATGGCTGCTCTCAGGTAAAAATCCCGAGTAACGAAATCGAGTGGAGATAATTCCGCCTCGTAGTTCAACGCTTCCAAGTTGCCGTCATGTTTTAGATCCCGGGTTTGATTCTTGGAAAGGTCGACGCAAAATATTTATTTCAAGTTGGTTTTCTTTGCAGTATTTCATTGTCACTGGACTGACACTTGAAGCGTAGGGCTGATAACGTTACCCTCATGTAATAGATGATCGAGATACGCTGCATTTTGTTAACTAACGCAGTGCCCTACGCACTAATAAGTGCTTAGGAAAATGATGATAACCAATTAAAGATAGAAGTGCTAGAAATAATAGATGTGATTATCAATTTTTTAATTTTTTTTAGTAAAAGAACACTTCAAAAATCAGAAAATTTTAACCCAACATTTAGCTCATTTTTTAGGTTGAGTAATTAATAATGGTAAAAATTAAAAATGTTCTTAAAACATTTATTAGTTATCTACTAATTATAACAATAATAAAAATATCATCGTCATCATCATTCCCTTTCCGCACCTAATTGTGCGTAGGGCACTTCATTGGTATAACAACAACAACAACAAACCATCACGCCGTTTCCCCGTAGGGGTAGGCAGAGAGGATAGAACGCCATAACACTATATCTTGGCATACAGACTTCGCTTCCTCTACATTCATACATCTTCTCATGCACGCACGCCGATTATTCCTACTTTTGACATGTCCATCTTCAAGTATTTGATGGACTTGATCGTGCCATGTCTTTCTCGGTTTTCCTCGTTTTCTGCATCCATAAACATTTGCATCGTAGATCATTTTAGCCGTTCTTTTGCTGTCCATTCGCTCTACATGTCCAAACCAACGCAGCACCCCTTTCTTGATTCTGTCAATAATGCATGTCTCAGCCTTACACACTTCACGGATCTCGACAGTTGTGCACCTATCATACATCGTTTTACCACACATTCGCCCGAGGGATCGCATTTCGACAGCATTAAACCTACTTTCATCATTATTTTTCCAATTTCATACTTCGCTCCCATACATTCGTATAAATATTTTTTTTTTTCATTTAAATAATGATTTGTTGTAACATAAGGTAAGATGATCAGTCTAACGCTTTAGGTGTCAGTCCAGGGCCTATGAAATATTCAAGTGTAAAAACACCTTTTAAAAAAAATATCATCGGGAATCGAATCCAAGACCTCTGGCATGGCAGGCAAACGTGCTGATCACTACATCACGAGGCCGACTAAAAAACATGAGTGAATAAAACTCTCGATGACTCTGACGATTTATTTTATGTTCTTGAATCGCATTTTTTTATGTCAGGCACTTGGTTAGTTGAATTTATTCATACATATTTATTATATCTGTTGTAGGATTGAACCTATTTCTGCACTTTGACTTTGTTGTGGTATACTTAGGAAATTCCACTTTGCATATTTAATGAGCGGATAATGGAAATAAAACAATGATATCTTGTTTTTACATATTCGTGAACTCTTCTAACCAAATTTTCCTGATATAATTTTTTTTTTTTTTTTAAAAACACCTTACGTTTTAAAAACAGTTCTATATTTTATTAATTGATATTGTATTGTTTAAAATTTATGTTGTTAATACACTCATCTTTTTATTTTTATACCAACTATACTTTTTAACACTGTTCCTATCTTTTATTTATTTATTTTTTTTAATTTATATTGTTTATAAACTCATCTTCTTTTTTTAAACCAACTTTACTTCTAAACAATGTTCCATATTTTGTCGCTTTATATTGTTTTTTATAAATTTTATGTTGTTTATATAATAATATTTTATATAACTTTCATGTATCAGTGTGTGTACAATAATAAACATAAATAAATATACAAATAGACTCTGATTTGAAACAAAAATATAAAGATATGATTTTCTTTTTAATTACCATAAAAAAATACCAAATAATCTTTTACAGAATATTTTATTTTTTCTTTCTTATGTTACACAAAAATATTATAACTGTCCATTATTTATTATTGGAGTAAAAATTCATTATCATTTTCTTGTATAACCACGAACAGACCATGTCTTTGTGGGATTTTTGTTTACTATTTTTACTATTAATATGTATTTCATTGCTTTGTATTTTTTTAAAAATTATCTGTTTTACCTCTTATGTATATTGTAAAAAAAATAAAAGTAACCACCTCAAAACGATTAAAAAAATATATAGATCTCAATTAAAGCAAAAAGTGCTCAGTCAAACATAGTTTTGGTCATTTTGAATGCCTATTTACGTGAGGTACTTATTTCCTTGGTATATCCATGTACTTACCTCAACATTTATAGATATAGGGTCGGTAGTGTATCTTTGTAACCGCTCGGGAGAATTAATCTTCACAACAAACCGTCATAGTGAAGGTATGTCATTTCAGTGCGTAGATTTGTGTATCGTGGGGTACCCGACTCCTTGGTACGAATCGATGTATCTATCCAAAACTTTAAATTACAGGGCCAGTAGTGTATCGTCGGAATCGGAGAATTTATCAGAACTTACGCCGTCATAGTGAAGGTATAGCTTCCATATCTTCCAATTGTAATTGCCCGCCCGGTGATGATGCGGCACGGCAAATGTACACAGCAAATAAGTTTATCTCAAAAATTGAAACCGTCAAAACCTTATAACTAATTCGTAAAGTTATTCAAGGTGACATTCGAGATAAAGATATTTTACTTAACAAAGTCACAGGTGTTTCAAGTACAACGTAATTTAATATAAACTGCACAAAAACATGAATAGGCTTACTATGATAATGGATCCGAAATGTATCTTGTCAATAAAACAATACCATTAACAAAGAACGGACCGAATGGCAAAGCGAAATATGCACAACCTATAGGAACCTGAAACATAACATAATTTATGAGCATAAAACGTAACATAAGTTAGGACTAACACAGTTGAATGATTTTTTATTTAGAGCATGTTACAACTACTATTACTACTACCATCACGCCATTTCCCCGTAGGGGTAGGCAGAGAGAATGGACCGCCACACACGTCTATCCTGGCATACACTCCTAGCTTCCTCCACATTCATACATCTTGTCATACATGCCCTTCGGTTCTGTCTGCTTTTGACATGACTAGACTTTATATTTTGGTTTATCTGATCATGCCACGTCTTCCTTGGTCGTCCTCGTCTCACGTTACCGTTCATTTTCGCCATATATACTTGTTTTACCATTCTTTCGTCGTCCATTCGTTCTACGTGAACAAACCATCTCAGAGACCCTTTCTTAATCTTATCAATTATACTTGACTCAGATTTACACTTTTGACTAATTTCATCATTTGAAACCCTATCATGCATTGATTTCCCACACATTCGTCTTAGAGATCGCATTTCAACCGCGTTCGCTCGGCTTGGTACATAAGTGTTGGGACTAAAACTCCGTTGTGCACTGACGGTTTAGCTTCTATTGACATATTTTTATTAGCAATTACTGTGCTTAGTGCTCCGCTCATTTTGTTTCCCACATTCACTCTCCTTTCAACATCTTATTCTACTCTTCCATCTCTTAAAAACATGCTTCCCAGATAAACAAATTCTTCTACTTCTTCGAGACATTCGTTGTTTACATTTATTATGCAGTCAGTAACCTCACTATCCCTTCCAAATACCATCACTTTTGACTTACTTTCGTTTATCGCCAATTCGCTCTCCAGGCATACATCATGTAATTATTATAATACCGTTCTCTCCGGTCACGCAGACATTTTTGATCTCTCCTATACGAAATACACATTATTCCTTATAGACAGTACGCCTGTTTGGTTTTACGACGCTATTAATGAGGAAGTTCGAACGTTTTTTTAATATATTTTATTCATTTGTTCATCATCATCATCATTCCATGTCCGCTCCCTAGCTGGATCATATGGTATCCACAAAGAGCCTCCATGCATCTCTATCGACCGCCAACTCTTTTGTGTCCTCCCATGTGAGGTTCTCGTCCCGAAGTTTTGACATAAACTGCCGGCAAACTGTCAGCAGTGAACGTTCAGGGCGTCGAGAACCTGATGCCTTGTAAAGTAGACAAGCATGATTAAGTCTCTCAGGAGGCATCCGCAGTATTTATCCAACAGCCTCTTCCCAGATCCTTTCCAACGCGCCTCGCTCATACCAAGAGTAACCTATTTTTATTTCTCCATGATACGAGTTGCGTGGATATCTTTTCCGAGGACCTGCATTGTGCACACATTATAAGAACCGATGCGCAGTGAAGAGGTGTTGGATAGGAGGGATTTTTTCAAATTCGTTGTCCGTTTAACGTTGCCGGTTCGGGTATGAGGGATGCCGGTGTTCGAGGCAATTTGTGGAGGCTTAGTAATCAATTTTGCAAAAGATTTTATTTGTTAATAGACTTTTAAACTAAGCTAAGAATTTATTTTTTTCAATTTTGGTATATCGTAATTTTTATTTTATTGAAATAAACGACACTTAGTGCCTTTTACATATTAGTTACAAATACAGTTAAATATACATACATGGAAGTATAATTATAATTAATACGGAGAATTTTAAATAATATTATTAATTTACAAATTAAGAAAGTCTTAGAAAAAATTAACACAAATAAAAAATGATAATTTGGTATCAGAAATACTTTGAACCAGTTAAAAAAAAACTAAGAAAACAATTAAAAATAACACTTAACGATAAAAAAATAAATTAAATATATTATTTTTTTAAATAAAACTTAGGTACACAGTATATATTTATGTATAAAAATATAAAATGATGTAAAAAAAATATAAAGAGAAATATATTGTACTTATAAATAAAATCAAGAAAAAAAACGAAAAAAAAAAACATCAATAAAGAAGTGTAAACAATTTTGAACAATAGTATATGGTATATAAAAAAATAGTTATCTAGAACTATTAGCCATGAAATACAGAAGAGCCGTTCTATGTAATAGTATTATTATGAGCGCTATGATTTTTGACGTTTTCTATTAGAGGTTTTCTTCCACTTATTCTCTGTTAGTTCTGCCGATTAGTCCATTACGGTAAGCAAACCGGATATCTTCCACATATCTCTTATCATTGGTTGATTCATATGAACTAGTGACGTCGTTCAAAATGGTTCGTTTTTACGGAAATATTTTTTACTATTTTTTTCGTTAGAAACTTTGTCGTACAATTTAATGCTCTAATTTTTTTTACCCGCGGGCAAGAAAACATTTTTTGTATCCAATTTCCTGTAGCGATGAAGTTCCTTATTATGTATGTTAATTATTTTTATATACCTAAGTGTATATTTTTTTTATTCTTAAAATTTATTTTATATTATTTTTGATAACTGTATTATTATTTCTACGTATGTAGCAACATATCTGATTTTTTTTAATTGCATTTTTTTAATTCCTACCATTTCTTAATTTTTGATTTGTTTTTATTTTGATACCTATAATTTACTTAATCAACAGTTTACACCACTGGAAAATTTGTATCGAGTGTTTTACAAAATTTTTTCTACATATTTTTATATACCGTATGCAATTTATGTCAAACAGTATTTTTTTCCTCAATAAATACATAATTTGTTATGAATTACAAAACATTGATCTGCAAGAATAGGTTTTCTCAGTCGCAAGGAATTTATTATGTAAATTAAAATTAGGTACCTAGTGTTTGGAATTTATTAATTTATCCTCTTTTAAGGTTATAAGATAATATTCATAACTTTTGCAATATACAGATTTAATTTTAACTATCTCAATAAAAAGGTGAGAATAATCTGATCGTCCTAATTTTTTATAAATCTTATATCTAGTTGTTTATACGCAGCTCGAGTGTTAATATTTTAAATTTTTGCTCATATGCTTAATAATTTATTTCCATGAACAACGTGACTAACAATTGATTTTCTTTGCCCGCAGGTGGACGGAGATCAGTCAACCCTCATTACTAACATGGAGGGCCTTTCGTTGCAGAGCGCAGGCGCGCAACGTTTGGCAGTACTTAGCTACGAGCAAGTGCGGCGTCTCAGCGACGTCATGGACGAGGTTGTGAGCATCCACGGCAGGGGCAACTTTCCCACTTTGGAAGTGCGCCTGCGTGATCTCGTGGCAGCCGTGAGGGATAAGCTGCAGGCTCCCGCATCAGAAGGAGGAGCTGGCATGAAAGTACGCGACATCCGCCTGAACGGGGGGGCCGCGTCTCACGTTCTAGCCACCGAGAGTCAGCCCTATAACGACCTGGATCTCATCTTTGGCGTGGAGCTGTCTAGCGGACGTCACTACGAGCGCGTGAAGAGCGCCGTGCTGAACTCGCTGTGCGACCTGTTCCCCGAAGGCGTGGCTCGCCGTTGCGTGTCGACGTGCAGCATCAAGGAGGCCTACGTGGGCAAGATGGTAAAGGTCAACAACGAGGGCGACCGCTGGTCTCTCATATCATTGGGAAATTCGCGCGGTCACCGCAGCGTGGAGCTAAAGTTTGTGGATACCATGAGGCGGCAGTTCGAGTTCTCCGTGGATTCCTTTCAGATCATGTTGGACTCGCTGTTCCTATTCTGCGACTGCGCGCGCCTGCCAATCGGAGAGAACTTCTACCCTACCGTGGTAGGAGAATCCGTATACGGCGACTTCCGCGAGGCGCTATATCACCTTCACAAGAAACTCATATGCACGCGGCACCCCGAGGAGATTCGCGGCGGGGGCCTACTGAAGTATTGCACGCTGCTCGTGAAGGCGTACCGGCCGGCGCGGCCCGACAAGATAAAGTCGCTGGAGCGCTACATGTGCTCGCGATACTTCATCGACTTCCCGGACATCGGGCAACAGCGGGCCAAGCTAGAGGCCTACCTGTGGAACCACTTCGCGGGCCCAGAGGAGGAGCCGCTGAAGTACCAGTTCCTGACGCTGCTCCACTCGGTGGTTGCGGAGTCCACGGTGTGCCTCATGGGCCACGAGCGGCGCCAGACGCTGGCGCTGATCGACGAGCTGGCGTGCGCCGAGCTGTGCCTCGAGCGGCAGCGCCTGCTGGCGGCGCACCAGCCCGGCTTGCTGTACGCCAACGGGTACTACTACGCGCCCATCCTGCCCGCCTGCTACCCGCCCCCGCCGCCCGCCCCCTGCTGCTCGTGCCCGCCGCCCGCGTGCGCGTGGATGGCGTGCTCCACGTGAGAACGGAGACCGCGCCGCCACCCGCGCTTCCGCGAGTGTCCGACGGCCGACTCTCTAAATTGCTGAACTTTGGTGGAAAAACAGAAAACTATAAAAAAAATATTAAAAAATCTACTTACGAAAAATTATTACCAAAAAAAGATCTACGCAAATATTACGTATTATTTAGTTAGCAACTAAAGTTTATAATGTAGATATGTATTACTTATGTTCTTCCGGTAAATTAGGTTTACCTTTGTGTGTTTATTCGTATCGATAGTGAAGTCCGGTGTTCGGTGTCCGGTGTCCGGTGTCCGAAAGCTGTCACTGTGCCATACTGTCCGACCACCGTCCCGCAGTCAGACTGCCCGGGACACATTATGCATTCCGCTAGAGCCCACTCCGACCTCCGGAGGAACCAGACTCTACCTTTTTGTCCTCTTCGCCCCGGACTATTGACGCGTTGATCGAGAGTACCTTTGCGGACAGATTACGTCATCCAATCGTCAATCTAATCAATAATGCGTGGGTGGATATTATTCGAGCGGCGACTGATTGTTGAAAATAACAATATATTCGTAGATTTTAATAGAAAACAAAAGTATGTTTCGATGTGATTTAATTTTTAATGAAAAGTTTTATTCATTGTAAATGTCAATAATAATATATTTGTATCGTCAATCAGAGTGTGTGTTATAATAATTATAAAATTATCGCTTGAAATTGAGGCCTAAAAGAAACTCATCAGTAATATTATTTTTATACTCTCGAATCGCTTTAGTGGTTGAGAAATATTCATTTTTCTGTTTTGTTCCGAAATCGCGGAAAACCTAGTCAGTCTGGTAGGTACCCAACTACACGCAATGGGACATTTCCGGTGACGTCAACTAACGTTTGTATTGTTGGATCGCAATTCCAACCCTCGCCCGATCTTAAACCGACGTAATTGCTTAGGTAATTTTTGTAGTCGTGTCTCGAGTATTGATATATTAAGATATATAATATTTTCTCGAGTCTCCAAGCCTACTTATCACCCGCCCGGGGTGCGCCGCCACAGCGCGCCGCCACCGCTGAAGCCCGGAAATATAACCATCCTTGCGCGGTTTCGAGCCTAATTTTTGAAATCCATATTTTCCACGGATAAACTCGCGTTCCTTTTTGAAATCATCGAAAAATATTAACTCGGTACCTAACTTTCCTTCGGAGAATATTAAATTATAAGTTGTGAAGGATTTTCTTCGCATTTATTCGGCCGAGGTGAGAGCCGCGGCCTGGGCCCGTTGGCGATCTGTCCGAAATGTGATTTTATTGTGAATAGGTTAAGAAAATCAAGTTATTATTATCGCTGTCGTCTCGTGCGCCCCTTCCGGGGACCCGTAGGCGGTACCCAGCGTCCGGCACTCGGTACCTTCGAGGGGGCGCGGAGGAGGAAAAGCGCCCGACTCCGGCCCTTTGGCCGCGGGTCGTCTGAAGTTTGCTCATTTCTTAGAATGATTTTATTGTTATGATCTCTGTAATTCGGTAAGCTCACTCTTTTCATAGTCAAGGTAGTAAAATATACCTCTCAATTAAAAGACTCTATCGCGCGAATACAACCATGGACTGAATTTGTAAGATTCGCTACCGCGCTGGTTGTCAGTGCCTAGTGTACCCTACAAATCCTATCCCGATCAGACGAGAGCTGACTCCGGACTGCGAGGGTGAAGTAGTCAGATGTCGCAGTCCGGAGTCACTCGGCCCCGAGTTACCGGAGCGCTGCTTCCTCGCTTCAACTATCTATTGAGACGTATATTTTTAAATAATTATTATATCAACTATATTTATTATCGAATCTGCCAATTTTGTTTAATATATAAATGTTTTAATTTTAATATGTTTTGTCCTTGCAAAATCATTTTGATTTGTCTTATCACGGACCATATTATGCTCCGCAACAAAATGTTCCCTTCTGAAATGATTTTTGTTTTCATGTTTATTTATTTCAAGAACGTTCTGAGTGTTGACGCGAGCCGATGTCGCGTGTCGCGTGCCGCATGTCGCATCGGACCGCGTGTGCTCGGTGTGGTTAGCCCCTGAATACCCTCAGTTGGAGATTGCGATAGTAAGGATGTCTAGTTAGGACTTGCCCTAGATAATATTGTACCTATAATAATCATCTCACAACTCCAACTTGTTAGAGTGCTACAACAAGACAACTGTATCTAATATTTAAGTTTCATTGTAAACTTGCCCGTTCTGATAAGATCGCTATAAGGAGAAGAATGTAAGATATAAAACAATTAAAAAAGATAAACAAAAAAAGTGATAATAAAATATTTAAAAAATCGTGATTAAAATATTTTCTTTGTTTCATTTCATAAATCCCGCTTATCCAAAAATCGAAAAAATTATTTCCATTGAAAAAAAATGACAAAAATATTCATTTTCAATCTGAAGAGAACATTGATTTTGGCTCGAGTGTTAAAAACACATATACCCAGAACACAACACAACCACAGAACTACTAATCAGTTCTCCAAACAAACATATATTTTTTTATTTATTTATTTTATTTATTTAATTTTACAATACGCCCAAGGGGCATTTACAAAAAATATACAGGTACGTACAAACATAGTAAGTAATAGCTTAAAAGATAAACAACGCTTTTTTTGTATACATGTAGAAAAATAAAAAGCATACTGCTATGCAAAATAAAAAGGGAAACTTTACATAGTAAAAAAGAAACAAAAATAAATGGATATAAGAAAAGTAATTGAATTAAAATGCAAATTGTAAATAACTTATAAAGAATTTAAAGAAAAAAATATATACTTTTACATATAAGTATAAAAAAAATGGTATTAACAAATTGTTGTTAAAAACAAATAATAATAATTAGTTTACAGTAAGTATGTATAAGATAATAACATAATATCTGGTACACAAAAATATTTGATAAATTAATTTCAGAAAAAGATAATAATAAATAATAATACACATCAAAAACAGAGAAAAAATTGGATGAAAAAGAAAGTTTTATTACGACTGTATATATATATTTCACTGAGCCTGATAATTCTCTTTGTCTTTACTTTGTAGAGGATGAGGGGTGGTTTTAGAGCGACAGTGAAAGGGGGCATTAAAAGTTGTAAATGTAAATATTTGTTCGCACTTTTCCTTACTGAATTTGGTTAGTAACGGATGAAATATAATTAATTCGTAATGAAAAAAAAAAATCGCTTGCCTGTATGAGTGAATCCGAAGAAACATATTTAGTCTTTTAAACGGATTCGGGTATGTGGTGGATGCTTTCAATGTGCCTGATAATGATTTTGTTAAATAAATCATGTTTCATTTTGAGTGACTTAGATACACTCGCAATCGAGTGATGGGATTTCCACAATTGATTTAAAAATATTAAAAAATGGAAAAAAGCGTTCTTTTAATTCATCAAAATATATCAATTTTGGTGGACATTTTAAACGAGTTGCAAATAACTCACTGTTAGATAATGGAAATCAAGTTCGGATAGACTGGAATTCGAACTTCAGACTTCTGATCCGTGAGTCCGCAACACTACCCAGGGGACCACAACTGGGAAATATATAGGAGAGGTAAGATAATCTATGTAATGAAAAATTTCAACCCCGATTTTTAAACCAGAATTTTTATTTTAAACATCCAGTGTTCTAAATATTTGAAATTGTACAAAAGAAAATAAGGAAGCGAAAATAGATGTCTGTACTAGGTCTTCTAGGGAGGATAAACCACAGGAGTCACATTGAACAAAATGTTCAGGAAACAAGATTTTGTGATTGTGCGATTTCCAAAACATCGTAATTTTTTAACGAAATGAGATAATTTTAATGTATAAAAAACTTTTAATATAAAAAAACGATTATTTAAAATATAATGGTACATGTTAAAATAGCATATCTCTGGCTACCGATGTCTTTTGCATTAACAAAAAGTGGATTTCAGAATTTCATTTCAACTTAAAAAGTTATTTTTATCACGAAAGTGGATTTATTTTTCACGTATAAAGTATCTAATTGCGAAAATTTCTGCATTTTTATCTTCAAAACGGCATAAAATGGACTCTCGTGATTTTTCTTTTAAAGTTCAGGTCATATAATTAAGAATAGTCCAGAAGGAGCGTAGAATCATATTTGAATACATCGGACTGTGTTTAATAATTTTCCCACTATGCCCTACTTCACCGCGCGCATTTGTGAGGTCGTAGCGTAATGTTGCTTGATGGGAAAAAATCATAACACAAATGCAAGGTAAAAAAAAGCAATTTGTTAATTTCTCTAAAATTTTATTGTGCACGCGGAAATATCAATTGACACAACACAACTTGAGTAGATAAGTAAAGGGTCATTTAATAAGAGAAATTGAATTAATGAACTTTAAACTTAAAATTGAAACAAATTTTATTTTACATTAAACGGATATTTTTATATCATGTCAAATAATATTTGATGTTTTAAAGAGTTGTTTAATCCGAGATCCAATTTTCATTAATTCTGTCATTAGGTGAGCAAAGTAGGGTAAAAAAAATTACTACCCTTCAAAACTAATGAAATTTCCATTTTGTTTCTTCGAAAATCTGACAGATGGAAAAATAATTTAATTTTTAAGTAATACATTTGTCATATACACATTCATTTGCTAATAACACATGAAATGTGATTGCATCTTGTTTCTTTGAGATCCTAGCAGTATTTCTACACTTTAAAAGGACACAACACGGCAAAATGGAATTAAAATCAGGAGTTGCGTACTGAGCGACGTCTATAAAGAAACTAATGGGTCAAAACGTAAACTTACTCATTTTTTGTTGAGCATTTGTTTGTTCGTTTGCATTTGAGTTGAGTCTCCTTCTGTTGATGTGCGTATGCGGTATCTGGACTATTTTTAATTCTATGGTTCAGGTATTAATTTATTAAATTAAAGAAATATTTTTTTTTCACATTAATGCAGCGAATAAAATACAATGTCGTGATGAAGTTCAGTGGTTTTTTGATTGTTAATAGAATATCAAACTAAGACATAAATGGTATTTTTATGCATGGTATTATCATCGATTTTTCGTTATTTTTCATTGTTCCGCACATGACGTCACTAGTTCTCTTCGGTGAGTTGTAATAAAAAAAAAGGCTTATTTGTATAGCGCCACTTTTGTAAAAATCACCTCAAGGGCGGTTTACAATTATATACGTAAACTTACATTCTAACTAAGCTAAAGTTACATACTATATTTTCTGATTTAAAAATTGAGGGTATGATAATCAAAATTAGTAAAATTTCAGTTGAGATCTGAACTGACGATTCGCTGATGATTCGCAAGTGGGAAGGCAATTGGAAAGAGCTCTAAACTATAAAAATCCCAACACGTCTTGTAGCTTCAGAGCGCATAGGTGGTTGGGATTCAGTTCACCGTTTCCAATTGAATAAAATGTTAGTAACATACATAAACTAGATTGCGACATTTCTTGCAGCTACAGAGCGCATGCATGGACGGTTAAAAATCTAGCTCCCATTTACATTTTACGAATAAAGTGACTGGTTTCTTTTTAACAGAATTACAGAAAAAAAATAGGTAATGACATATCCTGCCGCTATAGAGCGCATGGACAGTTAGAAATTTGAACTCTATTTTTTTACAGTTGACGTTTCTGTCCGAGGAGTGCTAGTGAGGAGGTTATGTAATTTGGTTGGTTCATTGACATAATATGAAAGCTTATATTACCAAACGTCTTGCAGCTACAAATTGCACTCATAGATGAGATTCTAGCGGCTAAAATTGATTTTTAAAATTTACCAAAAAATTACTAATTAAATACGTCAAGCAAAGTAATAATTTTGGCAATTGTAAATATACATCATCACAAAAAGTAAACATAAGGTACTAAACAAAATGGGCATTCCTTAAGGTAATTTATGGTTAGAAAGATAACAAAAGCGATGATCAATAAGAGTGTCTGTTGTACGCTTCAAGTAAGTCCGGTATTTTCTGCTTATTAACCAACATCTGGCTAACAGCTTAAACAGTGCTTCAATAAATTTCCTCCAGCTATTATAAAGATATACTACCGACCCTCCCCCCCCTTCAAGTTTTGGGTTGGTACATCGATATGAAACAAGGGGAAGCGTACGTTACGGTACACAATATCTAGGCTTTAAAATGACACAGCTTCAGTATGACGTCATAGTTGAAGATAAAAGTCTCCTGACCGACTAAAAAGGTACACTACCGATACCCTCACCATCAAGTTTTGATGTTAGTACATCGGTTTATACTGACGGGTCTAGAATCCCTCGATACGTTTATCTACGCATTAAAAGTGTCAAAAATTTTGTTCCACCAAATAATTTTTCCTTTAATTATGATTTATTAACATTTTAAATCGTTTTGAGGTTGACACTTTTTTTCTTAAAAGCCTATGAGAGAGAAATAAATTAATTTTGAAGTCAAATTAAATTCCGACATAACTGTCACTTTAATGAAACGAACGCCTAGGTGTGAAAATAATGTCGCTAGATTCTGTCCAATTAACAGGTAATGGTATCTAGGCGTTAGAAAGTTACCACTCTAAAAAAATAATTTAGTTATATTTTTTCCATCTGTTTTACTATCTTTCCGAGTGTATGTATCGAGACGTTAAAAGAGCCGGCTTTGTAATCGATCAGTAGATGTATACAGACGATCGTTAAGCGTACCATTTCAAAAACTCATACAAAATTCATGCTCGCTTGAGCATTTTTTGCTTGAATTGGGTTTTATTGGAGTCATTAAATCATTAATTATATCTTCGCAATCCAATTTCCTTACACAATCCGCTTCTATGTTGAGTTTATCTTTATGATCTAGCTTTAGCTAGATCATTTAACCTTTGCTCTCACGAGAACAATGATGTTGTGCGTAAATAGTTTTAACTAATTTTAAAATATTTTATCTGTCTATTTATTATAGGAACAAAAACTCATTAACATTTGGTTGTATACCCACAAACAGGCCATGCCTTTGAGAAATTTTTTTGTTTACTATTTTTACTATTAATATGTATTTCATTGCCATATAATTATCCTTTATTTTTTGAATACTCTGTTTTACCTCTTATGTATATCGTAAAAAAAACAAAAAAAAATAAATAAAAAAATCAAAAAACTCGTCGCAAAGAAGAAAATGGTCTTTCTCCAAAACAGTTCCTGGCAGAAGTACACACACACATTCGGTGAGCAATATCCACGTTTGGATAAATAGTTTGAAAACCTTCAGCTAGCAGCCATTCCAAAAAACTGACAGTTCTCTGTCTATCCTCATTTTTTAAACTGCAGTAAGCACGAAAATGGAGACATTTTCTGGAAAATTGTCTTCTATGTCATTATAATAAATCATTGGTAATGTTTTGGCTATTTCTTCGACTTCTGACGTGACGTCGACTGACGTCTGACGTGACGTGACGTGACGTGACGTCGACTTCTGACGTTCTTCTAGTAATAAAATGAAATTTATTATAAAGTTCTTTCTAAGCGTCCCGTCATTTTTAGAGTTCTTCTGTCAATTTTCACCAAAAAAACGTTATTTTGAGGTTTTCCCTACCACCCTTTTGCTGTGTCTCTTCACTTGTATTACGCACGACTGTATTTTATGTATTTTTTTACCACGTTTGGCTGCCCTAGGCCTGGGCCTACTAGGCTTTAGGGCAAATCCACCATTGTGTGTAAGTATATCATCTCTTTTGCCTATAGTACGCATGTTGCTTACCGTTAAAAGCTGAAGCACAATGCACATGCTATTGTGTCTGCTGTACTAATTAGTGGGTTGGTTTCCTGAAAATCGGAAATCTATCACAACACTCAATCATCATTTGATTTAGAAGAACTCATGAGGTCATTTGAAGTAGTTTATTTTTATTTAAATATTTTTTATAAATTTTTTCACACCTTTTAGAGAAACTTTGCCGTACGATTGAATGCTTTAACTTTTACCGCAAGTATCCAATTTCCCATGGCATTGAACTTCCAATACAGGAATTAAATCTAATATAAAGAATATATTATGTGTTGACTAACAACTCTTCTATCTGTTGACTTTTGTGAAGTAAAAGAGCTGAGACCTTCATCGCGTGGGTGAGATTCATCCAAACACAGGCAGAATGGTGAAAGTTACGCAGTGTGAAGTAGCCACTAAAACAAGTAAATGTCGAGACTTCGATATTCCCTTCTCAAGTGTTTTCCCTTTTTGTTGCAACAAATTTAGATCTAAATAGCTCCCTAGAGAGGAATTTCAGCCTGTCTACAAACGTTTGGGCATACTAAATAAAAAAAGCATAAAAACAGTAGGTTTTTATGAATCAAATAAAAATATGGCGATATTTGAGAAAATACACACTTGTTACTGTTGATATCAAACAATAAAGTATTTTATTTAGAAAAAACAACAAAATGCACCCAGTTAAAGTTTTTTACAAATATAATGAGAGATCATGTATAATTTGTAATACATCGGCCTCGTAGTGTAATGGTCAGCGCGTTTGCCTACCATGCAAGAGATCTCGGGTTTGATTCCCGACATAATTGATTTATTTAGAAGGGTGTTTTCACACCAGAATATTTCACAGTCCATGGACTGGTAGGTGAAGCGTAAAACTGATCCTCTTACTTTCATGTAATAAAAAAATATTATAATTTGATAAGATTGGTTTACTTATGCAGTGCCCTATGCACCATGAGGCTACTGGAAACATTACAAGCGCGTAATATATGGTATTCCGATTTGTAGCCTTCTTTGCATTCCCTTCTCATATTTTTTAAATAGAGGTATATGGTGATTTACTACACAGCTTACCCACCACATACCGCACACCGCATCTGAGGACATAAGTCTCCTTGGCGGTGCCCACATACACGGAAAATTTGCTCGTTGTCAAACGAGAAAAGCTGCCCGAAGGAGCTCTCTGAAATCTGGTAGCCTTAGCATCTTTGTGCTGAAAGAAAGTAATCCAGAAGTACATAATATGTACTTCATTGGATTGATAAGAGATGGAAGTGAATTCTTCACTGACTGGGATTAAATTGATTGGACATGATCAATTCGCTGAAATGATTACAAATTTTTTTAAAAGCCTTGAAATTCTTTTTATTGATTTACTATACAGGAATGGTTGACTGTACAGAGCTGCTTGGTTTAATAACAATACATGTGCCAGCCAGGATTTGTAGACGGCACCACTTGTTTCATGTACCAATAAGTAAAACATCGTATGTTAAAAATGCTTTTTTTCGTAGGACCTTTTTAATGAACAATACAAAATTTAAAAATACAGATTACACAAACATCACTCTGTCAGATTTAAAATTTACACTAAAAATGTATTATGTAACTTAGTAGACATTATAATAATAAATATGTACATCTCCCCTCCCCTTCTTATCCTCTCTTCAAGCATTCTTGTCCTTATCCCGCCCAATTTACAGTAACTTAATGTTCTTAAAATAAATATTTAAAAAATCTTTGATTTAAGAGTACATGAAAATAACATTTTTACATGTATAAATTGTATGTATTTATTTGATATGTAATATATTTTCTTTACTAACTTTGTATACTATGTAGAAATCTGTTATTAGTTCTGAGTTTATACACTATATATGTTTTTTAGCTAAAAATATGTATTTAAAACTGTTGATTTCCCAAATAAAATAAAATAAAATATATATGATTGCAATATTTATTTAAAAAACATGCGTTTTGTAAAGGAATAACGTGACATTTATTATACGTCAATGGTATCAAAGTATTTGTTTTTTGACGACCACACATACGTACTAGGCTTAGTCAACCATTAATCTGATTTAAAAATAACCTTACTTTATAATATCGATTTGTATTTGTGGTTTACTTAACAAATCGATTTATTAGTGTACAAACTACATACTTACAAATATTATTATGAAGCCTTAGTTATTACTTTTTCTTTATTTATTTCATTTGGGAGTTCAACAAAGATATATAAAATATATCAAATTTATAAGTAGGCACTGATACCGTTAATCATTTTATATATTCTCAATTATAAAAACACCATGTTTCATACATTAAATATGATAAGTTTGTAGTTTAATAAAATACTTTTTAATAAAAAAGACAGTAAGAAGTAATAAAAGTAAATAATATTTATTTACATACACGGTATTAAATATTTTAAACGAGTCGTGGTCCCGTGGCTAGCGTTGCAGACTCATGGATCAGAGGTCCGAGTTTCGAACCTCTCTCTACCCGAACTCAATTCCCAATTATCTAATATTGAGTTATTTTCAACTTTTCGAAAATAGCCTAAAAATAAAAATATTTTTTTAAATGATAGAAGCGTTTCTTTTTAATTTACATTTATTTGCTTTTTGTATATTTTGATATTTTTTTTCATTATGTTTTTTTTTTATTGAAATTTTTGTAATATTTAATTTAGCACTCAATCTTTTTCGGCATATTATTTATTACTCCTATTTCTTACTACAGTGTAGAGTGAGTTTAAAGAAACCATATATCAATTATTAGTTCAATTATGTTTTTATATATTTATTGTTTTTCTATTGATTTATATAATACTATCACTTTTTTTTTTCAATACTACTTTATTTTACTATTAGACTTTTATTTTGTTGGTTTCAAAAATACTGTTTTTTTGGTATATTTGATAATGTATGAATATAAATTTGTATAATTTATAATTTATGTCTGATTATCTTTTTTAAATTTTATCTTTGGAATTACGTTATTTATTACTTATACCTTTTATTCTGGATTTTTATTATATTGCAGTGATGCAAACATGTAAATGTCAGTATATTTGAATCTTATCAATTTCACTATATATATTTTATTGTCATTTATTATGGCTTGACACGGGTATAGCCTAAAAAGTCTTAATAAGTTCACTTATATTTTAATAAATGTGTAATTTTGAATGAATAAATAAATAAATACACAGCAACAATTTGTTTTTAATTATAAATTTTCTCTATCATGATAATTGTAAATATGTACTTTTTTCCTTTAAGATAGAACTAAATTGTTATTCAACTCAATTTATTTATTCAAAAAAATAACACGTACATTACAAAGTTAAAGTCAAGACGTACATACGTACATATGTATAATATTATAAAATGAAAAAATACATAAAAGATACTTTTGCCAAAGTAGTAGGAGCATCTTGTTCCGTAAAACACCTTCAGATACATGGATTAGATTAACATACAGAGCGATGTTGTTCAGCATAGCTGTGACTCTTCCAACAGGCATGACTTTTGACAGGTTGGTCCTGTAAACTGGAATATGAAACAATCTATGCTGACGCTGTCTTAGGTATCAAAAAGCATGCTTATCAATGCTCAAAATAATATCAAAATTATTAACCGGACTATAATTGATAAAAATATATAGTCAAATACACATTCCTTCTAGTCTCAAAACTGTTGTAGCTAAGCATGTCCTAGAGAAACACGGTTGGAAAGAGCCAAAGATAATATCCGCTCTCTCTCATGTAGATATATTTCAGAAACTTCTTTTGGTTTTTCTCGATCATAAGAGAGTACTTCAGTTCATGTAGCTCTTAAATTATTGAGCCACTCTCGAGTACACTTCGCACCGAGGAGTTGTAAAGAGTTCTCATTACGCGAGTATTTTCGAAAACCCTGGCAGTACGCAGAATGAAATCATTTCTTTGCTTTACCACTGATTGCCTCTATGTGATCATGAAATGTCAGGGTGCTCACAAATCTAACGCCCAGATCCTCAACATTCGTTGTTCGTATCAGATTGTGGTCTTTCATTTTATAGCAAAAAATACGTGACCAAACATTAGGAAACATTAAACCTTTGTTTGTTTTGCCTTCCCCTTACAAATATATAAAATATATCCAAAGAAGACAAAAATCGACAGAAGTTGTCACCTTTGAAAAAAGTTTTAAGTCATTCGCACAAAACAAAAAACTCGAGACCAAATTGCATTTTTAACATTATTAATAAAAATTGAGAACAACAATGGACCCAGATGATACTTTATATAACGCTAGGTTCAAATTATGTTTTTAAAATGAGCGTTGTTCGTTATGTCGCATCGACATTGACGTGCAAAACGCGTAGTAGAGTAAAACAGACTAACTATCTATGTCAGCTGACTGTGGATTCAAACCTGTATGTCTCGCCCTTTTATGCTGCTCCACATTTACTTACTATTGCGCGTAAAATATTTATTCTCCCATATACCGGTCAAGTTCAAAAACCTCAATGAGTGGAACTTCAAGACGGGTGGTTAGTGCTGCCAGTGTATCGTGTATGTCAATCTTTTTTCCTATTTTATTTTAGCCTTAACATTCTTGAAAGAGGGTTGAAATATGCGATATTGTTTGTAAAAGTTGGAAGATAAAAGGTATTACACCCGATTTATTAAAACACAAAACACTCAATCCGCATTATAATAAATTATATTATTATGTAAGTACATCATACCCTCTGTCTTCTGGTTGACAACTTTTAACTTATTACTGTTAAGACATCAGAATAATACCGCGCTACCGCTTATAGAGCCGCCCATGTGCACACTAATTGATCAAGGATTAACAATAACGAAGTTAGTTGCAGCTTGCAGCAAATTAAAAGGCCGTAGGTACTTGGTTCGAGAATTGCCAAACGGATATTAATTTAAATTAAATAAACCAAACAACTTTGTTTTTAACCACTAATTTTTATTTTTCACCGACTGGTTTCAAAGCAAACAAGCTTCTTTGTCAAGGTTGACGTAAATAATGAATTGGTTCCTTTTTATTTTATTTCTATCATGTTCACTAAATACTACACGTGGACCCAATAAATCAAGTGTTTTTTTTCTTACACGGGTGGTAATTTGATATCCTTATTTTCGAAGTAAGCCAGGAGAGGACTAAAAGAAATATTTTTGAAAAGGAATACCTGAAAAATTATGTGCTGTGTCGAGGAATGGAAAGTGTTCTCTCCTGAGATGAGCCAAGCAAAAGACCATGATCAGAAAGATAAAAGAAAATCTCAGCAAGATATTTTGGAACGCAAGGATTGTGAAGAAACTTATAAAATGGTTAGAGAGATTGAAGGTTTATGCGATGATAAAAATAAAACCACTTGAATTCGGAGCAAAAGAGTGATACATGATCATACTCTTTGAGATTTAAAATATAGCGGATATATTGATTCTGCAAACGTTCCAGACTATCTATGAATCATGTATTTATTATTAAAGCGTCATTCTAATTTATATTTATGTAATTATTATGTTATTTTTATAATTAGGGAATTTCGACGTTATTTATGAGTAAAGCCAAGCACAGCGACAAAAGCGCCCATTACACGTCTGTTGTTAAACTAAAAATTTAAAACCCCTTTGTTTTATCCTATAGAGCGAAATTACATCTCTATTAGTGGGCATCGAGTTATAACGCTGAGATTCCAACAAGTTACATTATGTTGTTTTTATTAAATAATAATTGATCTTTTTCAGAAAAAAATTCTTTAATAATGAATAAGCGTAGGTATTCATGTAGAAAAAGTTTGGCATATTTGCGTTACCGCATTCCAATTTGTCGCGTGCGATTTGCCGCACGTTTATTTTAGATTGCGCACTTCCGATAAAATACAACCATAACTGAAAAAATAAAGATTTTAAATTAAACATGCAGAACAAATTATAAAAAAACTTTCATATGCTAACAAGTATGCATAATTTTAGTATTACGATTTAACCAGTTAATGATTTTGTGACTCAGTTACATCGACATTTTATTTTAACGCGTCCACTCTCACACAGTGTCATATTTTAACTATTTTCTTTATGAAAGCTCTGAACTGTTGTCACTTATTATTTTTAAGGTATCAATGAGAGTGATTAGGCATGTTTGACCGTAAAATCGCAAAAAATATAGGAAGATATAGTAGAAACTCAATACTGAATCGGCTACATGTGCCAGGCATAACCACTCCGCTTTAGGTGACTTATTTCAGATTAAATTTTAATTATATAAACAATTGCTAGTAAAAATTGACATTTTTCAACTTTGGCGAATAATCTTTTGGAAGTAAATCTAAGTTAATTCAAGTACATTCGTACAACTTATCATTTATTGTATTGTATACTGTATGAGAAATAAATAAAAAAACCAACGACAGTAATCCTATCGAAAACACAGCCATTGTGATAAAAAAAATATTTTCAAATAAACCAAAATTACTGAATTGGTAATGAATAAAAAAACATTTTTTTAAAAATAGTTTTGTGTTGTTATGAATACGCCGTTTGCCAAAAAACAAGTCATAATTATACCAAAACGATTTTTTTTAATATTCCAAAATTGCGTATTTTTGTATTTTTTCGAAACTTTAAATCTTTTTAAAAGAAACATTAAATTTTAAAAATAAGTTGTAAAATAGTTCAGTGAAATGAATATATTAATTTCTCAATAGATGTAAATTTACGTAAATTCATGTATTTGAAGCGTAACATATTTGATTTTTTTATTTGAAATTTATTAAGTACACTGCCACAAACTTATTTTACTTTGATAAACTCTTACATGTTAGAAAAATTTCTTGCCTCAAAATCATGTGCGTAGTGCGAGAAAAACAAAAAAATTTACGTGATGCGAGGTTTTGCAAAAAAAATACGATAATATATTGAATTAAACATTAGTTGCTGTTAGTAGTATTAAACAAAATGTTTAAAAATACGGTTTTTCAAGTTTTCGAGAAAAACTCTTAGAAGTTAAAAAACAAAAAAATATGGTCCGTGAAATGGACCAAATTTGTACATTTGCAGCTACCTTTTTTCAAAATAAAATATGAGAAAAAAAAAAAAAAAAATTCTGAACAAAAATAAACCCCTTAAGCTCAAAATACAACTTTAACCCTATCGCGGCAATGAGCGAATGAATGCAACTGAGTAATAATAAATAAATACATGTACTTTGGGATGCAATCATTAGTAAACCCAAGAATAAGTCTAACCAATCGAGCACGCATTTGTCAAGATGATGATTCTGAAATACTATGATGTCACCGTTCAAAAATTCTAAAGTGAATTTATAACCTCTAGCTTCTGTAAAGCGAAACAGTGTGCTGCGCAGCGCGGTGGTGTGCCGGGAGAGGTGGATGACAAAAATCCATTACAAAAAGAGGTATTGTAGTAGTTCACACATTCACCTACCACGCTTAAAATCTCCGGTTTGATTCCTGGTGAGGTAAAAATAAAATATTTATTCAAAACGTGGTTCTTAGATGCAATATTTTACTGTCCCTGGACTGGCAACTGACGCATAAAACTTATCAAAAATTGATCATAAACAGTAGTAATTGGAGTAAATACCAGTGCCCTATGCACCATTTGGTAAGGATAGGAAAATGATGATGATCAAGACTTTTATTTTCGAAATTATTTATTATTTTGTGGTAGTGTGTTTTATTATTTTTATTCCACGTGAAAGACACTAAGACAAAAAAAAAACGCTTTTTAAATTGGATTGATTAAAAAGTTTCATTTTAATTCATAAAATTTTTTTTCAAGGCAGAACAAATATCATGAATTATATTTATACACTTTTGTTGTTTGTCATTATTATTAGCCAGTGAAAATATATTTGTCTTTCCGACGTTTTCTGTCAAAATATAATTTGTCTTAAATACCCAGCGGTCACAGTCACTATTGTTTGGATCATTTCATTATTGCCGACCAAAACACTTGAACTAATAGACGCAGACGTCAGAAATGTAATTATGTATTATTCTTCTGCTAACAAACTGAATGAGGAAAAAACATTTCTTAACATTGATACTGAAATAATTATGTTAACACAAATAAAATAATAGTGAAATAACGACATTTTTTTATAATTAATAAAACATATTATACATGAACAAGATATAATACTCCCAGGGCCTCAAATATGAACGCTATCTTCATCTGAACATATCGAGATGGTATATTTAATTTCTGTACTATTTATATCTATCTTGGTATGTTTTTCTTACTTGTCATCTCGACATCATATGATCGAATAGAATTAATGAATGACCCCAAAAATTTAGTCCGCGTTTCTTACTTCATTAACTTTCAAAATAGTTTTCATTTATATTTTAAATAGGCTTCTGTGATTAAAAAATGCTCGTTTTAACATAATTTTTCAAAAGACTTTTGACAATTACCAAGACGGTATGTATAACGCTCGTCTGTATTTATCTACTGAGCGATTACAAGTCCAACTCAGAAAGATAGTAAAACAGATGGAAAAAATATAAAAAATAAATTATTTTTTTGCACCGGCAACATTTTACGGCTAGATGCCCTTGTATGTTAAAAGGGCAGCATCTAGCCAGTCTAGCCACTTCATCTCGCCGTTAGTTTTCAAAACTGACAGTTATGTTGATATTTAATTCGAATTCAAAATTTATTTATTTCTCTCTCATATTTTGAATAGACTTTTTAAAAAAAAGTGCTCGGAGGAACAAAATTTTTGTTTCTCAATTTTTTCATAAAAAGTAATGTATGGTGGAAAATACTATTCGATCATTATTTTGACCTGGACATAAATCACTGTAACCACTCAAATGCGTTGATATCTAGAATAAACGCTAGTCGGCGTTTGAAGTCCGCCATTTTGAACTGGTCTAGTATAGTTTCGTGTGATATAAATCCGTTAAACGTCATTGAAGAGGATTTGTGACGTAAGCGTCAAAATTTACGTCTGATCTCCATGGGAGTCATTTCATAAGATGCAACTGAAAATTTCGAGTATAATGGTATATATAACTCAATGTCACCCAAAGTGGCGCATCAGTCACTTAGCCTTTTTATCGTAGACATGGAAGTCTGGGCGTTTACTGGGCTTATGATCTATAATTGGCTGGTTCATTTGGCCATTTTACACACTGTATAACATTTATCTCTCGTATTATAAAAGACAATTGACAAAAAAACACAATGAAAGTTGCGGCTAAAATTGCATTGATATATTCTTGTATTAAACTTTACTATTAAAAGTACTCTTTGTTTCAAAGTAAAATAAAATACCAAAAGTATATAAAATAAATAACACAATATTAGAAAACGTTAGTAAATTAAGAATTGAAAAAAATCTTTGGATGAATTAATATAAAACTTTTTTAATTACTCGTTGGGTCTATTTTTATTCAAAATGTAATTATCACAAAATTGTTTATTCTTTTTTTCAATGTTAGCATTTTATAAAGTAGGTATTTATTATTTATGCATCATTCCTCTCTTACGTGATATAATACCACTTGAAATAAAAACAGCTGCTAGTGATCTAAAATCAAGATATACAGTATTATGACACTAGGAAAATGGCTAATTCCACAAAAACTGATAACATTATTGACATTTCTCTTTTTTAAATTACTTAATTTACATAACTTTATCATTTTTGACATTCCTGAGGTATTTTATTCACAAAATTTCCTGAATAGTGAAGGCTAACATAACATATTTTTAACACGTATCTTAAACGAAAGTATTTAAAATATTAATGAAATCGGTTGAAAGAACAAGACCAAAATAATAAAATAAAGATAAAACAAAAAATTGGATTTTTCATTTTAATTTTCATTTGAATTGTCAAAAACATAATATATAGAATATTGACACGTTGAGGGACTGTATTACAATGGAAAGTTAAGATAGATATCTCTAATTATTCATAAAGTAAAATTAAATTTTCCGTATAAAATTTTATTTATATACATGTTGAATTGTTTCAAAATTTTAATAATTAGTACCTGTTTCAATAATAATTCGGTATGAGTTTATATTAGGACATTCATAAATTATGTTTGTACTATTTTAAGACTAAATACAAAATATCAAAAAATGTAGGTTTCCGACGATTATATTTCAGTTTTTTATACAAATATACAACAATTTAAGTTTACTTTCCATGTTGTAATCAGGGCCCAAGTAACAGCTAAAATTATTTTTTTGCCTTTTCTGTCAAAATTGCATACATATAAAAATTAAACTCGAATAAAAATAAAAATAACGTATACAATTAACAATTTTTTTAATATTAAAGAAAATTTTCTAAGAAATTTAAATTATCTTAAAGAATATTGCAACACACAAACACAAAGATAAGAGATATGTAAAAATAGCTAATATAGTTTATCAGATTTGCTTATTATTTTGTTTTATGAACAATACTACGTCATAACAAGACAAACACCGGCATTCGTGATAATTTGCAGTAAATGAAAGCTATTTTTATAAGCGAACCGAATAATGAAATGCTTCTTACATTTTTACAGGCGATCTTCGTACCAGATTATTAATAAATTGTTCATTAGATAGTAGGCATTATCTTAACAGATTAGGAATTAAAAACTATTTCATCTTTTAATAAAATTTTGCTTTGTGATGTACAAGCATATTTTTTTAGCTTTTATGTAAAAAAAAAAAACAATATAAGCTAGTCTTAATACATTCATAGGTACCTTATTTGTCATCAATGCCCTTATTACAATGGGATGTTTACGGAGTTGTCTTAAATTATCTATAAAGTAAATAAAAAAAGTTTTTTCTAACATGACAAAGAAAAACGAACTTTTGGATAGAAAAATGATTTTTACTTTATTGGCAACTTTGTTAACTTTCCATTCAATGAGGAAGTTAAGTGTTTTTTAGAAAATATGTTTTTTAAATGGACTACTAAACGAAGACAAGAAATTAAAACAATTTGAATATGTAATACATATATATTTATATATTGTATCATCAGCGTCATGATTTTTTAAAGTTTTGTATTTTTGAATTAACTTCGCATGTGACATTACAATCATCCCCTTCTTCTCGGTGACTTCTGTTGATTGGTCAGTTGACTTACTGTAAACTAAAAATCTATCACAACTCTCTTATCATTGGTTGATTTGGAAAAAAACTAGTGACGTCGTTCAAAGTAGTTTGATTTTATTAAGAACATTTTTTATTTAAAAAATTAAAAAAAATAGCTTTGCAATTTGATGCTCTAATTTTCATTCAAGAATACATGTTTTGTATCCAATTTCTCATAGGGCTGAATCTTTTGGAGCCTGTATTCCGATGCGAAATAAACAGAGTTATCTTCTTAATATTTAAAGCATTTATTTTGTGGTCAAACATTTTACTAAATGTTATTAAATATTTATAACAGGGAAATGTAATTGAGTATTTGCATATAATTATATATGAAGGTGTCATGACAAAGAAACGGGTATGTATTGGAACCGGTAGACATAAAAAAATCGGTAGGTGGTTATATATAAATATTTAATAACATTTAGTAGAGTTATCGTCCATTGTCTATTGAGTAAAGTATGAAAAATTGAACTCTTATTTTTATTCAGATAACCGTGGAAAATATTTTAAATTTTCAAAGAAATATACATATTTGCGTAGAGAAATAAAAGATAAATCAGTCAGGTTTCTTGACGTATCTCTTATTGAATAACACAGATTTTTTTTGTATGAAAACCTTCTGCAGGTATTTTATTTTATTTTTATTTTATTTTTATTTATTTTTTATTTTATTTTTATTTTATTTTTATTTTATTTTTATTTTTATTTTTATTTTATTTTTATTTTATTTTTATTTTATTTTTATTTTATTTTATTTTTATTTTTATTTTTATTTTTATTTTTATTTTTATTTTTATTTTATTTTATTAGGGAAATCAACAGTTCTACATACATATTTTTAGTAAACAAACAGATATAGTGTATAAACTCAGAACTAATAACAGATTTCCACATAGTATACAAAGTTAGTAAAGAAAATATATATTACATATCAAATAAATACATACAATTTATACATATAAAAATGTTATTTTCATGTACTCAATAATCAAAGATTTTTTAAATATTAATTTTAAGAACATTAAGTTACTGTAAATTGGGCGGGATAAGGACAAAAACGCTTGAAGAGAGGATAAGGAGGGGGGGGGGGGAGATGTACATATTTATTATTATAATGTCTACTAAGTTACATAATACATTTTTACTGTAAATTTTAAATCTGACAGAGTGATGTTTGTATAATCTATATTTTTAAATTATGGTATATATATATTTTTTTGCTTTAAAACTCTATTCAGCATAAATCTGCCAGTGTTTACATTAATTCGCACAATACTGCAGTCGTTTTATACTTTACACGGTACACATTCCTATCAGTTCTGTATGCTGTTATGATAGGAAATAATAAGTATGTTGAGTAATGTTTACAGTGCATTGCCGAATTCTAATTATTTGCGTGTTATAAGTGCGAGTGAGTGTTGTGATTCTTAATTCATTCAAGGCCAGTATAACCGAATCGATATCAAACCTTAGAAGTGGCTTGCGAATATTAAATGTGTAAGTAATGTGCCTTCTTATTTATCTACAACGCGACGGCATGAATGTTGTAGGAACTCGCCTATTGGAAATTGGAATATTTAAAACATTGTAACTTTGCTCAAAACGAATAAATTTTGAAATTTATTGCAACACAGAGGGGAGCAAAAACAATCTCAGCTCTTGTTTGGCTGCGTTGTCGTACTAGTCTACATACGATTCAAAAACTATATTTCTCCTATTTTATTAATGCTTGACATGAAATATTTATTGAAAATGGTGTCATTATAACTAGAATATTTCTAAGTCTCTAGACATTCACATGAACCGTAAGACTTATGATAGAAATGATCAAGATAAGCTGCGGTTGGTGTATCATTGCAGTGCCCTATGCATCATGAACAGAGATGTATGCAGTTTATAATAAAGTTTTATTGATTGAAATTTTGATTAATTTATTAATGAGCAAATTAATAGCCCTACGCCAAAAATTAGTTTACCTTATTTATATAAATTATAAACATTGTTTTAAATTTTAAATGTTGTTTTTGATAGTATCACAGTTTAAATAATTTAATTATGAGTTGTACATTTTATAACAGAATTAGTGTTTTTACACTACATGAACTAAAATTAATTATTGTTTTTATTATTATTACGGAATTTTAAAATTACTCCGCCTTGAAGTTACGAGTTTAAGCCGTTGAGTGTTCCTGTTATTTGAATGAATAAACCCGTACCCGTCAAAACACGCTAAACGCTGAAAAACATTGCTACCCGGAAACCGGAAATCTATCACAACACATAACAATGCTATAGTTGTGAACTGAACCTCTGACGTTTCGAAGAAGTTCTGTTTTATTAACACCTTTTTTATTAAGTTGGGAAAACCGCGAGAGTAGACAAAAACACGTACGACGTTTACTCAGAGGATTTTCTCTTTTGTGGCCCAAAACTATTTAGTTCTCCAAAACGAAAGCCATTTTAATGAGGAGTGTACAAGTCTGGATTTTGTCTAAGGGAAGAGACCATTGCAGGAGACTACTGCGAGATATTGCATAGATTTATATACTATAAGGCGTGTTGTCCAGATGATATAAAATATACGCATGTTCATGTTATAATATTTAAGTTTGCTGTTATTTAATTATGTACGTGCTTCCACTTTCCATTATGTTGTATCTCAACTCAACAGAGGGCCCTTGGCCTCACAGAGTTTTTTCGGTATTATTATGGTCGTGGTGTAGTGGTCAAGACGCTTGACTCACGCACGGAAGGTTCCGGGTTCGATTCCCGGTGAGAACACAAAAATTAAAATGTGATTTTTCTCAAGCCTGGGGTACTCTGTGATGTAATTCAGCACTGTAATTAGGCCTCCTGGCCTGTTGTGGTGCAAAAAAAAAATGTATTATAATTTTTGTATTATTTTCTTAACATTTTTTTATTCAAATATAATTTTAAAAAATATTTGTGTTTAACACGTTTCGCGTTATTGAAAATAAAAATAATAGGAAAATATCACTTTTTAAACAGTTTTATATTACAACAGGCCAATAAAATATCGTAGAGCAAAAACAAACTTTTTTCTTACTTATTATTTATATAAAAATATTTCAAAATTTTAAATTTTAAATTCCTTTTTACTTTTTACTTTTAAAATTTTAATTTACCGCATTAGCGATGCCTTTAATACCTCACGATTAGGTTAAAATTTGTGGTTTTAAATTTAAATAGAACATCGTCACGAATCTTAACATCTCAATTGTCAAGGCCAAAAATGTAGCGTTTTTGTAAAAATATTTTTTGGCAATTTGATTTTAAAAGTGACGTATGAAAACATTTCTCTACAATATCTATGAAATCTCCTCTGGTGTTCCCCAGGGAAGTCTACTCGGTCCCCTATTATTTCTTAAATATATATAAATGACATTGATGTTTGCTTTCGTTATTCAAAATTTCTTCTTTATGCCGATGATATGAAAATATACGCTAAAGTTAAATCTCGAGAAGATTGCCTCATGATTCAAGACGACCTTAATCGTCTTACTGACTATTGTATTGAAAATAAACTGTTTTTGAATATAAATAAATGTGCCTGTATTACATTCTCAAGGAAAAGAAAAAATTTTAATATTGATTACAAACTAAACAATAGTGTACTAATGAGAAAGCACGAAATTAAAGATCTTGCGATTGTTTTAGACTCAAGACTACTTTTTGAATCGCATATCAATAAAATTACCTCCAAAGCATTGAGCATGTTAGGTTTCATAATTCGAATGAGTAAACACTTTGATAATCCAAAGGCCCTTATTTAATTATATTAAACATTTGTCAGAAGCCATTTGGAATACGCCTCTCAGATATGGAATCCCCAGTATGCCATATATATAAGTAGAATAGAACATATTCCAAACAAATTTATAAAGTACCTTAAATACAAAACCGGTATTTCTCATGTATCTACTCTCACTGCCTCCACCTTCCATGGAATCATTTCTCTACAATACCGCAGAGTGTGTGCGCACTACTGCTTTACAAAATTATGACAGGAATGGTTGACTGTACAGAGCTGCTTGGTTTAATAACAATACATGTGCCAGACAGGATTTGTAGACGGTACCATCTGTTTCATGTACCAATAAGTAAAACATCGTATGTTAAAAATGCTTTTTTTCGTAGGACTTTTTCAATGTACAATACAAAACTTAAAAATAAAGATTACACAAACATCACTCTGTCAAATTTAAAATTTACACTAAAAATGTATTATGTAAATTAGTAGACATTATAATAATAAATATGTACATCTCCCCTCCCCTCCTTATCCTCTCTTCAAGCATTTTTGTCCTTATCCCGCCCAATTTACAGTAACTTAATGTTCTTAAAATAAATATTAAAAATCTTTGATTATTGAGTACATGAAAATAACATTTTTATATGCATAATTTGTATGTATTTATTTGATATGTAATATATTTTCTTTACTAACTTTGTATACTTTGTAGAAATCTGTTATTAGTTCTGAGTTTATACACTATATTTGTTTGTTTACTAAAAATATGTATGTAGAACTGTTGATTTCCCAAATATAATAAAATAAAATAACTAAATAAAATAAAATATTGTTATTGATTTTGAAAATACAATAAATTTTTACAAATCCATTAAAAATATTTTTATCATTCGTATTATGTGATATTCCCCTATTTTTGTGTACCTTCACAAAGGAGAGTGACGTATTACAATAAAGTGTTTTTTTTACAGAAAAGTTTTTGGCGAAAAACCAGAAGCTTTTTTGCGCTTTTGTTGATTTGCAAAAAGCATTTGATCGAGTTGATAGGAAAAAAATATGGATGGTTCTATCGGAGTATGGAGTGAGTGACAACCTTGTCCGCGCTATTGCTTCCTTGTACAAAGATAGTGTAGCGTGTGTAAGGGTAAATGGGTCATTAACTTCCTGGTTTGACATCCCTAAAGGAGTCAAACAGGGATGTGTAATGTCACCGTGGTTATTCAACATATACATGGATAAATGTATGAAAGAATTGAAAAGTATGGACGTGGGAGCGAAAATGAGTAATCTAACTGTCAGTTGCCTTCTGTACGCCGATGACGCAGTCCTCCTAGCTGACAGCGAAGAGGAACTGCAATCCTTGGTTACAAAGGTTTACGAAGTGTGCAAGGAGAGTGATTTGCTAATGAATGTGCAAAAGTCGAACGTCATGGTCTTTGAAAGAAATGTAACTATGACTGAATGTAAGATTGTAGTAAATGGAGATAGTTTGAAACAGGTCGAAGAATTTGTATATCTGGGTAGTATGTTTACTAGAGATGGAAATATGGACAAGGATATTGAAAGGAGGGTTAGTGCCGGTAACAGAGTTAATGGTGCCTTAAAGTCTGTCGTAGCAAATAAGTGTCTATCGCAAGAGGCTAAATTAGCAGTTCATAATGGAGTTCTGGTACCAACCCTAATGTATGGAAGCGAAGCATGGAGTTGGAAAAAAAGGGACGAAAGTAGACTGAATGCTGTTGAAATGCGATCCCTCAGGCGAATGTGCGGAAAAACAATGTATGATAGTTGCCCTAATGTCGAAATTAGAGCAGAATGCAAGGCTGAGTTAAGCATTATCGACAAAATTAAGAAAGGTCTTTTGCGATGGTTCGGTCATGTGGAGCGAATGAATGATGAAAGAACGGCTAAAAAGATTTATGATGCGAATGTGTCTGGTTGTAGAAGTCGAGGAAGGCCGAGAAAGACATGGCATGATCAAGTACAACAAATTCTTGAAAGTGGTCATGTGAAAAGTCGGAATAATCGACGTGCGTGCATGAGAAGATGTATGAATGTGAAAGAAGCAAAGGAAGTGTGCCAGGACAGAGTGGTGTGGCGTTCTATCCTCTCTGCCTACCCCTCCGGGGAAATGGCGTGATGGTTAGTTAGTTAGTTAGTTAGTTTTTTTTATCTTCAATTAGTAAATATTTTCAGTCTAAAAAAAGAATTACAAAAAATTAGCGAAAATGTGTTGTATTCCTGATAGCACTTTTTATTTCCTAAGTTCATTTTATTAGAGAAAAATATTCCTTTGTAGATTTAATAATTATGAGCTGTTGATGTATTTATTTATTTAATTAATATGTTACAAATAATTGTCCTAGGTCTTGTACTTACGTTTCGTGTTTACATCAAATTTCCCGTAGTACTGAACTTTCACATTGTACATATCGACAAAAAATCCTAGGTACCTACTTAAAACCTGCTTTTGATTTATTGGCGAACTTTATTACCTACGTCAAGTTATTAAAAAATTACAAATTGGTATAATTTCCGTCAATGCTCATGCGTAGAAAAATTAAATTAATATAACTATTGAAGTACCTACCCACTAAAGCAAAAAAGTTTTTAGAATAAAATTTCTATAATCTCACATATAAATAAATTTTGGAGTAACGATAAATATTGTTTTCATTTATATTATGTCATCGTATAGAGTTTTTTTAAAAAAGATTTTGTTTTTATTTATTCTTACGAATATGTATCATCAGGATCTTATAACAAACATACGTTTTTTTAGTTTTGTTATAGAGTTAAATCTATGGGGCCAAGACCCATGTATAGAGTTAAAATACAACATAATGGAAAGCGAAAAATGTGTGAGAAAATATTACAAAAACATAAAGATGTCCCATCGAATGCAATAAGGAAATTAAGGCTATAGTCTAACATACAGAAGTGAATGTCAAAATTTAAAAAAAAATAAAAAGCAACTAAAATACTATTCTTAAAATTGGTATTACAATTTATTTTGTACGATATTTTTGATAATTATATTATTACTATTTAATTGGAGCGTATGGTGTCCATGCAGATTTTCCATGCATCTCGGTCGGCTGCCAGCCCCTATGCATCGTCCTATGTCAGGTTTGCGTCTCGTAGTTCTGACATGAACTGCCAGTAAACGTTAAGCAGTGGACGTCCAGGACGTCGAGAACCCGATGCCTTGTAAAGTAGGCGAGCGTAGTTAAGGCTCTCAGGAGGCATCCGCCGTACATGGCCGAGCCAACCGTATGGCCTCCGCTTGATAGGAGTGGTCACCGGAGTCTGCTGCGTCCGTTCTCTTATTACTTTGTTCCCCACAAAGCCAAACCACCGCACACCCGAGATCCTTCTGACAGCTATTTTCAAAACTTATTATTTTGCTGTTTTGGCCCATAATGAGGTGCCACCATTCTCATCCATACAGGATAATAAAGGCGTTATATAGGCGGCATTTGGTTGTCAATATTTATTACTCTTACTTTATTATTTAAATTATTAATATCCTTTACCTCAAATAATTACACTGATAAGTATGTACATAATATAATATGATTAGATTCTTATTCAAAGAATTTTTTGCTTCATGGGCGAATTTAACAAAAGTTGGAAACACAAACACGGTAAAGTCAGGGTATATTGATTTTTTATTTTTTTTCTCATAATTTAGAGTTTTCTTTTACAGGTTTTGAGTGCCTTTGTGCAAACTTTCGTGAGCAAAAACTTCGTAAAAAGGTCGTTTTAATTTGAATTAATGTAGCAATAATAATTTTATTTGTATGAATAAAAAAAAATGTTAATCGAAGTTTTATAAATACAATAATAAAACGTTATTATTGGCGATAATAAAAATAACTGGCCTTGTCTGGCTTTTAAAAAAAATGTCACAACGTAAATTTATTGCTTATTAAAAACACATCATTTATTGTTTTAAAGCGTTAATAATAATGGAAAATCGTAAAAAATGTTCACGGTGCATTGGAGTATATGTGTATGTTGGAAGTTATATAATAACATTTACAGGACAAGGAAAAAATATTAAAGATATAAAAAAAATTATAATCCATTAATTATTACATATCTTCTTCTTCTGCCTTGTCAGGTCCCTCCGATTTTGGAGATCACTACACCGAAAGCATCTCAGTCCTGCACTACTCTGACGTTCCGCAGCCCTGACAACTGAAACACGTCCAGTAAAGTTAATCGCACTGTTTTTTATATTTTTACTAAAGTTTTTCATTTCATTGTACAATATGTAAAAATAAGTTACGAATACAAAATCTACTATTACATAAACACAAAAAAGGCATGGCTTGTGTGTGGGTTTACATTTTATTTTTAATTTCAATTCAGGCTACTAAAAGAATACTATGGATATCAAAAAATTAAAAATTAGTGCTCATATAAGATTTTTTTTTTCAAAATTATAATTAAAAGTATATTCTTTAAAAAATAAGCTTATTAAATCTGCTTTTGTTTTCCATAATTTCAACACAAGTTTAAATCGAAACCAATTGAAATAATTCATCTCTATCATAAATCTCACTACAAACTTTAAAATATCTTATTTTTTACTTAAATTTTAATTTTTAAACAACTTTCATTTATGTTTTTCTTTTTCCTTCTCTTTTTTATACTTTCATAATTAACTTACATATAATTGCTTTATAATATGGAAACTTCACTGGTCCATTAGAGTTAAGTCTTATTGTGTAAAATATTAAACTTTGTAACTGTACTGTATGTTTCCCAAATAAAAAAATAAAAAAATAAATCAAATAAAATATATATTGTACTTATAAAATGTATTAAACGGTTTTGGAGCTATGAAAAATAAGTGTCTTTGCTAGAGTCTGGATTTACAATGAGAGATTTCAAGTAAACTATTCAATCTTTGACTAGATCTATTTAAAAAAAATGGATTTTAGACATAAAATAAATAAATAAATAAATTTCTCGTAACTTCAAATATTATCTTTCCTGAAATAATTGGTGGGAAAAAAAGTTAAATTTTTATAAATATTAATTTGAATACAATATTTGAGTTTGTTCAAATGTTCGTAGACAAAAGACTGGATTTCACCACCTCGGGAGTCTTTTAAATTAACAAATTACAACTGAGATGAAGAATACCTTAAAGAAGAGAAGGTTCACTTAAACCACGCATTGACATGTCATAAGCCCTGTAAATGCCTAGACTTCCATATTCTTTTCTTTAAGGTATTTTTCATCCCTGTTGTAATTTGTTAATCTTAACGACTCCCGAGGGCGTGAAATCCAGTCTTTTGTCTACAAATATTTGGACAATCGCAAATATTGTAATAAAACCAACTGGTCCAAGAAGTTTAAAATTGGAAAGTGGTTTTCAGGCGTTGCCTAGTATGTAAAATAATTCAGTCAGAGGAATATCTTCGCAACAATAAAGGTTTCATTCCTTCAACTTCACTAAAATAAACAAATGGAAGAATTGAAGAAATATGGATGTTAAAACAAAGGCAAAATGGTGAATTTTACTGTAAGGAATGTAGGTATATTGTTGGTGACAACAATATATCTACAGTCGTCTGCATACCTACACAGCTTGGCAAGTCATTCTAGATTTGTCTCTCCTAGCAAACAGTCGCTGTCTTTCCACAATATAAGTGGCATTCAGAATAAACCACAGTCAACTACAATAAGTCTCATTATTGATCTTTACATACCACCATAGGAGGATACTGTAAGGAATGTAGGTACCTATATTGTTGGTGACAACAATATATCTACAGTCGTCTGCATACCCACACAGCTTGGCAAGTCATTCTAGATTTGTCTCTCCTAGGAAACAGTCGCTCTCTTACCACAATATAATAATCATTCAGAATAAACCACAGTCAACTACAATAAGTCTTATTATTGAACTTCACATACCACCATAGGAGGATACTGTAAGGAATGTAGGTATATTGTTGGTGACAACAATATATCTACAGTCGTCTGCATACCCACACAGCTTGGCAAGTCATTCTAGATTTGTCTCTCCTAGGAAACAGTCGCTCTCTTACCACAATATAATAATCATTCAGAATAAACCACAGTCAACTACAATACGTCTTATTATTGGACTTCACATACCACCATAGGAGGATACTGTAAGGAATGTAGGTATATTGTTGGTGACAACAATATATCTACAGTCGTCTGCATACCCACACAGCTTGGCAAGTCATTCTAGATTTGTCTTTCCTAGCAAACAGTCGCTCTCTTACCACAATATAATAAGCATTCGGAATAAACCACAGTCAACTACAATAAGTCTCATTATTGATCTTTACATACCACCATAGAGTATAACAGTTACACAGTGAGTAAAGTGGCCACTTAAACCAGCTATTGACTGGTCATAAGCCCTGTCAATGCCTAGACTTCCATATTCCCTTATTTAAATTATTTTTCAACCCTGTTGTTATTTAATTATTTTAATTATGAGTTTTTATAAGGTTTCTAAAGGCTTAAATTATTCCACCAGAAAGAGAAGACTGTACAAAGGTACAATTAACCGTTTTGCTAGTTTTTTTATTAAATTAAAACTAAAAACTTCTCCTTTATTTTAGTTTTTAATAACAATCGAGATATTTTTCAATCCGGATGGCTTTAGTTAAGATAAACGGATTTCTACTGTGTAATTTTTCTGTTGCTAAATATTAAAACATCTGTTCACCTAAAATAAATGAGATATACTTGAGTCGATAAAATCTATACTTTTGACTTTTGTAAGTAGTTAAAATATTTTGTAACATCCTTGTTCTTATGGTCAATGGCCATCAAATTATCTAGATTTGAATCATATTTCCTATTCTGCCAACAGTACTCCGGAGGTCACAAACCGTTAAAGAGGACGCTATAAAACAAGATCCTTCATTATATTTTCCGGGAAAAAAAACGCTTCATAATATTTCTCATCTCAATATAATGTTAGATAACTCCAAATTTGCATTATGTAATTTACATCGCCCTAACTTGTAAAACTCCTAAATCCCAAATTTCTTTCAGGGGAGAGTAAAAATAGTCTATACTTAAGTAGTTATGTTAGAGCAGCAGACTGTAGTGATGTTCTTTTTCTTTTAAATAGAGATCAGGTTGGGTTTTTTTTTCTTTATTTCCTTATCATACTACGTGGAGCGGGGAGCTGCCTCGTAGAGTAGTGATTGATGCATTTGCCTATCATACTTTTGATCCGGATTTGATTCCATGGTCGATGTGACATATTTGTTTTAATTGTTGTTTGACTGATCTCATTTTTCAAGTAAGAAAAATGATCTAGGTATGCTGTAATTGGAATGCCAATGCAGTTCCCTATCACCACTTGGTGTAATTTTGATAAACTTTTTTACAAAGACTTATCTAGTGAGGAGGAGTCTAAGGTAAATATATTTTTTAAACGATTTGTGATTTTTAATGAATGATGGCTTGTAAATATTGGATTCAAATAGCTTTCTAAAAAAACTAAGACCATTATTTACAAAACTCTCCTTAAACCGGTTATTGCATATAGTGCCAAATGCTGGGTTATGAAAATATAGTGTTAGACCAAAAGAGATGAAAATATAGTGTTAGTATTTGAAAGAAAAATATAAAGGAAGATATTTGGTGCGGTCAACCAAAACGGATTGTGGAGGTACGGTTTAATCATGAATTAGAAGCACTGTATGGCAAACCCAACAATGCACAATTTATCAAAATAAGAGGATTACAATGGTCGGGCCATGTGCACAGAATAAATGATAACCGCACCCCAACAAAAAAAAATTACCACTTCGAAAGGCAGACGAAGCAGAGGCACACCAAAATTAATATGGCTGGACAATGTGGAAGGTGACATTGGAGAAATTGACTTAATGGATTGTAAACGAGCCGCAAAGTTCATAGAGGAATGGAGACAGATTCTGGAGGAGGTCAGAGCCCTCAGCGGGCGGTAGCGCCACTGATGAGGATGATGATTTTCAATCACAAATCCATCCAAGTAGTTTTTTGTAGCTCGTTGGTGGAGATTTAATAAGATTTATAATAATGTAACCTAAATAAAAATAAAATATTTACAAATAATACATTCGGATAGATACGTCCAAACATGATGTACAGTTTAAATATTTTTGTATGTATTTATATATATATTTTTGCGTTCAAATGTTTAACAGCCTATATTAATGTAGTGCCTATTAAAAAAAAATTGAACCTATATACATACAAACAAACTAACATTCACGCCATTTCTTGGTAGGAGCAGGCAGAGAGCATAGAACGACATATTATTCTGTCTGTTCCTCTACATTAATACAATGTATATATGTAGAAGAGGCGAGATGTCAACTTTTTATGTACGCGCCCCGATTATTCCGACTTTTGACATGGTCATCTTCAGTTATGTGTTTGATTTGGTCATGTCATGTCTTTCTCGGTCTTTATTGTTTTATGCATTCATTAATATTCACATTGTAAATCGTTTTAGCCGTTTTTTTGTCGTCCGTTTGCGCTACAAATGTATGTTTGGAAATTTCAAACAAACGTAGAATTCCCTTATTGATTTAGTCGATAATGTTTATCTCATCTTTACAAATACACGGATACCGAGATTTGTGCAAATAGGTAACATTTGTTGTACAAATATGAATTATAAATTTATTCGAAAACTTTTTTTACACACACATGAACAAAAGCAATTAAAGACTGAATGGACCGA